>NC_079198.1:35863102-36185880 GCF_029499605.1 Hyla sarda
CTCGTGCGAACAAAGTCCATATCCTGGCGGAGCTCCTGACGCCTTTCGGAAAAACGCATGTCAATGCGAGTGGCAAGATGAATGAGTTCATGTAGATTAGCAGGAATTTCTCGTGCGGCCAGAACATCTTTAATGTTGCTGGATAGGCCTTTTTTAAAGGTCGCGCAGAGGGCCTCATTATTCCAGGATAGTTCAGAAGCAAGAGTACGGAATTGTATGGCGTACTCGCCAACGGAAGAATTACCCTGGACCAGGTTCTGCAGGGCAGTCTCAGCAGAAGAGGCTCGGGCAGGTTCCTCAAAGACACTACGAATTTCCGAGAAGAAGGAGTGTACAGAAGCAGTGACGGGGTCATTGCGGTCCCAGAGCGGTGTGGCCCATGACAGAGCTTTTCCAGACAGAAGGCTGACTACGAAAGCCACCTTAGACCTTTCAGTAGGAAACTGGTCCGACATCATCTCCAAGTGCAGGGAACATTGTGAAAGAAAGCCCCATCAAATTTATCCGGCAAGGATAGTCGTAGGCCTGAAGCGGCCACTCGCTGCGGAGGAGGTGCAGGAGCTGGCGGAGGAGATGATTGCTGAAGCTGTGGTAGTAGCTGCTGTAGCATCACGGTCAGTTGAGACAGCTGTTGGCCTTGTTGCGCTATCTGTTGTGACTGCTGGGCGACCACCGTGGTGAGGTCGGCGACAACTGGCAGAGGTACTTCAGCGGGATCCATGGCCGGATCTACTGTCACGATGCCGGCTGGCAGGAGGTGGATCCTCTGTGCCAGAGAGGGATTGGCGTGGACCGTGCTAGTGGACCGGTTCTAAGTTACTACTGGTGTTCACCAGAGCCCGCCGCAAAGCGGGATGGTCTTGCTGCGGCGGTAGTAACCAGGTCGTATCCACTAGCAACGGCTCAACCTCTCTGACTGCTGAAGATAGGCGCAGTACAAGGGAGTAGACAAAAGCAAGGTCGGACGTAGCAGAAGGTCGGGGCAGGCAGCAAGGATCGTAGTCAGGGGCAACGGCAGGAGGACTGGAACACAGGCTAGGAACACACAAGGGAACGCTTTCACTAGGCACAAGGGCAACAAGATCCGGCGAGGGAGTGCAGGGGAAGTGAGGAATACATAGGGAGTGCACAGGTGAAGACACTAATTGGAACCACTGCGCCAATCAGTGGCGCAGTGGCCCTTTAAATCGCAGAGACCCGGCGCGCGCGCCCTAGGGAGCGGGGCCGCGCGCGCCGGGACAGGACCGAGGGAGAGCGAGTCAGGTACGGAAGCCGGGGTGCGCATCGCGAGCGGGCGCCACCCGCATCGCGAATCGCATCCCGGCTGGAGGCGGTATCGCAGCGCACCCGGTCAGTGGATCTGACCGGGGCGCTGCCTTGCGAGCGCTCCGGGGAGGAGCGGGGACCCGGAGCGCTCGGCGTAACAGTGGTCAGAATTGCAAAAAACGCTCCGGTCCTTAAGGTGTAAAATGGCCTGGTCCTTAAGGGGTTAAGGATGTGTTTACACATTCAGGTTTTAATTTAAATTATTAAATAGAGAACCAGGAATGGATTTAAAAAAAAAATAAGTCTCAGTCTTTCCATTTATGATCTGTTCCTGATTTTGAATTCACTAAATGCAATAAAAAAATCTGAATGTGTGAACATATCCTTAAAGGGGTACTACCATGGAAAACTTTTTTTTTTAATCAACTGGTGCCAGGAAGTTAAACAGATTTGTAAATGACTCCTATTTAAAAATCTTAATCCTTCCAGTACTTTTTAGGGGCTATATACTACAGAGGAAATGCTTTTCTTTTTAGATTTCTCTGATGTCATGACCACAGTGCTCTCTACTGACCTCTGCCGTCTATTTTAAGAACTGTCCAGAACAGGAGAAAATCCTCATAGCAAAACATATGCTGCTCCAGACAGTACCTAAAATAGACCGCAGAGGTCAGCAGAGAGCACTGTGGTCATGACATCAGAGAAATCTAAAAAGATAAGCATTTCCTCTGTAGTATACAGCCCCTAAAAAGGACTGGAAGGATTAAATGTTTTAAATAGAAGTAATTTGCAATTCTGTTTAACTTTTGATTTAAAAAAAAAAGTTTTCCACGGTAGTACCCCTTTAAGTAGACTGGAAACTGATTTCTTTTCATCCCAATTGTGTCCATTTATTCTCCATAGTTTTAATGTGATAACAAGCATAGTTGGATGCTGCTGAGCCCCGTGTTCAGCCTTGTAACCATGTGTCAGTCCCAGAACTCACATGGCACTCAACAAGTTCAAGCTTGTGAATGCTGGCAGCTAAAATGTAAAACTATAGTGAAAGACTGGGATCTGCTATGCAAATTTCAACCCAAAAACATGTAAATAGGGTGTGTTCACTAGTGAAGATAATATACAGCACTAGGCTAAGGAAGAACAAAGTGCATAAGGAAATTAAAAATCGACTGGACATAAATAGGTCAGCCAAAATAATAATTATCAGCTGTCTAGTTGTATGTTTTGTATTGCATTCCCACCTAGAATCCTAAGTAAAATCCCGTCTGCTACTTTGTTTATTCCTTTGCTATGTTTTAAAGGTGACAACAGGAAGCAGCGGCCATTACTGTTCACCCAAAGGTGCGTCTGACCTCTCCTAGACTCCTGAATGACAAAGCTGCATAGTTATGAGTCTACATGAGCCATTCAGGAGCTTAGGAAGACAGGGTGACATATTTTGTAACCAATAACCATATTGTTCGGTAAGCACAAAACATTATGCAATGGTTAAAGATATACATCGGCCCCAGGAGGTGGCAGCTGAGGAGGACAGTGTTCTTATGCTGCTCTTCTATGCTCTATGCAATGCTGTATACATGGTGCTTGTACTATATACAAGGGATTGGTGTACAGTCAGTGGGTTTGATTGACATCTTGAGTGCAGGTAGAATGTACTGAGATAAGATGTACTGTAGCCTGTCTTCCTTTTCACTTACACTATATGAGCTTAAAGGGGGTACTCCACTGGCCAGCGTCCAGAACATTTAGTCATGAACACTGTGAGCGCGCTGCGGGAGTCAGCCAGGCCTCCTGTGACGTCAGGCCACCCTCCTCAATGCAAGTCTATGGGAGGGGGCATGGCGACAGCCATGCCCCCTCCCATAGACTTGTATTGAGGGGTGTGGCCTGATGTCACAAGGGGTGTGGCCGACCCCCACAGCATAAACACAGCGTTCGGAACTAAATGTTCTGAACGCTGGCCAGTGGAGTACCCCTTTAACACCCCTGGCTGATAGTTATGTACTTTCATCCGTCTTTCTCCTTTTTATCCTCATGTTCTGTAAGCTTGAGGTCATGTTCACACTATGGAAAATTTGCATGTTTTCCGGGCAGACTTTCCACAGATAGCTTAGACTGCTCAGAACACGCCGTCTCCAGAAGAGCCAATGTTTTCTCGAGTAAATTCAGCTGAAACAATTGCCATATGAATTCATTCGGCGGAGGATGGAATAGGGATTTCCGCAGGAGATGTTTCAGCCATGTACACAGTGCAGCAGAATCCCATTGAAAGCATTGGGACTGGGCTGCAACAGAATTTCTCAGCTGAATTTTTCTGCTGGATTCCGCTCATAAATTAAGTTTATGAAGATATCCTTAGTCTATATTTCCTCCTTATCATGTGTAGCATCTGGAGCATTATATGTTTCCTTCTTGAACAAGCCATCTTTTTGTTTTCTTTTGTTATTTGTTTGGCTCATAGATTGTTATTGTCTATGGGGGACGTGGGTAAGCAAAAAGTTACAAACAGCCTTAAAGGGGTTGTGCGCTGCCATGGCTTTCAGAGGTCCGCACGCAGCGTCCGGAAGTTCATTACTCCGAACGCTGTGTGCGGGCTTCCGTGTTCATGGCCGCCGGGCGTGACATATACGCCCGGCCCCCTCGTGACGTCATGCCCGCCCCCTCAACGAAAGTCTATGGGAAGGGGGTGCTACCGCTGTCACGCCCCCTTCCCATAGACTTTGGTAGAGGGGGCGGGCGTGACGTCACGAGGGGGTCGGGCGTGACGTCCTGAGGGGGCAGGCGTGACGTCACGCCCCGCGGCCGCGAAGACGGAAGCCCGCACACAGCGTTCGGAGTAATAAATGTCCGGACGCTGCGTTCGGAGCTTCGAAAGCCAGGGTAGCGCTAAACCCCTTTAACTCAGAAAATTTAAGTTTTTACTTTGCAATGGTCACATATTTATAATATGAGAAAGTCACACATCGGCAAAAAAAAAAACTCCTAGCAAAACGTTGCAAATCTGCTCCAGATCTGACCTGTAGAAAATCTCTACGCGGACATTCCAGAGACTGCGGGCATCGGCATAACACGCTAGCGCTAAGACGTCAGCGGTAAGATGGCTAGGAATTTCGTGCGGAGTCCGCAGAAAGAATGCACAGGTTCATTCTTTCTGCCGAAACGAAAAATGGAATTTTCATGGCGGAAACATCTGGCACGTAAACTCCGCTGTGTGTACAGTGCAGCAGAATCCGTCTGAATACAATAGGTCTCTGCTGCTCTGGAATCTCTGGCAGAATTCTGATGCGGAATTCCGCACAGAAATTTCAAACGTGAACATGGCTTAACATTTGCATCTGAGGGCTTGATAAAACAATAAGTCTCCATGGTTCTTACATTAAAGGAGAAATGCGGCGGAAAACTTTAACATCAACTGTGCCCGGGCTGCAAAAAAAAACAAAAAAAACTTTAACTCACCTTTCTACGTTCCCCCGTTGCGCTGATGTTGGCGTCCCGGTCCTCCGGCGCTGCTCAGCTCCCTGCTTTTTAGGCTCAGAACATCACACTACAGTCAGCATATCGCTGGACGCAGCAATGTCCCGCCTCGGCCAGAGATAGGCTGAGTGCACTGTCATGCAAGGAGCCCAGGCAGCAGGGAGAGGGTCCAAGCTGCTTACAGTGCGCTCAGTGAGGGGGGACATTGCTGCGTCCGGCGAAACGCTGACCATAAGGTGACATTCCAAGCCTAAGAAGCAGGGACCCAAGTAGCGGTGGAGGAACGGGACACCAATACCGGCTCAACGGGGGAACATAGGAAGGTGAGTTAATGTTTTTATTTTTTTTGGTTTTTGCAGCCCGGGCACAGGGATGTTAAAAGTCTTCCGCTACATTTCTCCTTTAAGTTATCCCCACGTTTACTGATCCCTACCAGTGCTGCTGTTTATAATATCTACTAGCTCATTCAGTGTAGTAAAATATTCTCTCTTAAACACTGAAGTGCCATTAGTATCTGGAGCTATATTACTGACATGCTGCATTCTATATATAGTGACAACTTCTAACTATCATTATTATGTGTAATACTTGACTTTACCAGTTTGAACACCTGTCCATAAAATAAGCTTGTGACAAATACACCAAGAAATGACTCACCTGTCTGCTGAAATCTAGGGATTCTCTCTCACTACCTAAAATACAAAACATGGACAACATAAGGAATATGCAGAAAGCACAGTACATACTGGTTTGGGAGCTGATAATCTGACTGAACATCACTTCTTATTACTAGTATTTACATATTATTGCTTGAAGATTTAGATTCGTCACATATCCTGCCTATTTGAGGTAGTAGAAAAATGCCAAATACCACTTCTGTTTTATGATTATTGTTTTACCTCATTGTTCTACATGTGGACATTCACCTTTAATTGCATCAAAATCTTTTATGTTATTATGAGACACACAGGACACATCCTCCAGAAAATTGAACACCAACCAATGTCATTGCAATTGTGCTCAGGCCCCACTGATCAGCACTTCCTGGTGCCCATCACAACACAGGAAGTGCCCACTGCGACTCAGTGGACACTTTCTCCTGTGTATGGATACATCGGCAGCAAGTGCTGATCATCGGTAACTAGTCACCATTGGCACAGCTGGGGCGGGAATTAAAGGGGTATTCCAGGCCAAAACTTTTTTTTATATATCAACTGGCTCCGGAAAGTTAAACAGATTTGTAAATTGCTTCTATTAAAAAATCTTAATCCTTCCAATAGTTATTAGCTTCTGAAGTTGAGTTGTTGTTTTCTGTCTAACTGCTCTCTGATGACTCACGTTTCCGTATTAATCCGTTATAGTCCGTTATTGATAACGGATATTAGTTTGTTACAGAAGATAGTAACGGGAGAAATAGTTCATTAACTATTTCTTCCGTAACTATCTTCCGGAACAAACTAACGTCCATTATCAATAACGGACTATAACGGATTAATACGGATATTAGAAAATCCCATAGACTATAATGGGATTTTCTAACGGACGCATAGGATTTTGTTACTGCCGTTTTCAGCTGATTTTCACACGAATCTTCCTACGGATGTTTAAAGGGGTACTCCCGTGGAAAACTTTTTTTTTTTAAATCAACTGGTGCCAGTAAGATAAACAGATTTGTAAATAAACTTCTATTAAAAAATTGTTATCCTTCCAGTACTTTTAGGAGCTATATACTAAAGAGAAATCAAAAAGAAATGCATTTCCTGTGATGTCCTGACCACAGTGCTCTCTGCTGACCTCTGATGTCCATTTTAGGAACTGTCCAGAGAAGCATATATTTGCTATGGGGATTTTCTTCTTCTCTGGACAGTTTCTAAAATGGACAGCAGAGGTCAGCAGAGAGCACTGTGGTCAGGACAGTGTCCAGAGTAGGAGAAAATCCCCATAGAAAACATATGCTGCTCTGGACAGTTCCTAAAATGGACAGAGATGTCAGCAGAGAGCACTGTGGTCATGATGTCAGCAGAGAGCACTGTGTTCCAAAAAGAAAATAATTTCCTCTGTAGTATTTAGCAGCTAAAATGTTCTGGAAGGATTAAGATTTTTTTTAATAGAAGTCATTTACAAATCTGTTTAACTTTCTGGCACCAGTTAATTAAAAAAAAAAAAAGTTTGCCACCGGAGTACCCCTTTAAAAACAGAGGATTTTGGAGTGTGAAAGCAGCCTAAGAATGACAAATCAAGCTTTAAAGGGGTACTCCAGCGGAAACCTTTTTTTTTTTTTTTTTTTAATCAACTTGTGCCAGAAAGTTAAACAGATTTGTAAATGACTTCTATAAAAAAAAAATCTTAATCCTTCCGGTACTTATTAGCTGCTGAATACTACAGAGGAAATTCTTTTCTTTTTGGAACACAGAGCTCTCTGCTGACATCATGACCACAGTGCTCTCTGCTGACACCTCAGTCCATTTTAAGAACTGTCCAGAGTAGGAGAAAATCCCCATAGAAAACATATGCTGCTCTGGACAGTTCCTAAAATGGACAGAGATGTCAGCAGAGAGCACTGTGGTCATGATGTCAGCAGAGAGCACTGTGTTCCAAAAAGAAAATAATTTCCACTGTAGTATTTAGCAGCTAAAATGTACTGGAAAAATAAAGATTTTTAAATAGAAGTAATTTACAAATCTGTTTAACTTTCTGGCACCAGTTGATTTAAAAAAAAAAAAAAAAAGTTTTCCACCGGAATACCTTGTTAAAGAACTACATTTAAAAACTCATGTCACTGATCAGAATTCAATCTATGATCTAAACAAAATGTACCTTTTATAAAGTTAGAAAAAAATAAAGGAATAATTAATATTTATTTATGTAGGGCCAACAAATTACAATTTTCAAGGTACAAATAAGGACAAATATTAGACATTACAATATTACACACTAATTATTCAAAAAAGAGGATCTGCTTGTGAGATTTATGCTATGAGGTACTGAACCTTCATTTTCCTATACTATAATATTTCATACATTTACAGCATTAGGGCTAAAAGTAAATTAACCCCTTAAGGATGAAGTCCATTTGGGCCTTAAGGACTTTATTTTTGCGTTTTAGTTTTTTCCTCCTCACCTTCTAAAATCCATAACTTTTTTTATTTTTCCATCCACAGACCCATATGAAGGCTTGTTTTTTGTGTGACCAATTTTACTTTGTAATGACACCTTTTATTTTACCATAAAATGTACGGCGCAACCAAAGATAATTTATTTTGTTGGGAAATTAAAATGAAAACCACAGTTTAGCAAATTTTGGAGGGTTTCGTTTTTACGCAGTGCACTTTACGGTAAAAATGACATGTTTTATATACTAAAATGATACCCATGTTAACATGCCTTACTATTATTGTACCAATTAAAAAAATTTGACTTTTTGATCACTTTTTATTACATTTTTCTGGGATGTGATGTAACAAAAACGCAGCAATTTCTGACATTTTAATTTTTTTTAGGTTTATGCCGTTCACCATACGGGATCATTAAAGGAGTATTCCGGGCAAAAACAGTTTATCCCCTATACAAAGGATAGGAGATATGATGTCTGATCGTGGGGGTCCCGCGCCCCCTCCCATAGACATGAATGGATTGGGCATGGCGTGACGTCACGTCCCCAGTCCCGGAAACCCAGAGGTTTCCCGAAACTGGAGAAACTGGGGCGCTTGTCTTAGGGATAAATGGCTATGTTGTGAGATTACCATAACGCTGTGGTTATCTTTTTGTGAAATGTAATAAACAGGAAAAATTTGGAATATGTAAAGCGCTACTGCTTTCAAGGAAAGGACTCAGAAGGCCAAAAGTGCACAGGTCGGGCGTTGGTGGCATAGCCAAAGGAGGTTTTGCCACCAACGCACGGAAACACTTCAGGACGCTGCAGACTTAATTCATTGTGGACCTGAGGAAGGCGTTGTCCAGTATCTTTTAATCTAATAAACCATCCTATGCACTTGTGGCGTTCCAAATCCTTTCCTTGTAAGCAGTAGAGATCTACGTATTCCTAATTTTTTCCTGTTCATCCTGGTTCCACATTCCGTACCCTCGGGGATAGGGGTTACTGAGCTGCAAACTGCATATACCGGCTCCACTGTAAGCTTACTGTAGTGTTGTGCTTTTTCTGTTGCACAACCTCAACAGGTTAATACAGCTTCATAGGCGTGGTGATGGGCCGCTTCTATTCGATCCCTGAATATTCGATCCCTAAATATTACACATTTTTGTTCTTTTTACCTTGTCTTTTTTTGTGAACTGCATATTTCCTGTTGGAGTTCGGTCTCTTAAACTACACATCTCATAGTTCTATGTTTGTAAGTGTGAAGTCACTTTTCTCCCACACATCAGCCACGCCACCAACTGAAACACAAATGAGTAGCATTCCATTCAAAAGACCAGTGTTTTCTAACCAGGGTGCTTACAGCTGTTGCAAAATGATCTCTCTCCCACCCAGCGGTCGCTCGACCAATTGAAGCCGTACAGGCTCCCTTTGCACACCTTACTAGTGAGGTCATGTCTCGATGCACTGCAACCTGGAAAAACCCAAGACCTGAGTAATTTTGTATGTGTTAAAAATAAATATTGGGGCAAAAATCACAGAAGAATTGCGAGACCACCGTCAAACACAGGTACAGACACTATATTATAAACTATACTAACTTTACAGCCACTGTAGAATAGTCAAATAAAAAAAATTCATGGAATACCCCTTTAAAAGTGTTGTCCTTATTTTGTGAAATGTTGGCAGCCTTAACTTATACTAAGATGTAGATCAACATTTTGTTAGAATTGGAAAATGTTAAAGGTGGCTATACATATAAAGACCATATGGCAGAATATAGGCAATCACGGTGTATGGTAAAAGTCTTTTTTTTTTTAATGGGATATGCGTTTACTACTCCCCCCCAATCCAAGATAGTTTATCAGTCTCCCAATGGGTCTTTCCTTGAACTCCAATCTTTCCATAGTTATATTGAAAAAAGTCTCTGCACAATAAAAATAATTAAAAAGTCCAATGCATATAGTGACAGGGACTGTTGCCCAGGACTGGCGCATAGCAAATGTGGTGCCAATATTTAACCCCTTAAGGACCAAGCATTTTTCTGTTTTTGCACTTTCGTTTTTTCCTCCTTTGTGCGATATAATTGAAGAAAAAACACAATTTTGTAAATTTTGGGGGCTTCCGTTTCTACACAGTAAATTTTTCGGTAAACATTACACTTTACCTTTATTCTGTAGGTCCATACGATTAAAATGATATCCTACCTATATAGGTTTGATTTTGTCGTACTTTTGGAAAAAATCATAACTACATGCACGAAAATTTATACATTTAAAATTGTCCTCTTCTGGCCCCTATAACTTTTTTATTTTTCTGCGTACAGGGAGGTATGAGGGCTAATTTTTTGCACTGTGATCTGAAGTTTTAATTAGTACCATATTTGTTTTGATCTGACTTTTTGATCGCTTTGTGACCAAAAATACGCTATTTTGGACTTTGGAATTTTTTTTTCTGCGTACGCCATTGACCGTGCGGTTTAATTAATGATATATTTTTTTTTTTATAGTTTGGACAATTATGCACTTGGCGATACCACATATGTTTATTTTTCTTATGTTTTTATATTTTATATATGGAATTTGGGAAAAGGGGGTGATTTAAACTTTGAATAAGGCAGGAGTTAATGTGAGTGTGTTGCTAAACTTTTTTTCAACTTTTTTTTTCATCTTTTAGTCCCCTTAGGGTTTTTTTTTAGGAGGATTCATTTGATCCCTCACACAGATCAATGTGGTTTCATAGAACCTCCTGGTCCTGCCAGGCTTTATCATACTGAGCGCCAGAGCCGACACAGGAACAGAGGTAAGCCCTCAGGCTACCTCAGCAGTGGATCGTGGCGCGGGGGGGGGGGGGGATCCACCCCACTGGACCACTATGGATGGGATTAAGGCACCTTTAGATGCCACTGTCAGCTTTGACAGCGGCGATCTAAAGGGTTAATAGACGGCCGTGGCGATCGGCGCATGTGGGCTATTAACGCCGCCCCCCAGCTAAAGGAATCAGCTGAGGGCCGGCCGGTATGACGCGGGCTTGAGTTGGGAGACCGCGTTGTACCCCATTAATGGCACATGGACAAGCATAGATGTCCATGGTCATTAACAGGTTAAAAAGGGGTCAAAAGGTGATGCCAGGAATTATAGACCTGTTAGTTTAACCTCTTTTGTATGTAAATTGTTTGAGGGTTTTCTAAGAGATGCTATTTTGGAGTATCTTGATAAAAATAAAAACATGTTTGACCCCATATCAGCATGGGTTTATGAGGGATCGGTCCTGTCAAACTAACCTGATCAGGGGGAATCGCTTGATGTCGTATATCTGGATTTTTCCTAAGCATTTGATATGGTGCCACATAAAAGATTGGTGCATAAAATGAGAAGTATTGGGCTGGGGGAGAATGTGTGTAAGTGGGTAAGTAACTGGCTCAGTGATAGGAAACAGAGCGTGGTTATTAATGGTACTTATTCTGATTGGGTGACTGTTACTAGTGGGGTACCACCGGGGTAAGTCTTGGGTCCTGTTTTATTTAATATATTCATTAATGAACTTGTAGAGGGGTTGAATAGTAAAGTAGCAATCTTTGCAGATGATGCTAAACTCTGTAAAGCGGTAAACACAATAGAGGAGAGTACACTGTTACAAATGGATCTGGATAGGTTGGAGGTTTGGGCTGAGAAGTGGCATATGAGGTTCAACACTGATAAATGTAAGGTAATGCACATGGGAAGAAAAATCCAGGCTGGGATTATGTATTAAATGGGAGCACACTTGGGACGACTGATATGGAAAAGGACTTAGGAGTCTTAGTTAACAGTAAATTTAGCTGTAGTGACCAGTGTCGGGCCGCTGCTGCCAATGCAAATAAAATCATGAGGTGCATCAATAGGGGCATAGATGCCTGCGACGAGGAAATAATTCTACCACTGTACAAATCACTAGTCAGACCACACATAGAATACTGTGTACAGTACTGGGAACCAGTGTACAAGAAAGATATAGTGGAGCTGGAGAGGGTTCAAAGACGGGCAACCAGAGTAATACGGGTAATGGGAGGACTACAGTACCAAGAAATAATATCAGAATTGTGGTTATTCTGTTTAGAAAAAAGAAGGCTTAGGGGCGACCTAATAACTATGTATAAATATATCAGGGGACAGTACAGAGATCTCTCCCATGATCTATTTATACCCAGGACTGTATCTATAACAAGGGGGCATCCTCTACATCTTGAGGAAAGAAGGTTTCTACACCAGCACAGATGGGGGTTCTTTACTGTAAGAGCAGTGAGACTGTGGGATTCTCTGCCAGAGGAGTTGGTCATAGGGGAACTCGGTAAAAGAGTTCAAAAGGGGTCTGGATGCATTTTTGGATAATAAATTACATTACAGGTTATGTATACTAGATTTATAGGGACAGAATGTTGATCCAGGGATTAATTCTGACTGCCATAATTGGAGTCGGGAAGGAATTTTTACCTCTAGTATGAGGGCTTTTTGCCTTCCTCCGGATCGACTCAGTAGGAGCTCATTAGGGTTTTAGGTTGAACTTGATGGACTCTGGTCTTTTTTCAACCTTATGAACTATGTTACTATGTTATTTTGAGGATCTTCCCCTTTTCCAAAGATAAACAATACAGCTTAAATATAATGGCTGCTAGGGACCAGAAGTGACATTATGCATTAAGCCTAACTCTTCATCTATCTTAGTTCCCGACTGTTTTACTAAGAGGGCCAGAGCTGCAGTGAGTTGTCAAGTCTTCATATGTTTCCTGGTATCTCACAATCCCATAGACTAAACTTACATCTTATGAACATTCTCATATACTACAAGTGACTTGCATTTCCAGTACATAACTATTAGCAATATATCTCCTATGTCTTTTACTAATAATACTGCTCTCACAAAGATACTTCATGACATCATAGAAAAACCCTTTTTCAAATACATATAAAGTATCTATTTGCATATAACATGATTCTATTCATTTATACCCAATCCTTCTATATAATACAATTAATATAAAAATTGTATACACATTAATTTACTTATGGTCAGTAAGACTATATTAATGAATGGACAACTAATAATTATATTATAATAATATTTCCTTTTTATTCAATATTTAAAATCTGCCATTGAAAGCAGTGTGGAATGCAGAATGAACTGACATAGAAGCAGAAGCAGCAAAAGTACCAGCTACAAGAAGGAGTTACACAGACTTTACATTAGCCAAAGTCCCAATTTTTATTTTAATGAGGACTGTTAATACAAATATTTAAGACAATCCCATTATGTTAGAATATGAAGTGATTGTGGGTTCCATAAAGCAAGAAAAGGCTAACTTAAAGGAGTACTCCACTGGAAAACATTTGTTTTAAATCAACTGGTGACTGAAAGTTAAACAGATTTGTAAATTACTTCTATTTAAAAATCTTAGGGGGACATTTATCTATGTTTGCTTATGTATTCCTTTTTTAAGTAATTTTTTCCTTACAATTTTTTTTGCTTATGTGCGACGTATTTATCAACTGCTTTCAGCCTGTTGATACATTTCTTTCACATAAGCCAATTTTTTTTTTTTTTTTACTTTGGTAGTGGCTTTTTCTGCTCCATGTCTGAGCTGGAGTAAATTTAGTAAGTTTTTTCATGCTATGCGATTTTTTTGTGACTTTCGCACTTGATAAATCTCTGACCACTGCAAGTCATAAATCACTTTTTGCTTTGGTAAGCAAGATTTTAATTTTTTGCTTAGGACACTGAACAAGCAAAAAGTTGCAGAAAAAAGAAAATAGTCGCACTTGCGACTTTTTTGCGACAATTTTAAGCAAGAAAAATCTACTAAATGTTTTGATAAATGTCCCCCTTAATCCTTTCAGTACGTATCAGCTGTTGTATGCTCTACAGGAAGTTCTTTTCTTTTTGAATTTTCCTTTCCGTCTGACCACAGTGCTCTCTGCTGACACCTCTGTCCATTTTAGGAACTGTCCAGAGCAAAAGAGGTTATACATGGGGATTTGCTTGTACTCTGGACAGTTCCTAAAATGGACAGAGGTGTCAGCAGAGAGCACTGTGGTCAGACGGAAAGGAAATTCAAAAAGAAAACGACATCCTCTGTAGTATACAGCAGCTGGAAGGATAAAGATTTTTAAATAGAAGTAATTTACAAATCTGTTTAACTTTCTGGAACCTGTTGATAAAAAAAAAATGTTTTCCAGTGGAGTACCCCTTTAATAACATGGAGGCTGAACGGTTGTCAAAAGAATAAGCATTTGGCTTCCATTTATTGAATAGGCACCTACATATTCATAAAGTGTGCACAGAGAGATATTCAAGTACATATGGAAAAATGGGTCACTAAATGTAGTGTGAAAAGAGCAAAACTATGTTTCATTCCACTTTAATATTGTATATTAACAATCTTCCTGACTGTCTAAGCCTTCAGTATTAATTCAAAACAAGATATTTACTATAACATATATTATACAAGCATGTACAGTCTCTATAGCAATGTCTTCCCACTAAAGCAACTGTGTAAACAAGAGCAAAGTCCCCGCACCTGAGGTCAGTATCCTATGTCAGCACCCATCTTTCTTCCATTCCCCTTGTTTAATGATAGAACTTTTTCAAACTGTCCCATTGTCTGTAAAGGAGATTTATGGCTCTGCATCTCCAGCTATGTCTGCAGCAATGATACTGAGGTTTTGTTTGCCTTACAAACATTAAGGGCAAAAAGGAATGATTTGCATATTTTCAAGAATGACTGCGGAGATCCAAAAACAACATTACCCCCAACACATCCTATGACACGATTGTTGGAGAATGGCAGCAGCTTCAGCTTATTATGGAGAGTCTGCGTTAAAAGGACAGCAAATTGTGCTATCTTCACTTATAGTGCATGGTAATATGAATGTGTAGTTCCACTAGTCGGTATTGTTATTCTGTTAAAGTCTTTTACTCAGGAAAAATTCGCTTTGCAAAGAATGCGAATATCGCTGCGATTTGATCGCATGAATCGCTTCATTAAACTCCATATAGTGCGGTCCAGGCTCCAGGGCATCTAAGATGGCGGCTTCACATGTCAGGACATGGGGCAACAAATGCTGGTAAGGCAGGAACAAGGGTAGGCTGGATGACCCTGAATCACATGCAGCCTATCAGCAGCCTGCCACCCCTGTGATGTCACAGCCCAAAATATTCATCAGCCATCTTGTGGCCAGTCACATCAGCATTCTATTTCAGAGAGAGAGGGACAGACAACAATGTTTTTTGCACAGAAAAGCATTTTTACAACAGCGATTCACCTCAAGCCCAAATCCAGCCTAGAAGCACTGATAGGGAAGGGAGAGAGATTAAGAGAGAAAGTGCAATTTTGGGCATAGTACACAGTGACTGTGTGCTTCAGCACTGGTGTGTGCAACAACTGAAAAGCTAATAGTAGCCAGCCAGTTAGGGTGAGCAGAGCACTAAAAGCCACAATCACCTGCAATTAGTGACTAATACTGGTTGAGTAGCGGAGCATATTGTCCTCAATTAAGTGTAACCTGTGTGTACTTAGGTGGTGTACCATTTTGTTCTAGTTAAAGTCTTAAGTGCCTAGTTACTGTGAAAAATCAGCCAAAAGTACACACCTGCTGGTGTTGTAGACAAATTCTGTTTTAAGCATACTGGAGCGCATTGTACTCCCCTCATAAGTACATACCACATACGTACATCTAAGTGGTGTACCATTTTGTTCTTGTTATAGTCCTAAGGGCCTAGTTACTGTGAAAGGCCAACCAAAAGTCACACCTGCTGGTGTTGTAGACAAATACTGTTTTAAACATACTGGAGCGCATTGTACTCTCCTCATAAGTGCATACCACGTACGTACATCTAAGTGGTGTACCATTTTTGTTCCTGTTATAATCCTAAAGGCCTAGTTACTGTGAAAGGCCAGCCAAAAGTACACACCTGCTGGTGTTGTAGACAAATACTGTTTTAATCTTAGTGGAGCGTATAGTACTCCCATCATAAGTGCATATCACGTATGTACATCTAAGAGGCGTACCATTTTGTTCCTGTTATAATCCTAGGGGCCTAGTTACTGTGAAAGGCCAGGCAAAAGTACACACCTGCTGGTGTTATAGACAAATATTGTTTTAAGCAAATGGCGCGCATTGTAATCCCTCATAAGTGCATACCACGTACGTACATCTAAGTGGTGTACCATTTTGTTCCTGTTAAAGTCCTAAGGGTCTAGTTACTGAGAAAGGCTAGCCAATATTACACACCTGCTGTAGTTGTAGACAAATACTGTTTTAAGTGTAGTGAAGCGTTTTGTCCTCCCCTCATATAGGCAATAAGTATGTCAGGCAGAGAAGTGCCAGGATGTACACAGAGGAGTGGCAGAGGCCTAAATTCATCAGACAGAGGCAGAGGTCATAGCAGACTAGGGGCAAGTGGCAGCAGGAGTCACAGTGAGAGGCCTGAGCTCCCGGTATCAGCTAGTGGTCGTGTCTCGACCAGCAACCCCTCTGCCGTAATTGATTGGTTAACACGGTCATCCACTTCATCACAAGTGACATCTGACACCCCTAGTCAACAGTCTGTGGGTTCCTCAGACACAACCCTCAGTTGGCATGGCCCGGGAGCAGTCCCTGTCCTCCCATTGCCACTGTCCTATGCTGTTCCCTCCCCCACAGATGTATCTTATGCTGTGGGTTCAGCTCCACTATTTAGTGAGGACGATCTACTAGAGGACAGTCAACAGCTACTGCTGAGCCAAGAAGTGGAGGAGGCATCCGCTGCTTCCTCCGCTAGGCGGGCAAGTAGTGAGGAGGAGAGAGGCATGGGAGGTGGTGTTGCGAGTGTTAAGGCTCCTGAAGCAGACACTGTTGAGGAACCTGAGGAGGACATCAGTGACTTGCAGACACAACTTGATGGTGATGAAGCCGATCACACTTGGGAGCCGAATGCAAAAGGGGCTTCATCATCATCAGGAGAAGAGGGTGGCAGATTGCCCTGGAGGTAGCAGCTGAGCCAGCAAGGTGGTAGCATGCTTGGTAGTCAGCATGGTAGCAGAAGTGGAAAGTCTGGACCCAAACCTGCCCATGATAGACCACCTGCTTCATGGCAGCCTACCTTCCCGGGAGGTAGTAGAACAGGGGTTCCTGTAGTCGGCGGCAGTAGCAGTCAATCAGTGTGGACTGTTGGTGGGAAAATCAGCTACTCTGCGGTTTGGCAGTTTTTCATCAAGCATCCGGAGGATGTTAACCTGGCCACATGCAAGATGTGTCGGCAGAAGGTGAAGTGTGGCCAAGGTCCCAATGTTGGCACCACGGCCCTGCGTCAATATATGCAGCGTCACCATAAAGTGGACTGAGAGAACCGTAGCTCTGATGTAGTGGTCCAGCCTGCTGCATCAGCCAGTGGCACGCCGCTCTCTGTTTCAGCCAGCCAATGCTCCACCACCTCAGCCGAAGGGAGCTGTGTGTCATATCCATCTTCTGTCGCTCCAGATGCTCCTGCTCCTCCTACTTCGAGTCAGTCATTCCGCCAGCAATCCATCGGCAAAGCCATGTCCAAGAGACAACAGACTGTGTCATTCAACAACTATATGGTCTTCTCATGCTGCCGCCAACTCCAGGCTTTGTCATTCAGCCACTATATGGTCTCTTCATGCTGCCGCAAAGGTCCAGGCTGTGTCATTCAGCCACTAGAAGGTCTCCTCATGCTGCCGCCAACTCCAGGCTGTGTCATTCAGACACTGTATGACCTCCTCTTGCTGCCGCCAACTCCAGGCTGTGCCATTCAGCCACTTTATTGTTTCCTCATGTGCCGCCACCTCCACGTTGTGTCATTCAGCCACTACATGGTCTCCTCATACTGATGCCACCTCCAGGATCTGTCATTGTGCCACTCTGCGACAGTGATTCCAATGGCGATGCCTCTTATCTACATGTCATACTGAATAACAGTGTTATTTCACTTACCAAGCACACATCCTATGCTCAGTAAAGGCTGTTATCCGTAACCTAACGTCACTGTGTTTATTCGTTCATCGTTTCTGGCCCAGGAGAAGCTGCCTCCCACCTTTGGACCGTGGATCGAAAAAATGGTGCCCGAAGTGAACAGGCATGGTTACTTACACCCAGTGGCCAACAAGCTGACACATCCCTGATGTTGATGATTTATCCTGAGGAGGGGAAAACCCCTATAAACATAGTCATACAAATATTTTACTGCAACATTTAAATGATCCTAAAGTCCCCAGTTTACATCTAAGGGTTTTAGAATTGCTAGTATCAGTTATTATGGAAATGTTAATGGAGGGTGTCAGAACTTATCTTATGAGAGGTAAAAAAAGAAGGGACAAACATGTTCTGCACTCTCTGGCAGTAATCTCATGAAATACTGGAGTGAGCTTCATTCTGGCCTGAAACAATTGATGATAGGAAATGAGATTTCCTTCAAATACACAGCAAGTGGAGATAAGACTGAAGTGTGTACACAGACGAGTCCTTTACAGCTCAGCGGTGGTTGTACTACAGATTAAAAGAATAAAAATCAGAACAAAGGCTTTTTATACATTAGTCACTAATGCCAAGTAACTATAATATCAAGGTATCAACTACATCCATCTATGCAACTCTGGGCATTGCGAACAGTCAGGGCTTCAACATTGAACAGGGAAGTAAGGATTTTACCTTTTGGTTCCCAAATTAAGCTGAGCGAACACAAGATGGCATCGGAACCTTTGTTATGCAATTAGCTATATCTTCTGATTCCCCAATGTGTATACTCAGATTAGCAGGGCACGGGTATAGATAAGGGCTCATGGGCCATGGTGCAAATGTTTAGCTTAGACTCCATTGGCATCTTCTATTACAGGGGCAAATAGCACAATCCCTCTATGGCAGTGGTTCTTGACCTTGTTGGAGGTACTGAACCCCACCAGTTTCATATGCGCATTCACCGAACCCCTCTTAATTGGAAAAATAAAATATGATTTTTTCAAATTCAAAATATAGGAGGTATATATTTAAGTATATATTTATACATAGGTGAACAAAATGAACAAAACCATTAAAGAACAAAACCATTAAGACACTTTAGGTGCAGGCAGTGTTCCCCCCACACATTAGGTGCAGGCAGTGTTCCCCCACACATTAGGCACAGGTAGTGTTCCCCCACACATTAGGCGCAGGCAGTGTTCCCCCACACATTAGGCGCAGGCAGAGTTCCCCCACACACTAAGTGCAGGCAGTGTTCCCCCACATTATGTAGGCCAGTGGTCTTCAACCTGCGGACTTCCAGATGTTGCAAAACTACAACTCCCAGCATGCCCGGACAGCCAATGGCTGTCCAGGCATGCTGGGAGTTGTAGTTTTGCAACATCTGGAGGTCCACAGGTTGAAGACCACTGATGTAGGCAGTGTTCCCCCACAGACATACAGCCTATAGCCATATACAGTGTATGGCTGGGGGCTGTATGCCTGTGTACTGCCCACTTCAGTGCTCCGACCACTGCTTCGGCTATAGCAGTAAATCTCGGGACCGGTGGTCGGAGCACCGAAGATGACGTGCCGCTGGTCACTTACCAAGCTGGCCAGCGCACGTCTTCCTCCTTCTCTATCCACCGGTCCTCGGCACCTTCGTTTCCATGGGCGGCCCTGCGTTTTTAAACTTAACGCGGGGCCGCAGGGAGTTAATAGTGATGGGGGTAATTGCCCCGTCGCTACAGGACTGGCAAACACCGGCTCTGCTCGGGGCCCCGGGCCAGCTCGGGGCCCCAAGCAATTGCTTGGTTTGCCTGTCCTTTTGCGACCTCCCCTGCTGAAACCCCGGGACGGACTCACCGAACCCCTGGGGTTCGATCGAAACCCAGGTTAAGAACTACTGCTCTATGGTATGCTGGAGGCAAGCAAACAAAAGTGTAAACTGTGTGAAACTAGAAGTAATAATGATATACTGGGAGTTGTTTATTCGGGAAACGGTGTCCTCGAAATTGTTATTCTGCAGACCTTTGGTGACTATAGCTCTGATCTGACGCAGCCAAAGGCAGAATAAACTTTTTTATCCAGTGACTCACTGATGACATCTTATGACTGGAGTCATTCATTTTTGTTTTTATCTCCATCTGGCCCAGGCCGCCATGAACACTTCTTCTAGTCATGTCTCCCCCTGATCTAAATAATTATGCCACTGTGACTCCATAAAGAGGTTGTCTGAATTATAAAAAAAAATACAGTTTGTTATCGTCATAAAATAAAACATTTGCTACATTAACCTGTTTTATCCTAGCTGTGTCTATTGCTGCCACTTTGCTCCTCCCTGCCACCTTTGTTTATTCTTCTGCAAAGATGATATGCTCGTATACCCTGCAGCTAATCACTGGCCTCAGCAGTAGATGGCACAAGACCCAGAAACCAGTGAATGGCGTCTGTGTACATGGGCACATCATCTTTACAGGGAAATAAAAAAGGTTGAGAGGCAGCACTGGACAAGACTTGGATAAAACAGGTATAGCATATTTATGTAATTAATTGTGCCATTGTGACCCCTTAATTTAATGATGCCAGTATGGCACTGTACCATAAACTGTGCCACTATCCACTAATGAACAGTGTTCCTGTCCCAAACATTCTATGCCTTTGCCCCTAATGATCTATACCATTATCCTGTAATGAACTGTGTAACTAAGCCGTAATGAACTGTGCCACCATGACCCTAATGCACTTCATCATGCCACTAATGAGCTGTGCCACTGTGCCCCCTAACCCTAAATCACTGTTTCCCAATTTGTTGTTCTCTAGATGTTGTATTGCTACAACTCCCATCATGCCCTGCCAGCAGGAAATGATAGGAGTTGTATTTTTCCACCATCTGGAGAGCCACAGATTGGGGAACACTCACCCTAAATAACCTGCCCCCCCTGGTATTACTCATCTGTCACCAGTATGTAAAGAATATATAGAATCTAGACTGTGAGCTTCATTGGGGGCAGGGACTGATGTGAGTGGTAACCATCTCTGTACAGCACGGCAGAATATGCTAGTGCTAAATAATTAAACGAAATTAAAAAAAAATGGAAAGAAATACGTTTTGAGCCACACAAATCTTTTAAGATAACAAGGGTCAACCATGTTAAAAAAATTGAGAACAGTTTTTACCAACAATAGACATTTGGTAACAGTTGAATTGCCACCATTCACATTTGCTTGTTTTTCGATGATTCTTATATCGATGGTTTCATTGATCTCATGTGAATGAAAATTATTTTGCATCAGGTATACAGTATGGTGAACAGGAAACTCACCTCAGCCTTAAAGGGGAACTCTGGTGGAAACAAGTAGAAAACAAATGTTTTCAAATCAACTGGTGCCTGAAAGTTAAACAGATTTGTAAAAAAATCTTAATTCTTCCAGTACTTATCAGCTGCTGTGTAAAATAGAGAAATTTGTGAATTTCTTTTCTGTATGACAACAGTGCTCTCTGCTGACACCTCTGTCCGTGTCAGGAACTGTCTAGATTAGAATCATATCCCCATAGAAAACCTCTCCTGCTCTGGACAGTCCCTGACACGGACAGAGGTGTCAGCAGAGAGCACTGTTGTCAGGCTGGAAAGAACTTCACAAATTTATCTGTAGTATATCTGTAGTATACAGCAGTTGATAAGTACTAGAAGGGTTAAGATTTTTAAATAGAAGTGATTTACAAAGCTATTTAACTTTCTTGCACCAGGTGACTTAAAAAATTTTTTTTCCACCGGAGTTCCCCTTTAATGGACAAACAAGATAGATTTCAGTGGTTTTGATCATGTTGGTTTACTTACATTTAAACATCTGTCTAGCTTCCAAGACTAAGCCTGGTGGGTGCCACTACTCTTACTCTATTTGGTGGACTATCCCTCTCCCCTTCCCTATCCTTCTTTCCTCCTTCCTATTTTTTCCCTCTTTATTTGCTTTTTTCTAGTGTTGAAGGGGTACTCCGGTGGAAAACTTTTATAATTTTTTTTTAAATCAACTAGTACCAGACAGTTAAACAGATTTGTAAATTACTTCTATTTTAAAATCTTAATCCTTTCAGTAATTAATAGCTGCTGAATACTACAGAGGCAATAATTTTCTTTTTGGAACACAGAGCTCTCTGCTGACATCACGAGCACAATGCTCTCTGCTGACATCTCTGTAGGAGAAAATCCCCATAGCAAACATATGCTGCTCTGGTCAGTTCCTAAAATGGACAGAGATGTCAGCAGAGAGCACTGTGCTTGTGATTCAGCAGAGAGCACTGTGTTCCACAAAGAAAATAATTTCCTCTGTAGTATACAGTAGCTAATAAGTACTGGAAGGATAAAGATTTTTTTTAATAGAAGTAATTTACAAATCTGTTTAACTTTCTGGCACCAGTTGATTTAAAAAAAATAAAAGTTTTCCACCGGAGTACCCCTTTATGGCTTAAATTGCATTCATACTGAGTTTGTTTCTAAGCTGTATAACCTACCTGTAACATTTCTTCAACAAATGATTATACTGTATATATATTATCTTTGTATCTCAATTTTTCAGATTCTGGTTGCCTGTAAAACCGTATGCAGTAAACTCCCAATCTCCCTCTAGTGGTGACTGCTAGCTGACAGAATGTATTTATTTAGCCGATCACATAGGGAATTTGGAGCTCTGTATAAGAAAAATTAACCTTGTGCCGCTATGACGATTAACTAAGAAGTACAAGAGTTTATCTTGAAAAATTATTTTTGTAAATGATAAGATGGGCATTTCCTTTTGGCAAGAGCTGGTTACGTGAGGGAGGACAGTCACGCACAATGGAACAAGGTTTATGCTAATACATTTCTAGGTATTACAAAAAAAGTCCTATTATAAATTGAACAAATATCACTGGGACTGACATACATGAATCATCCACTGTGAAAGAAAACTCATGCATGTAACTTGCCAATATTATTTTAGCTCTACTTCTGCTTTCCATGAAGTTGGGCTAAGTGAGTTATCCTGAATTACAGGCAATTCAAGAGTCACTACCAAACTTAACCCAGGAGATGCAAATACAAAAAAGATCTGAAGCTCAGGAGTGTATAGCAGCGTGCCTGAACAAGCCCTTAGGTGTAACGTAGCGACCATTGTAGAGTATGAAAATCAGGTAAATAAAGCATCTCCGTCTATGTACTGTCTCACATGTGTTTCATTGTTATCCTCTATTTCACAGAAACACAAATACACATAGGAAAGCAATGCAGGCATGCCACTACGAAGCCTGCTGTGCATGAAACCTCAGCTATGAAACTATAAAACTAGAGAGAAATTTTCGGAAATAAAAAAAGAATTGGACTTTCTTTTTTCTCAAATTGCTCATCCACATTGAGTGCTTCCCCTCATTCTAGTTCATACTATATAAAAACAATGTGAAGTACCACATGTAACAATGGATTCTATTCATTCTATTTAAAATTATACCGTATTTTTCGTCATATAAGACGCTCCGGCATATAAGGATAAAAATCCGGAAAATAAACATTCTGAACCAAATACAATGTAAAGTATAGGACAGTGATCTTCAACCTGCGGACCTTCAGATGTTGCAAAACTACAACTACCGGCATGCCCGGACAGCCAACGGCTGTCCGGGCGTGCTGGGAGTTGTAGTTTAGCAATATCTGGAGGTCCGCAGGTTGAAGACCACTGGTATAGGAGGTAGTACTCACGTGTCCCCGCCGCTCCGGACCCGTCACCGCTCGTCACCGCTGCCCTTGATGTCGCCCTCCATCCCTGTCGCCGCGTCCCTGGCGTGTCCCCGTCGCTCCGGAACGTCTCTGCTGCCCAGTATCCTTGCTCTCCGTCGCTGCCATCATGTTGCTATGCACACCGCTACGCACGCCGCTCCTATTGGATAACGGGACGGCATGCGCGACGACGTGATGACGACGAAGGAGAGCGTTGGCCATGAAGGGGATCCCGGCATGGAGCAGACAACGAGGAGGCAGGTAAGGTCCCTCCTGGTGTCCTGTAAGCTGTTCGGTATGCCACGATTTCACTGCGGCGGTCCCGAACAGCCCGACTGAGCAGCCGGGTTAGTGTCACTTTCGCTTCAGACGCGGCGGTCAGCTTTGATTGTCGCGTCTGAAGGGTTAATACAGGGCATTACCGCGATCAGTGATGTCCTGTATTAGCCGCGGGTCCCGTCTGTTGATGGCCGCAGGGACCGCCGCGATAGGACAGGGTTTTAATGTGTATTTGCCGTATAAGATGCACCAACTTTTCCCCCCCCCAGTTTTGGGGAAGAAAAAGTGCGTCTTATACTGTGAAAAATACATTAGGTATCATTATCTTTTTTTATTTCCTGGCACAATAGCATTTTATTCTGGTTACTCCATGAAGGTTACTCCATGAAGGTTCTTGTGTTTGGACAGATGTTACAAAAAATATTAACACATTTTAGTAATTTTCTTTTTAGTCCTATAGCCATTGAATTGGTAAAACTTGTGGTATAAAACCAAATTATCCATCCATTGTATATGTTCCCGCACGCACGGATCAAAGTTTATGCTGGGTGTTTATTTTGTGTGTGCACAATCTTTCACTGTGAGAACTGCGCTGACAGTATTTGCATAACCCGCTCATTTCCATATGGCTGCTTGCTCTAAAGGACATATTTCCCTAAAGGAGGCTCAAAGTTTTTATGACCAAGCATACAAGTCTTTGAAATTCAAATTAGAACCAGTATGTCTGCGCTGCAAGAGTTAATAAAATGGAGTCTGTTAACCCCTTAAAGGAAAACTGTCAGCTAGATTCACTTACACTAAACCCAAGAAAGTGGGTTATAGTGTGGGTGAACAGGAATCCAATAAGGGGTCACTTACTTTTCTCCCTCCAATTGCCACTGAGTTATGCCCCGGTAAAGTTCCACTGTTTATCCCCAGCATCGCCGTACGGAGAGAGCTCGGCCATTGTTACTGCGCATGCGCCGGTCCCTCGATACACCGAAGTGTAAGTGAACCTGGCTGACAGTTTTCCTCTAACACTGCAGTTAGTTTTGGCCTTCATGCGATGCCAAATTTGGTGGCTTTATTTTTTGTATGGTGGCTTTATTTTTTGTGACACATGTATTTTAATAGCTTCATTTTGTAATATAATTCAATTTTGGGGGTTTGATATTTTTTGATGTGTTTTTGTGTATTTTTTTTATTTTTTGTTGTTGTGTGTTTTCTTGTGTTTTTATAGAGCTTACTATAGAATATATTATTATGGTGAGATCATTTAAAAAAAACATTTTAGTTGGAATTTTCATTGGTTCCATTTTGGGTCCAATTTTTTCGTTTGTATGAAATATGAAACAAACATCGATTCTGACATTGTTTTTTTTTTTTTTTACATTTCTTTTGTTGAATAGGGTAAATAATATTACCATATTTATCGGGGTATACCACGCACCGGCCTATAACACGCACCCTCATTTTACCAAGGATATTTGGGTAAAAAAAGTTTTTTACCCAAATAGCCATGGTAAAATGAGGGTGCGTGTGTGCGCGTGTATACCCCGATACACCCCCAGGAAAGGCAGGGGGAGAGAGGCCGTCGCTGTCCGCTTCTCTCCCCCTGCCTTTCCTGGGGTCTAGAGCCCTGCTGCCGGCCCTTCTCTCCCCCTGGTTATCGGCGCATTGCCCCATTGCCGGCACCGATAGCCAGGGGGAGAGAAGCGGCGCCGACAGCCAGGGGGAGAGAAGGGGCAGCGGCACCCATTGCCAGCGCCGCTGCCCTGTTGCTTCCCCCCATCCCCGGTGGCATAATTACCTGTTGCCGGGGTCGGGTCCGCGCTGCTGCAGGCCTCCGGCATGCGTCCCCTGCGTCGTTGCTATGCGCTGCACGGCGCATGACGTCAGTGCGCCGCACCGTGCATAGCAACGACGCAAGGGACGCACGCCGGAGGCCTGCAGCAGCGCGGACCCGACCCAGGTAATTATGCCACCGGGGATGGGGGGAGGCAACGGGGCAGCGGCGCCGGCAATGGGTGCCGCTGCCCCTTCTCTCCCCCTGGCTGTCGGCGCCGCTTCTCTCCCCCTGGCTATTGGCGCCGGCACCGATAGTCAGGGGGACAGAGCGGGCAGCAGCGCTGATAGCCAGGGGGAGAGAATTGCCGGCAGCAGGGCTCTAGACCCCAGGAAAGGCAGGGGGAGAGAAGCGGGCAGCGACGGCCTCTCTCCCCCTGCCTTTCCTGGGGGTGTTTCGGCGTATAACACGCACATAGACTTTAGGCTAAAAATTTGTTATACGCCGATAAATACGGTATATTTTATGGTATGGGTCATTACAGTCCCGGCAATAGCATTATGTTCGTATTAAAATATAGGAAAGAAGAATGTGCCTGGGAAAGAAAATTATGCAAAAATTATAAATTCGTAAAAGGGCATAAAGCCCTATTAGAAAACCAGCTCTTCTATACAATATCATAGCATGCTTTATTTACTTATATAAAAAAATGTGTGCAAAGTAATCTAGGAAGGTTATTCCAGGATATTTTTTCCTTCAGCCTTTGAGCCCATGATGCTAAGTTATAATACTGTTTAATATGCTTCTATTACCTTCATTCTCCACTTTGTTATAAGTCACATGCTCCCTAGGGGGCGTGGCTATGCTGCATATCATTACTTTAGTAAATCCCTTACAGCCTGGTACCTGCACACCCACTGCAGCATGTCCCCATAAGCCCTGAAGACCATGTGACTTATGATTTATCCGTGATCCTATATTGTGCTTCAGGTACAGTATAATTTCTTGTTAAATGCTTTTACTTTTTTGTCACAATAAAGTATTTTAATTTTTAAACATTTGCAATCCTTTTCTGTGAGAAATACTTCATTTTCTTCCATGACTGTATCTACCAATACATTAACTGATACCAATAAAAAGTACAACTTGTTCCGCAAAAAATAAGCCCTCACTCAATGGCGTCGGGCAAAAAATAAAAAAAGTTACAGCTGTCGGAATATGATAACACAAAAAAAGGGGGAAAAAATTTTGCTCAGAAAAGGAAAAAGAAAATAAAAAGTGTAGGGATTTCACTCTGGGGTTAGCTCTGGGATCATCCTTGACACAGCCAGAGGACACGTTTCTACTTCATTCAGCTGGCAAACAACAGTCCTCTATGCAAGTCTGGCTCCTCACCAGCTTTATTAGACAGGTTACAGGATAAACAAAAATATAACACAGGAACAAACAAAATCCTAGGCCGTCTAGCCACTGACAACACAGCATGTCCTGACCATCAAACCTTTTACACACTGTTCACACACAGCATTTGCAGCCTCTTGCCTTTTGTTCTCAGACCCCTTGTCTGTCATACTGGAGAATGAACACTTTATCTGTGTTACCAAAAGTTGTCACAGTCCATTTCACTGGTGGGGGTCACTCACAGCGCCTGGCTGTGTGCTCTTTGCAAGGGCCCTGCCTCTCCCACACAGCCACCTTGCTGTCTTCTGGGTCATGTAACCAGACTACACTTGCTAGACTCTTAAATATCTGCCCTTCCTGCTGTTCTGTGTTGATTAGCTCACCTAGGATAAAGGACTGGGAAACCGCCCCCTTTCATTGCCCTCAATCCTGCCTCAATGCCACAAAAGCTATATAAAATGGGTATTGCCATAATCGTACCGACCGCAGAATAAATATAAGATCACTTTTACCACACAGTGAACACCATAAAAAGATTATAAAAAAAAATTCCAGAAATTTTCCAGTTTTTCTCAATATTTTCGAGTTTTTCACAAAAAATCCTGCATGTGTCAACAAAAATGCACCACTTATATAAAGTACAATATGTCACGAAAAAACAATCTCACAATCGCTCCGCTCAGAAAAAGCATTCTAAAGTTATTATGTTATTATATTATTGTGAAATAAAAAAAAAAGAGCCTGGTCATTAACCCCTTGCCGCAAAACTCCATTTATAAACGGCGCTGTGGGCGGAACAGAAGGGTTATGAAGTGAGCTCAGGAGCTGGTCTCGCATCATACCCACGTGGTATAGGCTGCTATCTGCAGCCAGTACCTATAGCTAATGCCGGACATCGCCATTCAGGCAGATGTCCGGCATTAACTCTTTAGACGGGGCGATCAAAGTTGATAGTGTCTAAAGTGAAAGCTTCTCTGTAGCTCAGTCAGGATGATCTGGACTATCGCGGTAAAATCGCGATGTCCTGATCAGCTAGGACGCATCAGGAGAGTGCCTTACCTGCCTCCTGCACGTCCGATCGGCGGTTGATTGCTCCAAGTCTGAGATCCAGGCTTAAGCATTCGACCGCCGATAACACTGATCAATGCAATGGCAGGGATCAGTGTATTGAATCAATGTAATGCATGTTATAGTCCCCTATGGGGGCTATAACATTGCAAAAAAAAAAAAAGTGAAAAAAAAAAGAATAAAGTTAATAAGATAATTTAACCCCTTCCCTAATAAAAGTTTGAATCACCCCCCTTTTCCCATTAAAAAACAGTGTAAATAAACATATGTGGTATTGCCACATGCGTAAATGTCCAAACTATAAATATATATAGTTAAATACCACTTGTTATACCATAAAAAAAAAGAATAAAAAGCGATGAAAAAGTCTGATCAAAACAAAAATGATACCGATAAAAATTTCAGACCACAGAGCAAAAAATGCATGGAAAAATTAAAAAGTTATAGGGGTCAGAAGATGGCAATTTCAAACGTATAAATTTTCCTGCATGAAGTTATGATTTTTTTAAGAAGTAATACAAAATCAAACCTATATAAGTAGGGTATCATTTTAATTGTATGGATCTACAGAATAAAGATAAGGTGTCATTTTTACCGAAGTATGTACTGTGTAGAAACGGAAGCCCCCCAAATTTACAAATGGCGTTTTTTTTCTTCCATTTAGTTGCACAATGATTTTGTTTTCTGTTTCGCCGTAGATTTTTGGGTAAAATGACTGATGTCATTCCAAAGTAGAACTAGTGGTGCACAAAATAAGCCATCATATGGATTTTTAGGTGCAAAATTGAAAGGGTTATGATTTTTAAAAGGTGAGGAGGAAAAAACTATAGTGCAAAAACTGAAAAACGCTGAGTCCATAAGGGGTAAAGGTAAAAAATGGATCTGTCCTTAAGGGGTTAAACTACAAATGTACAAACCATAATAGATATAATGTATACATTTTGTAAACATGTATTTTTATAAATAATGATTGATTGGAGCTACCAGGAGGCATCTGATAGATGATGATGATGAAATCCATTAGTTCACAAGAAGGCAGCTGATCCATGACTGATCACTTTCTGAGATACATAAATTATTTAAAGCATATAAAAATTAAATAAAACAGACTAAAAACAAAAAAAAAAAAAAAAGCAAATAGTAAATGAGGAACAGGGATAACATGTTTCAGGGCTAAAAACACCTTCTGATCTGAATAAGGGGGTGCTTACACCTGAAATGCGTTATCCCTACGTTACTTGCTTTTTTTTGTTTGTTTTAAGTCTGTTTTATATAGTGATTCCACAAACTTGCATGAAAGAAGCATCTCTGTCCCGGTTTTACGCTTATTTGGCAACTGGCAGTGCCCCATTGTGAGGGTCATTTTCTCTTTGCATCTTTAGTATCTGTTGGAGGGAGCTGTTTTCTAAGTCAGTGTTTCCCACCCAGGGTGCCTCCAGGTGTTGCAAAACTACCACTTCAAGAATGCAGTTTGCAACAGCTGGAGGCCCTGTGGTTCGGAAAGAAAATACCTCTAATAAGTGGCATTAAAAAGCCAAATCTCTCCCTTCCTTAGAAAACTATTTTGCATGGCTCCCTCCCCCAGAGCAATGTATGGGCTATAAGACGCCTAACAAACTACCAAGCCACTTTTCGATTTATAGCCACATCGGTAATCAGATAATCTGCTCAGTTCTTTTTTCTGGAAATCTCTGATATCAGCTGATATTGCCTGGGAAGATGCCGATGGGTAAGAGATGTAGCTAGCAGATGGATGGCGCTATTCCAGGGTCCACTTACATGGTGGGGCCAATTCACTGCACACAACAAGGAAGGGGGGTTTACACAATGCAAACCACCCATTACGCTCATTTCCACTACATCTTTAGGACACAGATGCAGTTGGATACTATGGCAGAATACTTTCATAGGTCACAGACACTTCAGGCCTACTGCTTATCAGTTTTGATGCAGGCTGTTATGATGCAATGATATCACCACATCTGCTTGCGCTGTGCTGCCTACTGTGAAGGCTGTAGGCCAGAAAAACCCTATGGCCTGACCTGTTTGGCTTAATATTGAAGCAGGATTTGAGAGAGTATTGTTTCGGGCATGTTTAAAGGGGTACTCCAGTGGAAAACTTTTTTAATCAACTGGTGCCAGAAAGTTAAACAGATTTGTAAATTACTTCTATTAAAAACTACAGAGGAAATTATTTTCCTTTTGGAACACAGAGCTCTCTGCTGACATCATGACCACAGTGCTCTCTGATGACATCTCTGTCCATTTTAAGAACTGTCCAGAGTAGGAGAAAATCCCCATAGAAAACATATACTGCTCTGGGTAGTTCCTAAAATGGACAGAGATGTCAGCAGAGAGCACTGTGGTCATGATGTCAGCAGAGAGCACTGTGTTCCAAAAAGAAAAGAATTTCCTCTGTAGTATTCAGCAGCTAATAAGTACTGGAAGGATTAAGATTTTTTAATAGAATTAATTTACAAATCTGTTTAACTTTCTGGCACCAGTTGATTGATACATATAAAGTTTTCCACCGGAGTACCCCTGTATGAAGACACTTGATTGCGTGGGGGTATTTTCAATGTGAAGAGGCACTATTAATGTAGTAGCGCAGTAAGGGAACATTGCTATTGTGTAGTAGCAGTGAGTAGGCTCTGTAACTGTTATGCGGGCACTAAGGGAGCCCAATAAGAGGAGGGCACTTGGGTGGCACTTCTATGAGGAAGCCCTATTACTGCGATGAGGGCACTAAGGCAGTACTAATATTATACAGGAGCAATAAGTGAGCACTAATACTGTGAGAAGAAGACTAAAGATCCACTGTTGCTGGGTGGAACACAACAGGGGGACACTGTTATTGTTATTGTTGTCATCTGTGGCACTGTTCGGCATTGTTTTTGGGAGATAACTTTTGTTATGAGGGCACCAGGGGCAGCACCAAGAACAGTATTAGGGAAAGTAAAAGGATGCAGCAGGATGGGAGGTTTGTGTTAGTGTTGCTCGCGAATATTAGCAATGCGAATATAGCGCTATATATTCGTAATTACGAATATTCGTTTTTTTTTTTTTTCCACAGTACACATGACAGTGATCACCCCTCTCTGCTTCCAGCTTATGTGATGTAAAGAAGGCTCTAATACTACTGTTTGAGACTGGCGTGCGTATTTTCGCACATGCGAAAATTTGCATATGCTAATTTTCGCATATGCGAATGTTCGCTTATGTTATTTTTTGATTATGCAAATGTCCGCATATGCAAATTTTCGCGTGCGCGAATTTTCGCATGTGCGAAAATAAAACGCGAATATTACGAATATGCGAATTTAGCGAATAAATGATGAATATTCGTCCATATATTCGCAAAATATCGCGAATTCGAATATGGCCTATGCCGCTCAACACTAGTTTGTGTAGAAGGTGGGGAACAGGTAAAGAGGGTGCTGGAAAAGCAAGGAGCCAAAGAAGTCACATCTAAGGCACTCTTGCATAGAACTTACTAGGATGCACTGCTACATGTGACACCCAGGTTGAGGGCAACTCAACACATGGATGTGAATTGCCCCCCTCACCCTAGTTCTGAGACCATAGCTATGCCACTGAGATGGCCACACAATTTCTAATGGGACATATGGACATGAGTTGTCCAGCTGGAACATCCCCTTCAATCATTTGCTACTAGTTGGAGTTATTTTTAAATAAGCTTTAACAGAAGTTGGGTATGGGGCAAAGGCTGGATCCACAATCAACCCATCTATAATGACTCTTCTTTTTTTCATTGTTATCCACATATTAGTTACAATATCTGGTTAAAAGTTTTTTGGGTTCTCTAGAAGGTGTGGGGCTTTTTGGAAATTGAGAGTGTCAAGCACAGAGGGGGAGATTTATCAAAACCTGTGCAGAGGAAAAGTTGCCTAGTTGCCCATAGCAACCAATCAGATTGCTTCTTTCATTTTGCAGAGGCCTTGTCAAAAATATAAGAAGCGATCTGATTGGTTGCTATGGGCAACTCAGCAACTTTTCCTCTAGACAGGTTTTGATAAAACTCCCCCATAATGTCCAAAAAAAAAACCTCAGATGAAATTCCACCTAAACCCAAATACACATAATTTCATTCTCTAGCAGAGTCAGAGCTACTTCCCTATGTATTCTAGTGAAATGAGTCTATTCCAGTGTCTTATGGGAATACCATGAGATAACCCTCTGCCACCCCATTGTTCTGTCTCTCCTATGGACAGTTATGTGCAGAGTAAACATGAAGTTATTGAATCTTGGCTACGTAAAGTGGTTTGCAAACTTCCTGTGTTCACAAAACTCTCAAATATGTCTATAACTGATGCATTGTTGTTGTTCTTAGAATTAGTTCTTATTAATAACCGCATGTGTACCACATGGTAAATCCACACATGCTGTGTTTTGTTTGTCCCCATTGTGCCTAATAAAGATTAAAAGGCAAAGAATTCAAGCAGTACAGCACAGGCATTCAACCCTACAGTGGTCACTATTAGTGGACTACTGACCAGCATAGCAAAGCATTGTCCCAGTATATACGAACCCTGTGTCCAGGTAGCAAATAATCACACTATTGTTTCAGCAATAAATGTAAATAATAGATACATTTTAGTTTAGTTTTTCCTTAAGTTATTAGTGATTCGTTTATATTATATTTTTCTACAAGCATATCCCCGCACAGTTGAATCTCAAATTATGGAACATATAAAGCCCATTCCTCATGGACCTCCCAAGAAGACCTCTAAATATTGGGATGCTTCTTTCATGCAAATTTGGGCAATCCCTATGTAAGTCCAGGCCACTGGATAGTTCTTTAAAAAACAAACACAAAAAAAAAAACATAAAGTAATTGACATTGCTTCTTGATGTGTGAAGTATACCAAATATTGTCCAAAAATATTATACTCTTGCTATGTTTTTCTCTTCTGATTTTTTTTCCTCTCCAGCAGTAAATAAAATGCTTTATTATAATAATAATAACCAAGAACTGGCCTTTTAAGGCCCTGTGAAAGCATGCACATGTTTAACCCTTGTAGAGGTACAGTAGAATACCCCTGCAATTTCATGTGTATGAGTCCTTAGAAGAGAGAACATAGTAAAATAGTTCATAAGGTTGAAAAAAGACCAGAGTCCATCAAGTTCAACCTATAACCCTAATGAGTCCCTACTGAGTTGATCCAGAGGAAGACAAAAAAAAAAACATCATACAAGAGGTAAAAATTCCTTCCCGACTCCAAATATGGCAATCAGAATAAATCCCTGGATCAGGCTTATTATTCACCAAAAATGCATCCAGACCCCTTTTGAACTCTTTTACAGAGTTCACCATGACCACCTCCTCTGGGAGAGTATTCCACAGTCCCACTGCTCTTACAGTAAAGAACTCCTGTCTGTGCTGGCATAGAAACCTTTTTTGCTCTAAATGTAGAGGATGCCCCCTTGTTATAGATACAGTCCTGGGTAAAAATAGATCATGGGATAGATCTATCCCTGATATATTTATACATAGTTATTATGTAGCCCCTAAGCCTTCTTTTTTCTAAACTAAATAACCCTAATTCTGATAATCTTTCTGGGTACTGTAGTTCTCCCATTCCCCATATTACCCTGGTTGCCCGTCTTTGAACCCTCTCCAGCTTCACTATATCTTTCTTGTACACTGGTGCCCAGTACTGTACACAGTATTCTATGTGTGGTCTGACTAGTGATTTGTACAGCGGTAGAATTATTTCCTTGTCGTGGGCATCTATGCCCCTATTGATGCACCCCATGATATTATTTGCCTTGGCAGCAGCTGCCTGACACTGGTCACTACAGCTAAATTTACTGTTAACTAAGACTCTCAAGTACTTTTCCACGTCAGTCGTCCCAAGTATTCTCCCATTTAATACATAATCCCAGCCCGGATTTTTCCTCCCCATGTGCATTATCTTATATTTATCAGTGTTGAACCTCATCTGCCACTTCCCAGACCAAACCTCCAACCCATCCAGATAAATTTGTAATAGTGCACTGTCCATTATAGTGTTTACCGCTTTACAGAGTTTAGTATCATCTGCAAAGATTGTTACTTTACTATTCAACCCCTCTACAAGGTCATTAATGAATATATTAAATAGGACAGGACCCAAGACGGACCTCTGTGGTACAGAAATAGTAACAATCACCCAATCAGAATAAGTACCATTTATAATCACCCTCTGTTTCCTTTCACTGAGCCAGTTACTTACCCACTTACACACATTCTCCCCCAGCCCAATCCTTCTCATTTTATGCACCAATCTTTTATGTGGTATCGTATCAAATGCTTTGGAAAAATCCAGATACATATGACATCCAGCGATTGCCCCTGGTCCAGTCTGGAGCTCACCTCCTTATAAAAGCTGATCAGGTTAGTTTGACAGGATCGATCCCTCATAAAGCCATGCTGATACGGGGTCATACATTTATTTTTATCAAGATACTCCAAAATAGCATCTCTTAGAGAACCCTCAAACAATTTACATACAACAGAGGTTAAACTAACAGGCCTATAATTCCCAGGGTCACCTTTTGTCCCCTTTTGAAATATTTGCACCACATTTGCCATGTGCCAGTCCTGGAGAACAGTCCCTGTTACTATAGAGTCCCTGAGTATTAAAAAGATTCCATGACCTTAAACACGTCATGCTGTACGCTTCCTGAGTTTTTATCCATTGTCATTATTGTTCGAGACGGATCCATGTCTATATTTTAACTTGGATGAAATAAAGGTGAAGTTACTTTTATCACTGGCTTCTGCAATTTTATGTCACAGTTGGAGGTCTTCTTTGCCGTGCGGAAGGACTGGGTGAGATGACGTCTCCCGCTCTAATTTACAAATCTGTTTAACTTTCTGGAGCCAGTTGATTTGAAATTTTTTTTTTTTTACACCGGAGTTCCCCTTTAACTAATTTGCTCCTTGGTGCTTCACATCTAACAAGACATGCCAAGGGTGGAAGTCGAGCACCAGGGAACAGAGGAGGTAATACCTTTTCTGTTTCCTGGATAACCCCTTTAAAGCGCTACTGTCATTAGTAAGAAATTTAAGAAAATGCTTCAATCGATGTAGAAATGTATCCCAAGACTTGTATGCATAATAATATGCAAAATACCTTTTGATCTATGTATATCTGATCAGTCTTCTGAATTCCTCACAAAGGCTGGGGGTGTTTCCCCTTGTATGATGAGCTCCTCAAGTCCCCCTCCCCTCTCATGAGGTCTGCACAAACATTTTTACTTTTGCAAAGCATGCTCTATTTAACTTTAATGCAGCCATGCATGCTCTATATAACTAATGCAGCCATGTGAAACTATATGATGCAAGGACAGAAGAAAAGCCTGCCAAGAAACAAAGATTTTTACATTTTCACAGCTTTGTAACCAAAGTGCATGATTTTTATAACCCTAAAGCAGCTGTGTGAACCTATATGGTGCACATACACAAGAAATAAGTTCATAAAATGACCAAAGAGAAACCATTTTGCATATAAATAATAGTTTAGCACCTTGTATTGCTTGTAACTGTGCATGTGAATGCTTCTCCTGAAGAGGCTGCAAGCTGTCTGCATCTTGTCTGTGCTCTGAGGAGCAGCATGGAGATAACCCCCCCCCCCCTTAGAGAGTTTGGTCCTTTTAAAAAAAAAAAGGTCCAAAAAAGGTTGAATTTTCTGGGTTCGTTTGCAGAAGAACCCCTAGTGGCCATTTTTTTTTAAACCTGTTTTTCACATCTTTAGCAATCAAATTTTTTAATGAAATATATTGGGAAAATGCTTAGTTTTTAAGAAAGTATTGAATGGAAAAAAAGTTGTTTCGAACTACAGTAATGGTTTAAAACCGCTTGGTAAAATAAGAGACATAAAGTAAACCTTCCTCTCAAAAAATATCACACAACGGTCTAACTTATTTGTGCGCCAGCTGCTTCTTTGCTGTGATGTCAATATACCCAAATCGATCAATTGACACCTCAATAACAAGAGGCAATCTGGAGAGCTTACACTGAGCTGACTGCTAGCATTCCCTACATTTTCAAATGCCTAAAACTAAAATAAAAAAAAGGTTCTGATTGGCTGGGTAAGATACACAAACATATTTCCTGGGTTGAATGTAAAAGTCACAAAGGATCAAACTATTTGACAAAATTTATAGATGCTCCGCTGTCGGTTGGCAGCATGGAGGGGGTCACTCTGAGCTCTGTACCGGCTGCAGTGAGGTGTCTGAAGGAGGTCAGGGGTTACTGCTACAGACCAGTAAGTCGTCTGTATGTTTCTGTGGAGTACACTTAGCTCAGCTCCTGGCTCTGACAGCAGCTTTCCTGCCCCAGAGACAGGCTCTGGTCTCTGTCAGTCTATAGATCCCCATAACTGTGTTATCTACCGATTCCCTCATAACAGTGTTCATTCACAGCTCCCCCACAACAGTGTTCATTCACAGCTCCCCCATAAGTGTGTCATTCACAGTTCCCTCATAAGTGTGTCATTCACAGCTCCCCATAACAGTGTTCATTCACAGCTCCCCCATAAGTGTGCCATTCACAGATTCCCCATAAGTGTGTCATTCACCGTTCCCCACAAGTGTGTCATTCACAGATCCCCCATAAATGTTTAATTCACAGATCCCCCTATAAGTGTGTTATCTAAGGAACACCCCATAACAATGTGTGATTTGCATATCCCACAAAGGGGTATCATCTTAAGATCCCCCATAAATGCATCATCCAGAGATCCCCCTATAACAGTGTATTATCTACAGATTCCAATAACATTCATCTACAGATTATGCATGGCAGTGATTCTGGGGTCTGTATTATGCGTGGCGGTGATACTGTGGTCTAAATCTTGGGTCTGTATTATGGTGGGGTCTGATTCTGGGGTCTGTATTATGGTGGGGTCTGATTCTGGGGTCTGTATTATGGTTGGGTGTGATTCTGGGGTCTGTAGTATTATGGTGGGGACTGATTCTGAGGTCTGTATAATGGTGGGTGGTGATTCTGGGGTCTGTATTATAGTGGGGACTGATTCTGGGGTCTATATTATGGTGGAGTCTGATTATGGGGTCTGTATTATGGTGGAGTCGGATTCTGGGATTTGTATTACGGTGTTGTCTGATTCTGGGGTCTGTATTATGGTGGAGTCTGATTCTGGGGTCTGTATTATGGTGAGGTCTGATTCTGTGGTCTATATTATGGTGGGGTCTGATTCTGGGGTCTGTATTATGGTGGTGTCTGATTCTGGGGTCTGTATTATGGTGGGATCTGATTCAGGGGTCTGTATTATGGTGGGGTCTGATTCTGGGGTCTGTATTATGGTCGGGTCTGATTCTGGGGTAGCATTATGTAGGGCATTGATACTGGGTCTGATTCTGGGGTTTGTTTTATGGTGGGGTCTGATTATAGGTTCTGAATTAAAAATGCATATCCATGCTAAACAAATACTTTAGGTTGTTGTGGGCAATCCCATCTCTTTGTATTGTCCTCACTGCAAGTTACTTGCAGCAGGGACAACATATTGGAAACATTCAGAAAAAAAAAACACTTACCCTTTGATAATCCCCATAAACCCCACCCACAGAAAGCCACACCCATAATAAAGCCACACCCATATTTCCGGCACATCAAGTGACTTCAAAAAATTTTTTGGCCACAGCACTACGAAAAGGTTGCATATCCCTGATATAGTGGCTGAATGACACAGCGTGGAGGTGTTGGCAGCATGAGGAAACCATATAGTGGCTGAATGACACAGCCTGGAGCTGGCAGCAGCATGAGTAGACACTAGGGCTCCACAATCCCTAAGATTAATACCTTAAGGACCTGGGGGTTTTCCGTTTTTGCATTTTCGTTTTTTCCTCCTTATCTTTAAAAAATCATAACGCTTTCAATTTTCCACCTAAAAATCCATTTGATGGCTAATTTTTTGCACCACCAATTCTACTTTGCACCACCAATTTCTACAGTCATTTTACCCAAAAATGTACAGCGAAACAGAAAAAACAATCATTGTGAGACAAAATAGAAAAAAAAGACACCATTTTGTAAATTTTGGGGGCTCCCATTTCTACGCAGTACATTTTTCGGTAAACATGACACATTCTCTTTATTTTGTAGGTCCATACGATTAAAATGATACCCTAGTTATATAGGTTTGCTTTTGTCGTACTTCTGGAAAAAATCATAACTACATGCAGGGAAATTAATACGTTTAAAAGTGTCATCTTCTGACCCCTATAACTTTTTCATTTTTCCGCGTATCTGAAATTGAAAATAGTTGACGCTCACAAAGCTGGAGAAGGCTATAAGAAGATAGCAAAACGTTTTCAGATGTCAATATCCTCTGTTCGGAATGTAATTAAGAAATGGCAGTCATCAGGAACAGTGGAAGTTAAAGCAAGATCTGGAAGACCAAGAAAAATATCAGACAGAACAGTTCGCAGGATTGTGAGAAAAACCATTCAAAACCCACGTTTGACTACACAATCCATCCAGAAAGACACTGGAGTCGTGGTACACTATTCCACTATAAAGAGATACTTGTACAAATATGGAATTCATGGAAGAGTTATAAGAAGAAAACCTCTTCTACTTCCTCCCCACAAAAATCAACATTTGAACTTTGCAAATGAACATATAGACAAGCCTGATGCATTTTGGAAACAAGTTCTGTGGACCGATGAGGTTAAAATTTAACTTTCTGGCTGGAATTAGCAAAGGTACGTTTGGAGAAGAAGGGGAACAAAATTTTATGAAAAGAACCTCTGTCCAACTGTTAAGCATGGGGGTGGATCAATCATGCTTTGGGTTTGTATTGCAGCCAGTGGTGCAGGGAACATTCTCGCGAGTAGAAGGAAAAATGTATTCAATAAAATGTCAGCAAATTTTGGATGCTAACTTGATGCCATCTGTGAAAAAGCTGAAGTTAAAGAGAGGACGGCTTCTACAAATGGATAATGATCCTAAACACACCTTGAAATCCACGGGGGATTACATCAAGAGGTGTAAACTGAAGGTTTTGCCATGGCCTTCACAATATCCTGACCTCAACATAATTGAAAATCTATGGATAGACCTTAAAAGAGCAGTGCGTGACAGACAACCCAGAAATCTCAAAGAACTAGAAGACTTTTGTAAGGAAGAATGGGCAAAGATACCTCAAACAAGAATTGAAAGACTCTTGGCTAACTACAAAAAGCATTTACAAGCTGTGATACTTGCCAAAGGGGGCAGTACAAGATATTAACTCTGCAGGGTGCCCAAACATTTTCAGACACCATTTTTTTGCTTTCTGTTATTTTGAAAGTGTAAATGATGGAAATAAAATCTAACTTTTGTTGACATATTATAAGAATGTCTAATCTGTAATTTGATGCCTTTTGGATCTTTCCTTGGCTTCTTTATACACATTAATACAAATTTTTACCTGGGGTGCCCAAACTTTTGATCCCCACTGTAGTGGCTGAATGAGACAGCCTGGAGTACTATTACACAGGAGAGAGCACAGAGGGGTGCTATCAGACAGTAGTGAGCACAGAGGAGTACTATTAGACAGGAGAGAGCACAGAGGAGTGCTATCAGACAGGAGAGAGCACAGAGGAGTGCTATCAGACAGGAGAGAGCACAGAGGAGTACTTTCAGACAGGAGAGAGCACAGAAGAGTACTATCAGACAGGAGAGAGCACCGAGGAGTGCTATCAGACAGGAGAGAGCACAGAGAAGTGCCATCAGACAGGAGAGAGCACAGAGGAGTCCCATCAGACAGGAGAGAGCACAGAGGAATACTGTCAGACAGAAGAGAGTACAGAGGAGTCCTATCAGACAGGAGAGGGCACAGAAGAGTGCTATGAGACAGGAGAGAGCACAGAGGAGTACTGTCAGACAGAAAAGAGCACAGAGGAGTACTATTAGACAGGAGAGAGCACAGAGGAGTACTATCTGACAGGAGAGAGCACAGAGGAGTACTAACAGACAGGAGAGAGCACAGAGGATCGCTATCGGACAGGAGAGAGCACAGAGAAGTGCTATCAGACAGGAGCACAGTAGAGTACTATCAGGCAGGAGAGAGCACAGATGAATACTATCAGACAGGAAAGAGTGCAGAGGAATAATATCAGACAGAAGAGAGCACAGAGGAGTCTTATCAGACAGGAGAGAGCACAGAGGAGTACTTTCAGACAGGAGAGAGTATAGAGGAGTACTATCAGACAGAAGAGAGCACAGAAGAGTCCTATCAGACAAGAGAGAGCACAGAGGAGTCCTATCAGACAGGAGAGAGCACAGAGGAGTGCTATAAGACAGGAGAGAGCACAGAGGAGTACTATCAGACAGGAGAGAGCACAGAAGAGTACTATCAGACAGGAGAGAGTACAGAAGAGTACTATCAGACAGGAGAGAGCACAGAGGACTCCTATCAGACAGGAGAGAGCACAGAGGAGTCCTATCAGACACGAGAGAGCCCAGAGGAGTACTATCAGACACGAGAGAGCACAGAGGGGTACTATCAGGCAGGAGAGAGCAGAGAGGAGTACTATCAGACAGGAGAGAGAACAGAGGAGTCCTATCAGACAGGAGAGGGCACAGAGGAGTCCTATCAGACAGGAGAGAGCACAGAGGAGTTATATAAGACAGGAGAGAGCTCAGAGGAGTACTATCAGACAGGAGAGAGCACAGGGGAGTGCTATAAAACAAAAGAGAGCACAAAGGGGTGCTATCAGACAGGAGAGAGCACATAGGAGTGCTATCAGACAGGACAGGGCATAGAGGAGTGCTATTAGACCGGAGAGAGCACAGAGGAGTACTATCAGACAGGAGGAAGCACAGAGGAGTGCTATCAGACAGGAGGGAGCACAGAGGAGTTCTATCACACAGGAGAGAGCACAGAGGAGAGCACAGAGGAGTGCTATCAGGCAGGAGAGAGCACAGAGGAGTGCTAGCCCACCCTCATGTACTGGACTTTGTCCATGGCTGTGCTTCAGCTTGGATGAAGCCATGATTTCTACAAAAAGGAAATAACATTTTCTTTTGAAGTATATTAGAAAGGTTAATGTTTTGCCAAGATGTACAACATATAAAATGTTTTTGAATATGACAGTGCCCATTTAATGAAAAATCACTATCACTAAATTACATTAATTTAAAATTTGGCACCTAAATGCCAGAACAGCGCGTGACCCAGTGTAAAATGATACTATGGCCCTGAGTCTCGTGCTAGAGACAGGAAGCTTCATCTCCTATTGCATAGTTATACAGAGCAAATGGGAAAGAATGGTGCCGGTCAGAAGACGTCAAATTTAAAATTACATTTAATTTAGGAAAATTAAGTTTAAGTCATTTAGTGCCCAGTGCTGCATGAGAGTGAGCAATCCCTCCCATGATTCTCACCGATCATCAATGTAGCTACTAATATTGCTATAATAAGAATAATAATAATAAACTGATGCTCCTGGAACTAGCAGAATATTTTAGAAAGTCAACATTGTATATTGGTGATGTTTTTAATGGAGGTTTCATTCTACTGTGGGGTGTATGGTTACACAACTTCACCGTAAGTGCAGATAAACAAGTTTCTATTTTTTTCTGTCACCATTAATGAAGTTGCATATACAGAAAGTACAAGTAGTGGCTTGTCAAAATGAAATGTTCTCATAGTAGTAAATAGAATACCTTATGCAATTCTAGCAAGATAATAATGCCATTAAATCAGAGCAGGAGAAATCCCCATAGCAAACCTATCCTGCTCTTGACAGTTCCTGAGATGGACAGAGGTGTCATACAAAAGAAATCTTAAAAGAAAAGAACTTTATCTGCAACATACAGCAGCTGATAAGTACTGGAAGGATTGAGATTTTTAAAAAGAGGTAATTTAAAGAACTGTTTAATGTTCTAACACCAATTGATATAAATAAAATTGTTTTCCACTGGAGTACCCCTTTAAGCAAACCTGTAACACCTCTATGTAGCAGAATATGTACGGTAACCTCTTTTGCCATTGAAATCCAAGAAAGTAGTACTTTAAAAGCATATTTGTAAGGGTATCTTAATACAGACAAAAAAAAGTGTGGTTTTTGGCGGGAAAACCCACACTTATATCTATGTAAAAAGACACACATTGTTACTTTTAAAACCCCACTCACATTGATTTAAGTGGAAGATGGGGAACCAGGGAACCACGCCAAAAAAAAGGTGGCATGTCACTTCTTTCCACATGATTACACCCTGAACCTCCCATTTAAATCAATAGGCTCTTCAGGGCTAGCCCTCCTACTCATTCTCCATTTAGGATCTTTTACTGGTTTAGGCTTCAAAAAAGTAGATTAAGAGTATTGATCAACTTCTGCAGTGAAAAAGTTGGTATTACATAAGGCAAAATAGATATGGTGCCAAATGAGATACTTCAATAGAGTGTAATAAAAATCAGAATAGAACAATGACAAAGACAGTATAATGGCGATGGGACAGTCAGAAGTTATGCTGAGAATTGCATCATGTACAACAGAGAACAGACTAGGTAGGCAGAGAAAGTCTTTGGCTGTGGGTTTGGTAAAGCAAGTAACATTAGGATAAATGACCTAATATCAAACCTGGTGCAATGGAAAAGATACAGACTACTGTAATAAAGCCAGACGTGCAATGCATAAAGTATAATATTATACACCAGGCTAGTGTAGCATTATATGAGCCAGTAACCAATCACACATATGTTAGTCTACTTGTAAAATTGAACCCATAATATAGCACAATATACTACAAGGAACGAACTTGGGCATACCAGATAGCAGTAAACTAAGTAGCACAACAAAGCTCTATGAAAATAATGTAAAAATTTAGGCTATGTTCACACACTGTTTTTGAGCCTTACTTTCAGCCTTTTTTCCAGCAGTTTTTTCGATTATTTTATGGTTTTGTTTCTTTTTTTTCAGACATTAGGCTTGGATTGCAGTTAGCATTTTTGTAAAAAAAACAAAAAACTGTGGTAGCCTTGGGGGGGGGGGGGGGGTGTAGGGTAGTTGGGAGGTTGTAGTAGGTAAGGGGTTAATGTTAACCCTATAGTTTGTGACGCCAGGCTGAGGGCTAGTATGCTGAGGTAATTCTCCGGCCTATCGCCGCCTTTCCCAGAAACAATAGGTGCATGTAATAAAATGACTGAAGGTCCACAAGGTACTTGAACTTGGGTAACTTTACATAAGTGCTTGCGACACATCCTGTGAACAATGACAGTCTCAGGAATACAGTCTTTATATAGCTCAATGACTGACAACTGTTGCGGACCTTGAAATAGACTAAAGTCTCTGAATTTAGGGTAATTATTGCAGATCCGTCCGGATTTAGGGGATAGATAAGGTCCGGTGATCTTGCAGAGTGCGTGGGGATTGATACACTCAGAATTTAGAAGTTATCGGCCGTCGCCGCAAGGTTCAGGCCTGGACTCACTGATCTCAGCAGCGCAGATGCTTCTTGCTTGCTTGCACAGGAACAAGAGAGATCCTTACTGCTTGGCTGCGCAGGAACAAGAGAGAGAGAACATGGCCGCCGCTCCCTTATATGGGCAGGGGGCGGGGCTAATCTGAGTGGTCCGAACACCTGTCACTCACCGTTACACAGTGTGATGGGATTGACTACGTCACAGGGACCTCCAAAGGTCCTCAAGCATAAATACCATAGAGTTCACCTAACCACGTGACCCGCAGGTCCTGCTACGCTATGGACAGGTAATTAACCATTTATTTACATTTATACAATCTTACACATACAAATCCTAAAGGGCTACAGGATAAGCACTATAGGGATGAGAGGTGACTTGGGGTGGATAAGACAATCAGGACCCCGACGTCCTAGGACTCTGGCTATGGGGACCCACAATAAAAGGTACCGGATAGGATACGGTACCGGGACACCACAAAATAAAAATAAAAAAGTAGTGGGTGCACAAACACAAACAATAAAAACAGCAGTGATTTCAGTATTGGAATAATAGTTTTGTATTTACAATGTGTGCACTCACGGGGGAGATTTATCCAATCCTGTGTAGAGGAAGAGTGATGCAGTTGCCCAATCATATTGCTTCTTTCATTTTGAAACAAATGTGAACAATGAAAGAAGCAATTAAATGGTTGTTATGGGCAACTGCACCACTCTTTCTCTACACTGATTTTGATACATCTCCCTCATAGGCCGCCCTTTATCATTGTAGTGTAAGTGAAGCATTTTTCTACACCTATTTTTTATGTGCTGGTAATGTTAAGAGCACTAAATTTATTAAATGGTCACAGAGCATTTGATACATTTTGTGCAGGTCACATCTTCTGAAATTTCTCTCTTCACATACAACAAAAATCTAAGCTATGTCTGGGCTGGTGTCGTTTTAGAGACTTTTCAGTGCCTTTGCGTCTTTTTTGAGCCTTTTCACAAAAAGGCTCAACTCATAAAACCCTTCCATATCATGTCTATTGCCAAAATCAGTGGATTGCATCTCACAATCATAAGAAATGTGTAAACAAATAGGCGCAAATAAACCCTGCTTGCGCCTTTTTTGCGCCTTTTGTAGACACAAAAAACTGTCTAAAGACAATGTTAAATGTCGGTCATAGACTTTTTTCCAGAGACTTTAAAGGAGCATATGTTCACAGTAGGCCATGTTCACACATCAGAATTTCCATGCCGGACTCTGTATTGGAATTCGGCACAGAGATTCCACTGCAGCACAGTCTTGTTGTATTCAATGGGACTTTTTTGACCCACTCCTGGTTTTGGCAAAAAATACTGATTAAAAAACTATGTGTGAATGTGTGAACATAGCCTAAAAGTAAATATTCACCTTTTATCACAGCTTTTTTTGGTACACAATGTTGATTTTTCAATATATCTTTATAGTAATATGGACTATTTTCCCTGAATATTCCCTTTATTGACAGATGTGTATGTGGGTTTACTTTAGTGCCCCCTCCTTATTCTAAGTTTAACTCATTTTGCTGCCTCATCACTGCCAATTCCCTTACAAAGAGGTGGGCTGCCATATAAACTGCTATGCAGCGAAAAACTAGGGACCACCATGCTAAATCCTTTTATTCTCAGCATCAAAGAATAAAGTAACTCCACATACAGTATATTACCATTGCATATTTACTAAATACGACCACACTGTTCCTAAAATAATAACATGATATCATCACCAAATATCACCCCACAGTAGATCAGGGCCGCCGTCAGGGGGGTACTGGTAGTACCCCCATAAGGGGCCCTGGCCTCCAAGGGGGCCCAGCAACAACCACCGCCAGGCACATCCCTGAGTCCTGAGAGATCTTTTCAGGACATAGGAATGTCCCGCGGTCACTTTTCAAAAGCTGTCAGGAGGCAGGATGGTAATTTTACAGCAGCCGAGCTGCCTTCAGTGCTCCGACCACTGCTTCTCCCATCCGACTACCTATTGCTATAGCCCATGGGCCCCGCACTGGAGGAGCAGTGGTCAGAGCACCGAAGTGGGGCTTGAAGCCTCACTTCGGTGCTCTAGCCATATACTGTATATGGTTGAAAGCAGTTTGTCTGTGGGGACACTTAGGGGCCTATAATTACATGTGGAGGCACAGGGGGCCTACAACTACACTGCTCAAAAAAAAATAGGGAACACTTAAACAACACAATGTAACTCCAAGTCAATCACACTTCTGTGAAATTACACTGTCCACTCAGGAAGCAACACTGATTGATCAATTTCACATGCTGTTGTGCAAATGGAACAGACAACAGGTGGAAATTATAGGCAATTAGCAAGACATCCCCAATAAAGGAGTGGTCCTGCAGGTGGTGAGCACAGACCACTTCTCAGTTCCTATGCGTCCTGGCTGATGTTTTGGTCACTTTTGAATGCTGGCGGTGCTTTCACCCTAGTGGTAGCATGAGACATAGTCTACAACCCACACAAGTGGCTCAGGTAGTGCAGCTCATCCAGCATAGCACATAAATGCGAGTTGTGACAAGAAGGTTTGCTTTGTCTGTCAGCGTAGTGTCCAGAGCATTGAGGCGCTACCAGTAGACAGGCCAGTACATCAGGAGACGTGGAGGAGGCCGTAGGAGTGCAACAACTTAGCAGCAGGACCGCTACCTCTGCCTTTGTGCAAGGAGGAGCAGGAGGAGCACTGCTAGGGCCCTGCAAAATGACCTCCAGCAGGCCACAAATGTGCATGTGTCCACTCAAATGGTCAGAAACAGACTCCACGAGGGTGGTATGAGGGACCGATGTCCACAGGTGGGGGTTGTGCTTACAGCCCAAAACCGTGCAGGCTGTTTTGCATTTGCCAGAGAACACCAAGATTGTCAAATTCTTCACTGGCGCCCTGTGCTCTTCACAGATTAAAGCAGGTTCACACTGAGCTCATGTGACAGATGTGACAGAGTCTGGAGACGCTGTGGAGAACATTCTGCTGCCTGCAACATCCTCCAGCATGACCGATTTGTGGCGGTGGGTCAGTAATGGTGTGGGGTAGCATTTCTTTGGGGGGCCGCACAGCCCTCCATGTGCTTGCCAGAGGTAGCCTGACTGCCATTAGGTACCGAGATGAGATCCTCAGACCCCTTGTGAGACCATATGCTGGTGCGCTTGGCCCTGGGTTCCTCCTAATGCAAGACAATGTTAGACCCCATGTGGCTGGAGTGTGTCAGTAATGATGCTATGGACTGACCTGCACATTCCCCTAACCTAAATTCGATTGAGCACATCTGGGACATCATGTCTCGCTCTGTCCACCAATGCCACGTTGCACCACAGACTGTCCAGGAGTTGGCAGATGCTTTAGTGCAGGTCTGGGAGGACACCCCTCAGGAGACCATCCGCCACCTCATCAGGAGCATGCCCAGGCGTTGTACGGAGGTCATAAGGGCACGTGGAGGGCACAAAAACTACTGAGCCTCATTTTCACTTGTTTTAATGACATTACATGAAAATTGGATCAGCCTGTAGTGTGGTTTTCCATATTTGATTTTGAGTGTGACTCCACATCCAGACCTCCATGGGTTGATAAATTTGATTTTCATTGATAATTTTTGTGTGATTTTGTTGTCAGCACCTTCAACTATGTAAAGACGAAAATATTTCATACAATTAGTTCATTCATTCAGATCTAGGATGTATTATCTTAATGTTCCCTTTATTTTTTTGAGCAGTGTATATATGGGTGCATAGAAGGCCTGTTAGTACATGTGGAAGCACAGAGGGCCTACAAATATATATGGGGGCACAGGGGCCTACAGCTATATATGGAGGAGAGGGGACCTACAGCTTTATATTGGGGAAGGGCCTAAAAATATATATCAGGGCATACGGGGACTCTAACTATATATGGGGGCACAGGGGGCCTCTAATTTTATATGGGGGCACAGGGGGCCTCTAAGTATACATTGGGGCATATCGGCCTTCAGTTTTATATGGGGGAACGGGGGCCTACAGCTATATATGGGGACACAAGGGGCCTACAACTATATATGGGGACACAGGGGGGCCTACAACCATATATACAAGTACTAAGAGGTGATATTGTGCTGAGGTGAGGTTTGGCTGCTCTGACAGGTTCGTTGGAGACAAGTCTTGGCAACGAGAAGTCTTAATGATGCCTTGGGAGGAATAGTGGGAAAAAAAATTTAAACAACTCCAATCAGAGAAGATGTTGCCACAGAGTAAAAATGATGCAGTTACCCATAGCAATAAGTAATATGGCTTCTTTGATTTTTCAAAGACTTTCTTAAAAATTTAAGAAGACACCTGATTGGCTGCCATGGGTAACTTCCTTTCCTCTTTCCCTCTGCACAGGATTTCATGAATCTTCCCCAGTTTGTGGGAATATTCACAATATTTTAGGGGGATATTTAGGGCAATTTCACAGTAACCAGAATAGGGTATACTAAATGATTGCAGAGTGCAGTGCAGTAAAATACTGTGCAGCACATGGTTTAACTGCACTGCACGCTGCTATAATTTTATTAGAAGTATGGGCTGACTCAGGAGCGGCCCAGAGGGGGGGGGGGGGGGTCTAGGGTTAGGCCTTTTGCTGTGTAAGGGGCCCCGGAATTTCTGATAGCAGCCCTGCAGTAGATAAATAATACAGTAATTTAGGTTCAAAATAATATATGACCACTACATCAGGATCAAATAAAAACTCTGCACCATGGCTACATATATTAACCACACCAATAAAAGCAATGTTATCCCATACAGTGGCCAGATATTAGTCACATACCAGCACTACACTGGCGCTCTGCAGGGTATCACCTCACTGTAGACCTTATACTAGAAATGACAGTACAATTACCTACAGTGAGTCCCAGGCGAGAACTTCTCTGACTGTAGTCATCACTTTCTTTTATCTTCACTGTGTTGCCTAATCCACTATAATATATATAAAATTTAGATCATGATTGATCTCTGCAGTTTACTGTCTCCCTTATTGCCCCACACAATTATAGTGCCTTAAACAGTATTAATGCTCCTATAATTGTCCCACACAGTAATAGGGCCCCTTTAGAACCCTTTACACAATAATAGTTCCACCACACACCCTATTGGTGCTTACTATGTGTCTCCCACAGAGAAGTTGTGTGGCCTACCCAATCATGGTACCTCTTTAGTTACTCCTACAGCAATAGGTCCCTATACATCACTGTAAAAGTAGCGATGTAGTACTCTCCATGTAGCAATTGTTTATTAGTAACTTAGTTATAGTATCATTTAGTACTTTAGAACCTTTCACTGAATAGAAATGCTCCCTTAGTGCCCCCAGTTCGTAATGGTGCCCTTGGTTCTCCCTGCTCAGTAATGTTGCCCAATGATGTCCCTTACTCAGTAACAGTGCCTTCTAATGTCTTCCACTAAATGATGATTGCCATTAATGCCCCCCCCCCTCAGCTGTATTTGCTGCTAGGAGTTGCAGACTGTACCCTTCCTTTTTTTTCAAGTGTCAAGGAGGCGAGACATAGCTGCCCAAGTGCCACAGCCTGGTACACTTGCTTGTATGTCCTCACTTTCCAGAAAGTCCTTGATGTACAGAGCTCTAAACATCTGTCAAGAATGGGTGGAGAAATAGGGGTGATCAAGGTAGTGTTCCAGTGTGTGGCACCTGAGCAGCTTGGCCCTGCCCCTTTGACACTTGGCAAATAAATAAAAAGGCCATTTTATTAATTTTGCAACCACCATCTCCACCTGCAACTGGAAAGGTATAGTTTGCTTTTATACCCTTACAGCTATCCAATGGTATCTGAAGCCCCTATTACTTAATCTAGGTGAAGAGGACAGACTGTTAAGGCAGGTCAGCTGTCGCACCCAGGGCAGGGTTGCACTGTTACCGGTGGGACAGATATAGAAACCCAGAACTAGTGCAGACTTTAAACTCCTAAACTCATCTAGAAGTGCACCCATGGGATTGTGTTGAACAGCCTGCAGTTACTGAAACTAATTGTGATGTAGTTTGAGTGCTGGCTGCCTGCAGCTTCCACTAGAGGGAGAGTGGTAGCTAATTGTATGGTGGGGCAGATATACTAATACTGTCAGGGCTGGCTCTGCCTATAGGCAAAATAAGCAGCTGTCTAGAGCGCCCTCTGCCTACTGCAATAAAATTAGCCAGATTCCGAAGCACCCGCCCATCCAAAGCACCTGCCCATCAAGCATTACCCTGCCATGCTCTCCCCACCCCATCAGTTCTATAATAATATGCATCTTTCAGCCTGCTGGAGGAGCACAGAGCCACTTCCGAGGCAGACAGAGATGATCACTAAGGTGGGGGTCCGTCCAACAATCTGACATTGCGTGCGCCTCCATACATTGGGAGAAGCCAATGGGCGGGATCAAGGAGTGGCAAAATCAGCTTTCGCCTAGGGTGGCAAAAATTTGCACCAGGCCTGAATACTGTCTATTATGTAGGAAGTCCACCTGATTTACCAAAGTGGCTCAGGCTGTTTGATACATTTTAAATGGGCACTGTCAGATACAAAAACTTTTGATATGTTGTAAAGCATGCAAAACCAATAGGTTTTGCATTGCTTTCATTTGAAAATTTTCAGTATTTCATACTGAAAAAGCCAGTCAAACAACTGCCCCCTGCCTGCTTGGACACATACTAGTCCTGCTGTGTTCATGCATAATCACCTATGTCATGGACACACTTCCTTGATTGACAACTGAGTGCAGGGCTCACAGCTGGAGGAAAAATCCTCCCACTGTCAGCTTGTGTCCCGCTACTGTCAATGAGGACAAGCTGGGAGTAGTAGTTTTGCTAATGCTAGGGCAGATGTGAGCAGACAGCATACTGAGGGAGGGGGCGGAGACCTGCACAGTGAGGCCCCACCCCCTCGCTTTGAGAGGAATTCACATTCTGGCCCACTTTTAGCATTTAACAGAACATTTAAGCCGCTCTCCTTTTAAACCTTATTGTGCATTTCTTTTCTTTATTGAATTCAATGTATAACTTTTTTGAAAGAATGTTGCAAAAATGCACAACAAAAGAAAATCCTCCTATGAAACACTATATTATTGAAATAGTCAGTGAGGTAGATACAGGTAACAATCTTTTAAATGTCTGTGCAGAGGATTTGAAGCTCTGTTTCACAAATAGAAATCTATAATCTGTCTTCACCATAGAGAAATTTGGATTCGGCACTATGCATACCGCTTCAATATCCAAAAGCTTGTTACTCACAGCTCTAAATCCGTTATTAGCAGCCTAGCGTCTCAGCATACTTTGATGGTGCTCACTATATGTCAGTAAACAGTTTATATGAAATATAACCACGCAAAAGAAGATGGATAGGGCGCCCCCTCTGCACACCTGTCCGTAAAACCTTTCCCAGCACTGTATGTCTCTACATTTCAATAAAGAAATCTACAAGCAATTCTTCCGGTGAGTGCCCTTTCATCTTTTTACGTGTGGATATAAATCTATTATCTGTAGATTTGTTCCAAGATGGATACCTACTATAAGTCAAAATTTCCAAGTCCTTAATTAAACAATAAATATACTAGCTGAAAAGTAATTGAATTCAGGGAACAAAAATCTTTGAGTAACTGGTGACTTTAATGCCCTATAGCAAAAATACACAAGAGAAACATGTGGTTTCAAAGATCAAATATTGTCAGAAAACACACATTACGCTCTGCAAAACAAGAATTACATAGTCCCACATTTTAAACATTGATTATACTAAACTGTAAATTTGGAAGTGATCTTTAGTTAGTAATGCTCTTTATTTAATCCTCAGTAGGCACGTGGCTTACTTTGGAAATCTGAGATTTTTCGGACTTTCTACATTTTAAGTGTATGTTTTCAGTTGTTATGTTAAAATATATGGTTTTCTTACTTGCTGTAAATTTACACCTGTATAGTTATCCAGCAGAAAAACTAAATGTTGTTTTTTGACTGCCTGATATCCATATTAACTATATAATTTCACCGCTGTAACCTTTACTACTAAAGCATATAGATATAAATACTGTATGTAACTGTACAACAAATCATTCCATTCCAGTGATGATTAAATATCAATAATTTAACATTATTATGTTATACTACAATGTACTAAACTTTTGTCGTTCCTTTTATTTATTCATTTAAGCACCACGCATGTATCTTTGTATCTACATATTAATATCTGTCTGTATATCTCATCTGTCTATATATATATAAAAACTGTGCCATAATATTAAAAAGTGTTGTCATTTTCCATTGCATGACAGGTAAACTTTCAGCACAAGAAGAGCATTCTATCTGTATATCTATATATCTTACATAAAATACAGTTATATACTATTTCATAGAATATTTTTCATTGTACAGTATGACAACTATAACAAGAGTAAAAAGATATGCTTTGTGTACTAGAAACAAAAGAGCAACACACTGTCCTTGTAGACTACAATCAATAGTTAATGTTATGGAATAGCTGTTGTTTTGTGCGTCTTGTTTAGTCTTTTTCTTTATTCGATAGACAGTCTCAGTATTTACTGATTAACAAATAAAAGTATAGGACAATATAGACTATAGAAACAAAGCATCAATATAATAAGCAAATCCTGATGTTAATGAAGAACATGCACTGCCCACAGTAAGTTTATAGTAAGATTCAACAAAACGCTACTAAACACCCATGAATGATTCAGATTTTTCACGTCTCTTGCTCATCCCTATATTTGGGCTCTTACCATTTTGTAGATGTCCACCTGCATTTTGCTGCTCCTCGGTGGAATCTGGTTCACGGCTCATGTTAATACCTTAGAGAAGTTCAGAAAAAAAAGTAAATTTTAATAAATGTTTATGGTATCTTTTTAAACAAATCATTGGATTCCAATACAATTCATTGGACTGTCAAAATCTAGTGTACACATGGTATTATCATATTCATCAGATGGGGAGTGGCAGAACGTTATCAGTTCTTTACATTAGTCCACACTGGTCAACTATCTGCAGAATCCATTGCCAGGGTAGCTAAATTAGTGACAATACACATACATATAAAAGGCAATATTTTAAAAGTTACCTTCAAATTGTAATGAACAAAATTAGGTCTTGATAATAACTTGTGATAAGCAATCTATGCCTAGGAGTTATGGACAGTCTGATTCTGTAGGTTTGTGCACCATACAATATGTTAAGGGCAGAACCTGACTGTAATTTTATTTTATTTTTTCTCTTGAGAGATCTTATCCATGTATGTAAGACTGGAAGATCTCAATTGGCAATGTTCCTTAAAGGAAACATGAATTATATTTTATACCAATTTTAGCCATATATAGAGTTAAAAGCAGACTTCTCTCTCCCATCCCCTGGAACTAGCACAGCTCTCCTCACCTGAATTTGGGCTTTATGACTTTTCAGATTTACTCTAAGTTGGCAGCTCCAGATGAGATCTATTGCTGTTCCTGCAGACAGGCACTATGTCTCTCCTCCAGGTGATACACAAGTCAGTTGGAGAAGAGGAATATTTTATACAAATTACAGTGACCCCCCTTCCCCCATGAGGTCCTTTAACTCTTAGTACACAGGTAAACCAAACAGATAAAAGAGGTGATTTGCATATGCCCCAGGCAGCCAGTCACATTACAGCTGTCAAGTTGAATTTGCATAAGATAACAATGTGCTGGTTTCAGGGCATTTAAACTTTTCTGAAGTATAAAAAAAAGCCTAAGGAAAACTGTAAAATTAGAAAGAAATCTATACAAGTAAAAACATTTAGTAATTAATATATATATATATATATATATATATATATATATATATACATACATACAAATAATAAAACCTCTAAAGTATCATGATACAGTATATAAACTATGCAATAATGTTTAGGTCAACCTATTGTGAATTAACAACAACTGCATAAACAGGATTTTCCTAAATATTATGTATAACTAAAAGTTATTTAAATTGATACACTTATAAACTTATAGCAATGGTGTGTGGAGAAGACTCTTAGTCCTCATATGCATCTCTTACTTCAGTGATATGATAATGTAATGTGATGCTGAAGGCTAAACACTTTTCTTACCAATCTGTGTGATCATGCTTTATACTGTGTTTTATGCTGCGGTTATACATAAATGGTAAAGTGTTAACTTATCTGGAGAATGGTAGGGGTAGTGAGCTAACACGAGTAGCCAGTGAGAATTTAGTTGTCAAGGCCTACCTTGGGTCACTTGGGACCAAGACAGTTCCTGGGAGGCAGCACAGTTAATACCCCAGGTAGCCATGTTTTCCTTGGCCTGAGAAACATATATTCGGGGGCCTTTAGGAGGAAGAACAGCATTAAGTCTCTTTTCTAGTCTGAGATGGTAGCAATTTTGAGAATGTTTTAGCAGTTTGTGACCTTAGTGCATGTCCAGTCAGGTTCACACCACTTTAACCAATGGAAGCCACCTGGTGTGATTTCAGGGATATTAACACCCCAGAAACTAACTCAAGACACTCATTAAATCTCTGCCACCTGTATCATCTGCGGTTCACATTGAGACTGTATCTTGTCAAAGAACTATCACTTGATGTATGTGGATGATTGGTTGCTGAACAAAGTAATTACCTTCTGCTTTCAACTACTCTCATTTGTCTACCTCACAGTTACCCAGCTTAACCTGCACCTGTACAATACCAAAGGCACCCCAAAGTACCATTGGCTGGGCACTGCATTCAGGTGTGCCCCAGGGAAGATCAAGGGTCTACCATCACCTAAACTTTGGTGCAGCCGACCTATTACCACAGCTGTGTGTGTGTGTGTCAGAAGCTGGTGGTGTCCTCTAGCTACCATAACATCCGCAAACTGGGTCCCCAGCCGGCCCTTCGCCCAACACTTGCATGTATTCCGGTGGCACACTGCATTGTGCCTTTTGTATGTGTACAATTTGATCAAGAAGTATCTGAGGCATGCATCCTGGGCATGCTGAAGAAATCATGTTCATTTGCAGTTGCTAATATCTGCACAATTTGCCTGTAAAACTGTTTACACATGCAATTGTGCAGCCATTGTATAACATAAAAATACACTTTTAAAGACATAGAAAATTGTGTCTCATCTTTGCCTGAAGTAACAGTGTTAGGCTACGTTCACACTTTTTATCCATTTTTGAGACATAAGAAGGGCAAAAAGCATATAAAGCCCTTTTTTTTTACCATTGAATTAAATAGTTAAACATCATTAGTTGGAAACTTATCATTTCAAGGCAGGAAACATGGCAAATTGTGGACAATTTTGCCACTCCATGTTGGTGCAGGGAATTATAGCATCCCCTCTATGTTGACATTCAGTTTCATTTAACATTCATAATTGTTGTAGACATAAAATTGTAAAGTTTACATGGCTTAAAAAGGACAAGAGTCAATCCAGTTTTACCTAGAATCCTATGAGGCAAATGCAAAACTGCCCCTAACTAGGAGGGAAAACTCCTTCCTGATTATTAATTCAGCAATCAGAGTAAATCTCTGGATCAACATTCAATCCCAAGAAAATCACCCAGGTTCCCCTTGAACTTGCTCATTGAATCATCCATCATAACATCATGTGGCAGAGAGTTCCATAGTCTCACTGCTCTTAAATTAAAGGAACTCCTTCTGTGATGATGGTGAAACCTTCTTTCCTATTGCCCATTAGTCTTCAAACTCTGGCCCTCCAGATGTTGCAGAGCTACAACTTCCAACATGGCCTAATACTGTTTATGGAGGGCCATAGTTTGGAGACCACTGCTCTACATGTAGAGGATGCCTCATTGTCATAGTTAAAGGCCTTGGTATAAAAACATAGCTAGCAAAATAGCTGTACTGTTAATCTACATATTGGTGACATTTTTTTGGGGATGTTTATGTGCAAAATATGTCAGCATTTTGTCACAAATTTCAGGATGTTTCTTGGACTATAGCTTTTCCTTGACACAAAAACATCTAAAAAAAAAAAAAGTCTTACAAAACAGTTCAAAAACAAAAAAAAGCCACAAGCCACATTAGCAATAAAAACCTCATAAAAATTTGACATGAATCAAGTCCTCTGGAAATTAACACAAACCTGCTGCCAGCAACACCAAAAGATAGGTGACAATGACAAGATGGATGTCAATCCAGTCAGCCCCCATATAATCATACCTCACAACCGTCCCAGATCTGGCAGGACATTCCCGCTTTTGGGGTGATGTCCCGCATTTTAACTGTAAATGCCTTCTTATGAGGCATCTAAAGTTAAATGTGGCACTCAGTGGGACGTTTGACAGGGTAAAGAGCCATTGGCTCGTCACCCTGTCAATCCCTCTTGTGCCCGTGGCTACAGTAAGCCAGCAGACACAAGAGGCTGAACCTTCCTCTGTGCTCCAGCGCACAAGTGACGTCATCAGACATTGAAACACAGAGGAAGCGGAAAGAACAGAAGAGGGTGCGCTGGGGGGGAGCCGACAGGGTAGCAAGAAAGAAGAGAATTCGGGAGGGGGATGGGGGAAACTTCTACCTATTGTGGGGAAAAAACTGCTGCTGCCTTCTATTGCAGAACTTCTGCTGCCTATTATGGGGAAACTGCTGCCTGATATGTGGGGTACTGCTGCCTACCATGTGGGAAACAGCCGCTGTCTACTATGGGGAAACTGTTGCCTAATATGGGGGTAGTGCTTCCTACTATAGGGAAAACTGCCACCTACTATGGGGGAAATGTTTGCCTACTAAATTGGGGGAGTACTACCCACTATGGCATAACTGCTGCTTACAATGGGGTAAATTGCTGCCTAATATGGGGGTAAACTGCTGCCACCCACTATGGGGGAAATCTGCCACCTACAATGGGGGGAATCTGCCGCTTACTATGGGAGGAACAGCAAGAGGAGATCATATAGTGGCTGAATGACACAGCCCGTAGTTGGCGGCAGCATGAAGAGACCATATAGTGGCTGAATTACACAGCCTGGAGGTGGCAGCAGCATGAGAAGACAATATAGTGGCTGAATGACACAGCCTGGAGGTGGCGGAAGCATGAGGAGATCATATAGTTGCAGAATGAGACAGCCTGGAGGTGGCAGCAGCATGAGGAGAACATATGGTGGTAGAATGAGACAGCCTGGAGCTGGCATCAGCATTAGGAGAACATATGGTAGCAGAATGAGACAGCCTAGAGCTGGCATCAGCGTGTGGAGAATATATGGCGGAAGTATGAGACAGCCTGGAGCTGGCATCAGCATGAGGAGAACATATTGTGGCAGGATGAGACAGCCTTGAGGTGGCATCAGCTTGAGTAGAACATATGGTGGCAGAATGAGACAGCCTGGAGGTGGCATAAGCATGAGGAGAACATATGGTGGCCGTATGAGACAGTCTGGAGCTGGCAGCAGCATGAGGAGAACATATGGTGGCAGAATGAGACAGTCTGGAGCTGGCAGCAGCATGTGGAGAATATATGATGGTAGTATGAGAGAGCCTGGAGGTGGCATCAGCATGAGGAGAACATATGGTGGCAGTATAAGACAGTCTGGAGCTGGCAGCAGCATGAGGAGAATATATGATGGTAGAATGAGACAGCCTGGAGCTGGCACCAGCATGAGGAGAACTTATAGTGGCAGAATTATACAGACTGGAGGTTGCATCAGCAGCATCAGGAGTCCTGAAAGTGACCCAGTGACATAGTGGGGCAATACCGGTACCTGGTGAAGAAGGTGGGTGAAAAAAGGAAAACTTGGCATCAGATGTGTGGCATCAGGCAGGTGGCAGGATCAGAATAGTAGCTGAGGCAGGTAGGCAGAAGAAAGCAGTGTCTTTTATAAAAGTGTTAGTGTGAACAAGTAAGTATTGAGGATACTTAACTTTGAATAATATTTTTAGGATAAAATATATGTACCCAACATTTTTTGGAAATCAAACAAAAGCAAAGGTGTGGAAAAAACACCATGTGCCACCTACACCACCAAGTATTGATGTGATGCAAAGACCTCCAAAAGGTGGAAGGGAACAACGTATGGTCCATTATAACTGGTGGGGGTAAAAACTTCCCCTGTAAGGCTCTACTCTCGCATTATTAATTCCCTTCTTCCCCACACAGGAACCGCTCTCTATTTCCACCTGCAAACACTGCTTTTTCCCAGTGTTTTTAGGTGGAAATAGGGAGAGGTTCCTGTGTGGGGCGGCCCTTTTTAAGACGAGTAACAATTTCCTCGAAAAGGTGGAAGGGAACAACGTATTGTCCATTGTAGCAGGTGGAGGTAAAAAATTCCCCTGTAAGGCCCTACTCTTGCCCTATTAATTCCATTCTTGGCAAGTGTTAATCGCCCTAAAAAGGGCAGCCCAGCACAGGAAACTCTCCCTATTTCCACCTAAAAACCCTGTGAAATGGCAGTGTTTGTAGGTGGAAATAGGGAGAGGTTCCTGTGTGGGGCTGCCCTTTTTAGGGCGAGTAACACTTGCCAAGAAGGGAATTAAAAATGTCAGAGTATGGCCTTGCAGGGGAAGTTTTTATCCCCCTGGTTACAATGGACCATACATTGTTCCCTTCCACCTTTTAGAGGTCTTTGCATCACATCACTACTTGGTGGTGTAGGTGGCATATGGTGTTTTTTGCACACCTTTCCTTTTGTTTGATTTCAGAAAACATTTTGGGTACATATATTTTATCCTAAGAAAAGTCAAATTTTAGCTAATGCATATCCTCAATACTTACTTGTGGTCTGATGCATGGTCTGTAACTAGGGAGCAGCACCTTAGATATGTTTTGCACTATCCATATTTGTGAAGTGTTGGTGTGGTACCCTGGTCAATCTACTCTGATGCATCAAGCAGTGGTGGGTGGAAATCCTGGCTGATCCATGCCTGATTCATCTTCAGAAAGGTCAGTCTCTCTACATTTTTCGAGGACAGACGTGTTTTCCTTAGGGTTACTATGGCCCCCGCCACACTAAACACCCGCTCTGAGGGCACACTACAGGCAGGGCAGGACAGCTTTTCCAGGGCAAACTCTGCTAGTTGCGGCCACAAATCAAGTTTGGCTGCCCAGAAGTCCAGCAGATCATCAAGGTGTGTTGGCATGGTCATGTCAAGGTATGCCACCACCTGCTGGTTCAGGTCCTGCTCCAGGTCTACCTGCTGTGGATGAGTTGCCATAACGAAGTCGGATTCGTCAGATTCGATTCGCTCATGCCTAGTTTTTACCTTTTTTTTAATTGTGTTAAAGGTATGTTCATATGAAAGGGGACAGCGCCTCGTGTAATCCTGCAAATACAGTGGAAATCTGGTGAGCTTCGGGATTATGAACTTTCACCTGGTGGTTTTAGGCAATAGGTATATCACCCCTACATCCGGGGTATAATGGGGATTGCAGGCCGTAGAAGCTTGACCGGGAGCCATGGCATGGGTTCCAGTAGTATAAAATTGAAAAGAAAAAAGAACTCCAAAAATGGCGCTATCCCATATAAAGGTAACAATGACTGGTGTGGTGAACACAGCCATACTTTATTAAAAAGACAAACAGCGAGTGACATCCATAAGCAAAGGCAAGAAGCATTTCGGTTATAAGCTCACCCTTTCTCAATTGCAGGTTTAATGACTGGGCGATAGGCAGCTTCTATAAATATTCAAAAAAAAGGCCAAAGTTCAAGGAAAAAAGGGGGCGTGGTAAACCCGTCATAATCCATAAGATTAATTACAACATACAAAGTGACAAAACAGCTAAAAAAAACACAATTAATATCTAATAGTTGAGTTTTTCAATATAAAACACATCACTGTAAACGTGACAGTTACATGATTGCATAAGTAGCACCGGATGTAACACATCCAGGGTTCTTCCAGAAGGTTCACTGGAAAAGGAACCTCCGAAAAAACTTATATGTGGCAATGAAATTGTTAAAAAACTGAACATAAATGAGTGATATATTGCTTTGAGGGGAAACAACATCAGTAAGATCGTATTGGAATAATAAAATCAGTAAAATGTGTGTTGCATAGGAAAAGACAAATTAATTTATGAATGGGAAGCGTAATGACGTAAGTGTGTTTGTAAACATAGTGGACTTATACACATGAATGGGCTGACGCAATGTCAGAGGATAGTGTTACTGACAGCGGCCCCATGATAGGTCTTCATGGCTCGTACAGAACTATAATAGCGTATTGGAGTGAAATGACTTGAAATTATGCGTCAGTGGAGAATATGTGGATAAAAGCAGCATTGTTAATTTGTACAGAATGATTATCCGGACTGCGAGATCAACTAATAGTGAGTAACAATTACCGGACTGTATGTAGCCAGAAAACTAGATATATTCGATGGGCAGAAAAGATGTTGTGGTTCCGTCAGTAAGTATAGATATGCAGAGGTAGGTATGATCCCCTTCTCTAGGAACGCAGCCGACCATCCCACTCCCGACCGGACGATACGAACGCGGCCGCTGCCGATCAGCAAATCAGTCGAACTCCTTCCATAGCTAGAAATAACGAAAGCGCTGTCCCAATAGTAATTCCCCCCGCAAACAAGACCAGCTCCGTCTTGAGGGTCAAACAGGAATGAATTTAATGGGGCTACCTGCCCGGTATTTATGCAGGTCTCCACCAGGTGGACACTCCCCTAGGGGACCTGATGGAAGACTGTAAAACATAGTGGACAGTAGCCAATCGCAGTGGCTTCAACATAAGCCCTTACCACTTTACACATACTTCCCTCCTCTCTATCCCCCAGACAACTGGGAAGAAATACAATTATCTCCCAGGACAAAGAAATCCAATTATCTCCCAGGACAGAGACAATCGCCATCCCAGAAAACAACAAGAAAACACATTGAAACATATAAATGACGAAATAGAAGGCGGGCGGCAGCTTCCAGCGGTGTTTGGTAGATAAAGGGTCCGTTTTTAGTTCCATAGAATTTGTACCAATCACTGCTGATTTTTCCTCGGGTCCCAAAAACGTCCGCCGCCTCGTGGTCGGCGAACGACGACCACCCATACGAATGGAATGGAGAGGTGTCTGCTGTTAACCACAATGTTCTAATTGGGGCCAACCAGCAGATGGATCCGTCACAGCACATATATATATATTAATAGGTGACACATTAAATCTACAGGATCTGTAGGAGGAAAAATAAATAATAAATGAATGAAGTGCATGTAGTCTGATATACTGGGAATGTAAAAAGAAAATATAAATGATAAAATATCATAATAGAGGATCGCAATCAGTATATGCACAATGGGTAGTGAAACGGCAGTAGCAGTAATAAATATTATAAATATAAATAGCTAGAAGTTGGGTGCATTATGAGTGATAAAAATGATAAAATTATAAAAATTACATTCTTTTCAAAGGTATGTTCACACTGTTTAAAAACCATATGTATAAACCATCTGGTAAAACAACATACCTGCATTAAGGGGCCGTGGATTGATGGCACGAGGGGCATGGCTGTGATGTCTCGAGCCTCTGTCACTAGAGTCGGCGTTCTTAACGAAGGCCACGTGCTGCAGGGAGATTAGGGGGAGGGCCCGGTGGTGGGACCCTCGTGATCAGACATCTTATCCCCTATCCTTTGGATAGGGGATAAGATGTCTAGGGGGCGGAGTACCCCTTTAAAAAAAAAAAACATTTTTTCTTTTATTCAACTGGTGCCAGAAAGTTCAACAGATTTGTAAATTACTTCTGTTTAAAAATCTTAATCCTTCCCTTACTTATAAGCTTCTGTATGCTCCACAGGAAGTTTTTTTGAATTTCAATTCTGTCTGACCACAGTGCTCTCTGCTGACACCTTTGTCCATGTCAGGAACTGTCCAGAACAGGATAGATTTGCTATGGGGATTTGCTCCTATTCTGGACAGTTCCTAAAATGGACATAGGTGTCAGCAGAGAGCACCATGGTCAGATAGAAAAGAAATGTAAAAAGAAAAGAACTTCCTTTGTAGCAGACAGAAGCTGATAAGTACTGGAAGGATTAATATTTTCAAATAGAAGTCATTTACAAATCTGTTTAACTTTCTGGCAACAGTTGATAAAAAAAATCATTTCCTGTGGAGTACCCCTTAAAATTAAATTGCAGGGGCTATGTGAAAATGAAATCAAAGATATTTGTAGAAGCTTGCAAAAAGCTTCCAAATACTGCCAGTAGATAATTGATGTATTGATTGTACAGTATAACTACAATATAAATCCACATACAGTACATATAATAGACATCTGCTCTTAATAGTGGTGCAGAAAACAATCTCTAGACATCTCCTTGTAAAGAAGATAGTACTGGCATTTAGAAGACAGGATATCTACTCAAATGTACTGATCTGTACTGAAGATCAGATTTCTGGCTTGTGTGCTGCAGGAAGTTTAATAAATTACTTACACTACTGTGAACTTTTCACTTATTCTCTTGAAATTTAAAAATAAAACTTTAATAATAATAAAAAAAAAATAAAAAATGAAGTAACAGTATTTTTCGTCATATAAGACGCTCCGGCTTATAAGACACACCTAATTTTATAGGATAAAAATCTAGAAAATAAAGATTCTGAACCAAATACAATGTAAAGTATAGGACAGTGATCTTCAACCTGCGGACCTTCAGATTTTGCAAAACTACAACTCCCAGCATGCCCGGACAGCCCTTGGCTGTCCGGGCATGCTGGGAGTTGTAGTTTTGCAACATCTAGAGGTCTGCAGGTTGAAGACCACTGGTATAGGAGGTAGTACTCGGGTTTCCCGCCGCTCCGGACCCATCACCACTCGTCACCGCTGCCCTGGATGTCGCCCTCCATCGCTGTTGCAGCATCCCCGGGTGTCCCCGTCGCTCCGGAACGTCTCTGCTGCCCGGTATCCTCGCTCTCCGTCGCCGCCATGACGTCGGTACGCGCGCCTCTCCTATTGGATGATGGGACGGCGTGCGCGACGACGATGAAGGAGAGTGCCGGCCATGCAGGGGATCCCGGCACGGAGCAGACAACGAGGAGGCAGGTAAGGTCCCTTCTGGTGTCCTATAAGCTGTTCGGGATGCCGCGATATCACCGCGGCGGTCTCGAACAGCCGACTGAACAGCCGGGTTAGTGTTATTTTTGCTCCAGACGTGGCGGTCAGCTTTTTGATCGCTGCGTCTGAAGGGTTAATGCAGGGAATCACTGCGATTGGTGATGTCCTGTATTAGCCGCGGGTCCCGGCCATTGATGGCCGCAGGGACCGCCACGATAGGTGTGTATTTGCCTTATAAGACGCACCAACTTTTCCAACCCAGTTTTGGGGAAGAAAAAGTGCATCTTATACAGCGAAAATAACAGTATTTAGGATAGGGGATTATGTCTACATGCCATTGGTCCAATTGCTGAGGACCCCACCAGTCACAAGAGCACGAGACCTTGGTTGACTGTTCTCCCCCAGCCAGACACTTCAACTGAGCACCAGTAGAGCAAATGTGCAACTACACCATTCAAAGTTTGTAGCACGATGGAAACAGCCCTGTGGATAGGTGATAGATATTTTAGACAGAAATATGCTTTCAGGCTTGTAAAGATAGTGCTATCTAAGCAATAGTGAGAACAACAAAGGCATCAATGTGTATACTGTTTCTGTGACTATAAAATTTGTGGAGAGCCTTCCACTTAGTAGTGGAGATCCAGGTTGGCCTCCACTATATATAAATTGTTGTGGATAGGTGTCCACTGTTTGTACAATTAGTAGGAGTCAGCATCACAGGTTTTAACAGTTTCTTCAATCATGGATTACTTTTACTTACATATCATTAAAAGGTAAGTTTAGGGGAGTTAATAATGATAGCTAATTGGGGTTTTAGTGCCCCAAGCATTGTGCCCTTGGGACATATGTGTCTATTTATAATTGGAATGGTCAATCCAAAAAAATAAGAATGACCTGTCAGGTCCGTTACCAGTGATAACTTAATTTTAACCCCTTAAGGACCCAGCTATTTTACACCTTAGGACCCGGCCATTTTTTGCACATCTGACCACTGTCATTTTAAACATTAATGATCTGGAATGCTTTTAGTTATCATTCTGATTCCGAGATTGTTTTTTCGTGACATATTCTACTTTAACATAGTGGTAAAAAATTTTTGGTAATTTGCATCCTTTCTTGGTGAAAAATCCCAAAATTTGATGAAACATTTGTAAATTTTGCATTTTTCTAATTTTGAAGCTCTATGCTTGTAAGGAAAATGGATATTCCAAATAATTTTCTTTTATTCACATATACAATATGTCTACTTTATGTTTGCATGATAAAATTGACGTGTTTTTACTTTTGGAAAACAACAGAGGGCTTCAAAGTTCAGCAGCAATTTTCCAATTTTTCACAAAATTTCCAAAGTCACAATTTTTCAGGGACCAGTTCAGGTTTGAAGTGGATTTGAAGGGTCTTAATCTTAGAAATACCCCACATATGAGCCCATGATAAAAACTTCACCCAACAAAGTATTCGAAATGACATTCAGTCAGAATTTTAACCCTTTAGGTGTTTTTTACAGGAATAGCAGCAAAGTGAAGGAGAAAATTCACAATCTTCATTTTTTACACTCGCATGTTCCTGTAGACCCAATTTTTGCATTTTTACAAGAGGTAAAAGGAGAAAATGTATACTTATATTTGTAGCCCAATTTCTCTCGAGTAAGCACTTACCTCATATGTCTATGTAAAGTGTTCGGCGGGCGCAGTAGAGGGCTCAGAAGGGAAAGAGCGACAAAGGGATTTTGGAGAGTATGTTTTTCTGAAATGGTTTTTGGGGGGCATGTTGCATTTAGGAAGCCCCTATGGTGCCAGAACAGCAAAAAAAAGCCCACATGGCATACCATTTTGGAAACAAGACCCCTTGGGGAACGTAACAAGGAATAAAGTGAGCCTAAATACCCCACAGGTGTTTCACGACTTTTGCATATGTAAAATAAAAAAAAAAATGTCACTAAAATGTGTGTTTCCCTCCAAATTTCACATTTTTGCAAGGGTTAATAGCAGAAAATACCCCCCAAAATTTGTAACCCCATCTCTTCTGAGTATGGAGGTACCCCATAAGTTGACCTGAAGTGCATTACAGGTGAACTACAATGCTCAGAAGAGAAGGAGTCATATTTGGCTTTTTGAGAGCAAATTTTGGTGGGGGGGCATGTCGCATTTAGGAAGCCCCTATGGTGCCAGGACAGCAAAATAACCCCCATATGGCATACCATTTTGGAAACTAGACCCCTTGAGGAACGTAACAAGGAATAAAGTGAGCCTTAATACCTCATAGGGGTTTCATGACTTTTGCATACGTAAAAAAAATATATTTTTTTCACTAAAATGTGTGTTTCCCCCCCAAATTTCACATTTTTGCAAGGGTTAATAGCAGAAAATACCCCCAAAATTTGTAACCCCATCTCTTCTGAGTATGGAGGTACCCCATAAGTTGACCTGAAGTGCACTACGGGCAAACTACAATGCTCAGAAGAGAAGGAGTCATATTTGGCTTTTTGAGAGCAAATTTTGCTCGGGGGGCATGTCGCATTTAGGAAGCCCCTATGGTGCCAGGACAGCAAAATAACCCCTACATGGAATACCATTTTGGAAACTAGACCCCTTTAAGAACGTAACAAGGGGTACAGTGAGCATTTACCCCCCACTGGTGTCTGTCAGATCCTTGGAACAGTGGGCTGTAAAAATTTTTAATTTGCACTGCCCACTGTTCCAAAGATCTGTCAGACACCAGTGGGGTGTAAATTCTCACTGCACCCCTCATTACATTCCGTGAGGGGTGTAGTTTCTGAAATGGGGTCACATGTGTTTTTTTTTTTTTGCATTTGTCAAAACCGCTGTAACAATCAGCCACCCCTGTGCAAATCACCTCAAATATACATGGTGCACTCTCCCTTCTGGGCCTTGTGCGCCCCCAGAGCACTTTGCGCCAACATATGGAGTATCTCCGTAGTCGGGAGAAATTGCATTACAAATTTTGGGGGGCTTTTTTCCCTTTTACCTCTTGTCAAAATGAAAAGTATAGGGCAACACCAGCATGTTAGTGTAAAAAATTAATTTGTTTACACTACCATGCTGGTGTAGACCCCAACTTCACCTTTTCATAAGGGGTGAAAGGAGAAAAAGCCCCCCAAAATTTGTTAGGCAATTTCTCCCGAGTACGGCGATACCCCATATGTGGCCCTAAACTGTTGCCTTGAAATACGACAGGGCTCCGAAGTGAGAGCTCCATGTGCATTTGAGGCCTAAATTATGGATTTGCATAGGGGTGGACATAGGGGTATTCTACGCCAGTGATTCCCAAACAGGGTGCCTCCAGCTGTTGCAAAACACCCAGCATGCTTTCACAGTCAACAGCTGTCCGGCAATACTGGGAGTTGTTGTTTTGCAACAGCTGGAGGCTCCATTTCGAAAACCGTGGCCAGACGTTTTTCATTTTTATTGAGGAGGAGGGCTGTGTAGGGGTATGTGTATATGTAGTGTTTTTTACTTTTTATTTTATTTTGTGTTAGTGTAGTGTAGTGTTTTTAGGGTACAGTCACATGGGCGGGGGATTACAGCGAGTTTCCCGCTGCGAGTTTGAGCTGCCGCACAAAATTTGCTGCATCGCAAACTTGCAGCCTGATACTCACTGTAAGTCCCTGCCCATGTGAATGTACCCTGTACATTCACAGGGGGGGGGGGGGGGGGGGGGAATCTCCAGTTGTTGCAAAACTACAACTCCCAGCATGCTTGGAGTTGTAGTTTTGCAACATCTGGAGGACTACAGTTTGCAGACCACTAATGCAGTGGTTCCCAATCTGTGCCCTTCCAGATGTTGCAAAACTACAACTCCCAGTATGCCAAAACTGTCCAGGCATGCTGGGAGTTGTAGTTCTGCAACATCTGAAGGGCCAGATGTTACAGAACTTGCATGCCCAGCATGCCCAGCATGTTACAGAACATACAACTCCCAGCATGCCTGGACAGTAAGGGCATGCTGAGGATGTGTAGTTTTGCAACATCTGGAAGGGCACAGTGGTCCCAAAACTGTGGACCTCCAGATGTGGGCATGCTGGGAGTTGCAGTATACAGGGTCCCAATACAGCAATGCATGTCGCTTTACGGCGACGTGCATTGCTGTACAGTGCCCGACCGTGGCTGAAGAGGAACTCACCTGTCGCCGCCGCCGCCGTCTTCATCGCCGGGATCCGGGTCTTCAGGGACGAGGTAAGTACCGGGGCCGGGCCCCAGCTCTCCACCGTCCCCGCCGCATCCTACGGACTTCCAGGGGCCGGGGAGGGTGGGAGGAAGTAACCGCCCCCCCCTGCGATTGGTCGGTTAGCTAACCGACGGATCGCAGGGGATAGGAGGAGGTGGCAGGCTTGCCACCTCGCTCCTAGCCTCCAGCATGGTCCTGGCTGTCTTTGACAACCGGGATCATGCAAAATTACCGGGCGGTTGGGTCCCAGAGACCCGATCAGCCCGGTATCGCCGCAGATCGCAGGGGCGATTTCCCTCGCGATTTGCGACCATCGCCGACATGGGGGGCCTACATGGCCCCCCTCGGCGTTTGCCCTGGATCCCTGCTGAAGGATTTCAGCAGGCATCCGCTTCCGATCTCTGCCCGGCGAGCGGCAGGGACCGGAATACGCCAGGACGTCACAGGACGTCCTGGGTCCTTAAAGCCCAGGGTGCCAGGACATCACAGTACGTCCTGTATCCTTAAGGGGTTAATAATGGGAGTGACATCAGGTGATGGGCAGGACTATACAAACAGGGAGTGTTAATTTTGTACATTAACCTCTTTAGGACCAAGCCCATTTTGGCCTTCAGGACCAGGCCAATTTAATTTTAGCATTTTTGTTTTTTCCTCCTTGCCTTCTAAAAATCATAACTCTTTTATATTTCCCTCCACAGACCCATATGGGAGCTTGTTTTTTGCAACACCGATTTTTACTTTGTAAAGACATCATTTATTTTACCATAAAATGTACGGTGCAACCCAAAAAATATTATTTATGTGGGAAAATTGAAAAGAAGACCGCAATTTAGCAAATTTTTAAAGGTTTTGTTTTCCTGGTGTACACTTTATGGTAAAAATAACCTGTTTTCTTTATTCTGTGGGTCAGTACGATTAAAATGATACCCATGATATATGCTTTTCTATAATTGTACCGCTTAAAAAAAATCTTTTAGTATGTTTGAAATTGCCCTATTTTGGCCACCTATCACTTTCTATTTTTTCCATATACGGGCTGGTATGAGGGCTTAATTTTTGTGCTGCGATCTGTAATTTTTATCGGTACCCCTTTTGCTTAGGTTTTACTTTTTATAAATATTTTTTGTAATAAAATGTGACAAAAATGCAGCAATTTTGACCTTTTTTATTTTTTTACATTTATGTTGTTCACCGTATGGGATAATTAACAATATATTTTGATAGTTAAGACTTTTATGCACACGGCGATACCAAATATGTTTATTAATTATTTTTTTACGCTTTTTGGGGGGTAAAATGGGAAAAACGGATGATTTGCGTTTTTATTGGGGGAGGGGATTTTTATTTTTTACAGTTTTTAAACTTTTTTTTACACTTTAATAGTCCCCATAGGGGACTATTTATAGCAATCATTTGATTGCTAATACTGTTCAGTGCTATGCATATGGCATAGCACTGATCAGTGTTATCGGTGATCTTCTGATTTGGTCTGCTCGATCTCAGACCAGAGCAGAAGACCCCTGGAAATGGACGGAGGCAGGTGAGGGGACCTCAGTCCGTCATTATGGATGATCGGATCCCCGTGGCAGCGCTGCGGGCGATCCCATCTTCCATTTAAAGTACCGTACTGCCGCAGATGCCATGATCTGTATTGATCACAGCATCTGAGGTGTTAATGGCAGACATCTGCGCGATTGCGGATGTCTGCCATTACCGGCGAGTCCCTGGCTGCTGATAGCAGCCGGGACCTGCCGCGCATGACATGAACACTGGTCCAGTTAAGTACCACGGCACCATGACTTACATTTATGTCCATTGTCGTTAAGGGGTTAAGGGTCGTATATGCCTAATACACAACCACTGACTGTATAATCCCACCTATCACCTGATATTTACTCCTATTATTCAAATTAAGTTCATGCTCATCTTACTGATTCCCTGAATTGTCAGACTAACATTAAACCATCATATATTGGGAAAAATAGGGGGTATCAAGAAACTGTAAAAAAAAATTATGATTATTCAATTACATTTTTTGGGGTTGGCAGAACAATGAAATGAACCATATTTTCAATCAAGAGAACCAAAAAAGGAACCTTTTTGTAATCAATTCTCTATTTTGTTTCCTCCTTTGATATTACACCTTTCAAGGGGCCTTTTGACTGTCGAAGCCAAAAAAAAAAGTTAACAAAAAAAAAATGTAAGTATACTTGACACAAAACAAACAACTTTTGACATATCCTAGGAATATGTGTCAGAGTGTGAGTGTTCAGATTCTGACAATGAATAGAATGCCCAAGGAGAGAAGCGTGCAGCTATGTGCTTCTATCCCCGCTCTGTGTTCATGTCTGCGTGGACATTAAGTGTCGATTCTTAATAAGGCTGCTGCAAGCGGAGTAGTTAGGGAACATAGCCTGTTCGGAGTAGTTAGGGAACATAGCCTGAGTTAGTTTAGAAAAGTTTATTTAGTGACAGATACTCTTTAATGTTTGTCTGTTTATCCCGTCTTTTGTTTCTTGTGATATGTCTGTTAACCCTATTGTGTCCTGACCTGCTTCCCTGTCTTCTGTACAGTGTTTGTTGATTGCATTGCACGTGTCTACACTTTGCATTGCAACAAAGTATGTTCCGGCACCCTACTTGGGGCCATCTTATTAAGGACGTGGGCACCTCAAAAGGCAGAAATAATAGTGTGAGTAAGCTCAGGGCTGCACTTTTTCCTGCCCAACATGACAATCAGTGACATATTTTTTTTTTTTAACTATTAGTGATCAACGCTATTGACTCAACTATAGCCTGAGAAAAATAAATGTTGGCAAATGCACAATATTTCAGAAGATATTATTATTTTCCAAGGGGAAAATCATTTGTATCACAGGAAATGTCTTTTTGAGTTTCTCCCTTTCGCAACAGACTTTACAAATTATTTGTCCACATCTTTGTGTCTTTGGCAAGCCTCAACAGGAGACAGACAAATAGAACTAATAGGCAAACAGCAAGTCAACAAAGACAGAGAATTTGTTTAATCCCAGGTCCCCAATACCATATCCTTTTTTTACCATATACTTATGCCCCTACATTTGAACAAGAACCTGGATTTAAATGAAATTCATAGAAGATCAAGTTGATACCATTGCTATCCAAGTGCACAGTCAACACACATCTCACATTTGTCACCAAAAACCTGGACAATTAATTCACAGACCATTAGGAATAATGTTGAATGGAAAAAAGTATTCAGAAGTGGATGTCTTGAGCTGAAGAGGTCCTATTATGTCTTGTGTAAAATATATTAGAACCATGTCTGGTTTATGAAACCAATTTTCTTTAGTATTAGGACTTTGTGAGATAACAGAGGGATGTCCCTCATTCAGAAGCAGAGAGATGGTACGGAAAGCATATACACCATATTGACAAGATGAAAGCAATTATCAATGTATTACTATATTTCCATATTTCCAGGAGGAATCACAGATAAATGGCATAATGTAGAGCTGAAAGAGAAAAAGGTGCTATAGAATTGTTATTCCATGGGAAATTCATGTTGTTAAAGATGTGTCAGAAGAGGTGACAGATCCTCTTTAAAGAAGTAGTCCGGTGGGGAAAAAAAATTCAAATCAGCTGGTGCAATACATTTGTAAATAAGTTTGTAAATTATTTCTATTAAAAAATCTTAATCCTTCCAGTACTTATCAGCTGCTGTATATTGCAGAGGAAGTTGAGTTGCTTTCTTCTGTCTGACCACAGTGCTCTCTGCTGACATCTCTGTCCATGTCTGGAACTGTCATGGTTTCCTAGGGGATTTCTTCATACTCTGGACAGTTCCTCACACGGACAGAGGTGACCACAGAGAGCACTGCGGTCAGACAAAAAAACTACTCAACTTCCTCTGTAGTGTACTGTACAGCAGCTGATAAGTACTGGAAGGATTAAGATTTTTTATTGGAAGTCATTTACAAACCAGTTACAACTTGCACCTGTTGATTTGGAAAAAAAATTAAAAGTTTTCCACCGGAGTACCCCTTTAAAGAAGGATAGAGGGGGCCATTCCCTCCATTCCGATTACATTCTCAGCAAACCCATACATTTACATGCAATTGGGTAGCATGTCAGAAATTGCTGGGGACACTGAAAAAGAAGTTGAAAACATTTTCACAGATTTTGTTTTATCTTTTCTCCCAGACATAGCATTGAATGCAGCAAAGGTAGTTGCACTACTGTATTACTACCCGGAGCATTATATTTATATACATATATATTGTGTCAACTTGGGGGTCACTCACTCATGCAAACAAAGCAATGTTCATTTTAACTTGCCTCAGACAGCTTTATTCTTCTTCAACCAAAGCAAACATTGGCAACACTGTGCAGATTACATAAAACAAATACCTGCTTGGCTGAGCGCTAACTCAGGACCACATCTCTAACTATTCGTTTGGAGCCTACTGCTCCATAGCACCTTGCCTGTCTTGCCTGTCTTCACAGACTTGGGTTCCTCTAGCCTGTGTCTCACTAGGAGCCCTATCCTGAGAGACCAAGCCTTCTCCTCACTTGGGTCTCTCAGGAGCTTCTAACAATCCTAATCATCTCCCAGTAGGGGCAGATTGTTGTAGCTGGAGTGGAAGCTGCTCTTTCCAACACCCAAATACAGATAGATACAGAACATAATCTTGTCTGACTGCAGCATCATCTTTGTCCCAGACAAAGTCCAGAAAGCAAAGGTGGAACTACCACTTCTCTGCATGGACCGGTGGTGGCCCATGCTGTCAGCTGCTCATAAGTCATTATTAGAAGATAGAGCTCTGTCCTGCTCTGTCTCCTTTTTTTTCGGACTTCTGGCCCGTGCAGGGATTGAGATACAAACTCCTGTAAAGTGAAAGTTGTTTCGGAAATTGATTATAGTTTCTGTAGGTTGGAGGTACAATACCGTATACATGATGGTAAACTATGGTACAGAAGCTGGGAGTCCAGGGAGTCCTCGTTCTTGGAAAATATGCACCAAAATTGCAGGATTTGGTGTGGTTTTGATTTTGTCAAGATCACCAAAGAAATTCATGTATGCCACATGTAGCCTTACATTTAAGGGAATCTGTCAGCTCTATGTTATGCTCATAACTCAGGTGTGGAGAAGGTGCTGCCCTGCTGCAGCATGGATGCCTCCACCCTCTACCACCCTGCCTGCCTTGATTGAGTGAATGGCTCCTTTTTGGATGACAAGTCCTGTATATCAATCATACAGGGCAGGGAGGTGTGGAGGAGGGAGGAGGCATGCATGTTGCAGCATGGCGACACCTTTTTGACCCTTGAGCACTGAGCAGGACACAGAGGTGACAGATTTCCTTTAACAGATTAGAGCACAATCAATGTGACAGATTTTTAAGGGAGGGGACATCTGAAAAGGGATAAAAATGTTTTTATACCATTGTACTTTAGAATCACTAAACTCATGTTTATTCATGTAAATACTACAGTCTTGACTTCTGACAACTATCATATATGAAATTAAATTTATCTTATACACCTGAGATAAGTAAGCATTACTGTGAATGTATGCATGTGACATAGCCTAACACTCACAATAGTCAGATGACTCTCATACAGGATATTGCAGCTTCACAGACTGCTCAGCACCAAAACAAGCGAAGAATACTATCTGTACTTTGAATGACTACGACACTGTGAGAATAGATAATACAGAATGAAATTTTTATCTCTGAAAACATGGCAGATCATGATTGTAATGTTGTGATATTAAAATTTTTCCCCTGACCTGCACTAACCCAGATGGCAAACACTAGCCCTGCTGGCTCAGGGAACCATCGGTACTCACTCAGGGAACTTATCAGGCTGAGTGCACCACTAGTTGCCTTAGTAAGGAAGGATAGGGCTGGCTGTAGGGACACCCAAATATACAGCCCTAAGGCTGAACCTGGTTTTCCTAACTGGCATTCACATCATTCATGCACATTTGGGCCCTTGTTTAATGTGCAGGACCCACACCGAATATGGACGTACCTGGTTCCCATTCATGTGTAAGGTGGTTAATTTTTTTCTGTCTGGATTAAAGCAGGGTATTATGAGATACTGAAGCCTGTATGTATACCCACAATATGCCCCTTCCCAGGATACATGATACATTACTTATGTTGTATACACTTGGTGTGGGATTTTTTTTTATTGTTTTTTAAAACCTTGAATAAAAGGTTAAATGGGCACTAGGTCATTACGAAAAACTTTTAATATGTCATAGAGGCATATAAAAAGTTTTGATTGGTCAGAGTCTGAGAGTTCAGAACTTTCGTGATTACTTGAACAAGCCGGGAGAAGGGCAGGCTTAGTGCATTCTCCTTTGGCTCTGTGTCACATGACTGAGATGGTCTCAAAATATTAGTCTATGGGACCGTCTTGCTCACACAGACACAATGCATGGAGAGAAGCGCATGTCAGCTTATTCTAGTCTAAATGCTCAGACCCTGACATTTCAAACTTTATTTATTATGACAGGTACACTTTAAAGGAAAACTGAAAGACGGATCAACCCCACTAACCTGAATATACAGGTGGTTAGTGTGGGTGATCCTGAATAAAACAATGGCCCTGATTTACCTTTGTAAACCCAACCTGTTTTGTGGGGTAGTGTGCCAGAATTTGTGCCAAAAAATCTAAAACCCAACCAACTCTCCATTTTACCAAGTAAACCTGAAAAAGTGGTGTGGCCACTAGAAAAATGGGCATGGTCACTAAAACGGGTCAAACAGTAAATCAGGGCCAATGTATTCATTACTTCCATCCGTTCAGCCATTCACTAGATATAGCACAATCCTGCAATGTGCAAAAAAACTCTGAACTGCACAGGAGGCGGATCTGAAGACTCTGATGCCGTCCCCTGGGTCCTGTTCATGCCGCACCACTAATAAATATTCATCTCCTTCTCCTTGATAGACCAGGCAATGCAAACGGGACCCAGGAGTTGGTGTCAGAGGAACAGATAGTCCTCAACTCCGCCTCCTGTGCAGTTAAGAGTTCATTTGCATGTTGCAAGATTTTGCTATATTTTTGGTATGACTGAATGGATCGGGGTAAGGAATACATCACTTTACTCAGGATCACCCACACCAACCACCTGGATATTCAGGTTAGTGGAGTTGATCCATCTGTCAGTTTCCCTTTAAGTTTTATCTGTATATAGGGTTAACCATTTTTGTTAAAAATTTTCTTGATATCTCAGTTGGTTGTCCACAGAACCAGAGTGGTACATGTTTGGTGAGTACTGCTTTAAGTGACAAGATATTTTTAAATGATTTTACAATAATTGCACCATACAGACCGCCCCACCCTAACCTCTTGGGTGGAGCAGTCTGTATGGTGCAATTGTTGTTACTGTGCATACTCCTTCTTGTAGTGTTTCTCATTTTGTCCTTCTTGCTTTAGAAAGTTGTGATACATTTTTTCACTTTATAGAGGGGCATTGTTTCTGTCGTCCTATTATGTTACTACTTGGACTGCACATATTGCTACAGTAAATAATGTGTATATTATCTAGTACCACACTTTCTGGACCCCTGTGTTTTTATGTTCCATGTACCGTATATACTCGAGTATAAGCCGACCCGAGTATAAGCCGAGACCCCTAATTTCAACCCAAAATCCCAGGAAAAGTTATTGACTCGAGTATAAGCCTAGGGTGGGAAATACCTCATCCCCCCCTGTCATCATCCAGACCCGTCATTAACATCCTCATCATCCCCTTGTCATCATCCCACACATCCCCCCTTCATCATCCCCTTGTCATCATCCCACACATCCCCTTATCATCCCACACATCCCCCCTTCATCATCCCCTTGTCATCATCCCACACATCCCCTTATCATCCCACACATCCCCCCTTCATCATCCCCTTGTCATCATCCCACACATCCCCCCTTCATCATCCCCTTGTCATCATCCCACACATCCCCTTATCCCACACATCCCCCCTTCATCATCCCCTTGTCATCATCCCACACATCCCCTTATCCCACACATCCCCCCTTCATCATCCCCTTGTCATCATCCCACACATCCCCCCTTCATCATCCCCTTGTCATCATCCCACACATCCCCTTATCATCCCACACATCCCCCCTTCATCATCCCCTTGTAATCATCCCACACCCCCCCCCCTTCATCATCCCCACCCCCCTTCATCATCCCCACACCCCCCCCCCCTTCATCATCCTCTTCTCATCATTCGCCCTCAGTGGTCTTCAACCTGCGGACCTCCAGAGGTTTCAAAACTACAACTCCCAGCAAGCCCGGGCAGCCATCGGCTGTCCGGGCTTGCTGGGAGTTGTAGTTTTGAAACCTCCGGAGGTCCGCAGGTTGAAGACCACTGCGGCCTTCAACATGCGGACCTCCAGAGGTTTCAAAACTACAACTCCCAGCAAGCCCGGGCAGCCATCGGCTGTCCGGGCTTGCTGGGAGTTGTAGTTTTGAAACCTCCGGAGGTCCGCAGGTTGAAGACCACTGCGGCCTTCAACATCATCCAGCCCCCTCTCACCCCCTTTAGTTCTGAGTACTCACCTCCGCTCGGCGCTGGTCCGGTCCTGCAGGGCTGTCCGGTAAGGAGGTGGTCCGGTGAGGAGGTGGTCCGGGCTGCTATCTTCACCGGGGGCGCCTCTTCTCCGCGCTTCCGGCCCGGAATAGAGACGTTGCCTAGACAACGACGCATCTGCGTCGTTGTCAAGGCAACGTGACTATTCTGAGGCCGGGCCCGAAGCGCTTAGAAGAGGCCTCCCCGGTGAAGATAGCAGCCCGGACCACCTCCTCACCGGACCACCTCCTTACCGGACAGCCCTGCAGGACCGGACCAGCGCCGAGCGGAGGTGAGTACTCAGAACTAAAGGGGGTGAGAGGGGGCTGGATGATGTTGAAGGCCGCAGTGGTCTTCAACCTGCGGACCTCCGGAGGTTTCAAAACTACAACTCCCAGCAAGCCCGGACAGCCGATGGCTGCCCTGGCTTGCTGGGAGTTGTAGTTTTGAAACCTCTGGAAGTCCGCAGGTTGAAGACCACTGCGGGTGGGGGAGTTCACTCGAGTATAAGCCGAGGGGGGTGTTTTCAGCACGAAAAATCGTGCTGAAAAACTCGGCTTATACTCGAGTATATACGGTACTCTCATACTTTGTGTATATTTTATGAATTTTATATGTGGCAATCAAATTTTAGACTTCACTTCCATGGTTGTTAGGTGTACTACTCTATTCGGGTTCTAGTCTCTGATAAGGCTAAGTTTCCAACTGGTTTTTTTTCTGGCAGTTTTTGGAATACTGCCACTGCAGTTTTTGAGCCAATGTCAGCAATGTATTCAAAAGGAATAGGACATATAAAGGAAGGACTTACACTTCCTCCCTTATGGATCCACTTCTGACTTTGGCTCAAAAACTGCCAGAAAAAAACCCAAGTGGAAACGTAGGCTTATGCAGCACACGATTGATAAACTTTTGCATAGATAGATCTCTGATAGGTACATGATAGCAGACTACATAAAAAATATGTGATGTACTACAAAATGGCAGCATCAGGAAATGTTGCAGAGAACGCTAGTGTAATCCCTTTAGCCCCTTTAGGATCAACCAATTGTAAACCATAAGTAACAAGTATATTTTTTTGTTTTTTATTTTTTAATAGCCTTCTTTTTGATCTTTTCTTATTTTATTTTATCTACATAGTTATTTTTGTGTTTTGCATGATAAGTTGTAGTATTTATTGCCACCAACTTAGGGTGCTTATAATTTGTAGATTTTTTTTACTATTATTAACACAAAAAAAAACACCATGGCATTGTTTAAGCAACTTCCCCCCCCCCCCCCCCCCCATTACTGCGTGGTATATAATGTGTCATACGCATATGGCTTTATTACTATAGCTATGGCTATATGTAGTTGTATGTTTTTGCACAGTTGCAGAATAAATAAAATGTTTTGTGGAAAATAAATGCTGTATTCCCACAACCATAGCTTTTTTTTTTACATTTCCTTTTCTGTACAAGTAGACTTGTATTTTGTGGGACAATTATGATGGGGTGTAATTCATTGGGCAAAAAAATTTGTTATGTTTTTCATTTGTTTTTACAGTTGCAGATGAACCAGATATCGATTAGATTTCTATTGTTTATTATTTTTTAACTGTAAAATGTGTTTAAAATATTTTATTCTTTTTTTTAAATGAAACTTTATTTATTTTATACCATCAGGCAAGATTGTGGGCAATGCTGGAGTAAGGATACACTAAAGGACCAATATGTTAACCCATTGGCAGCCTACAATCAGGTCACTGGGTGCAGATGAGCTGACAGAAGCAGCCACTGTGGTCACTATTGGCCAAAATGCTAAATCAATGGAATAAAAGTGATTTATGACCCTGTTAGTTATGCAGGAGCATGCTCCGATTATTGTTCTGACCCTGCTGCTAAATTCATTGTCACCCACAAGATCATTGTGATGAATACAGTGGGGCAAAAAAGTATTTAGTCAGCCACCAATTGTGCAAGTTCTCCGACTTAAGAAGATGAGAGGCCTGTCATTTTCATCATAGGTATACCTCAACTATACCCTATACCCTTTGTTGACAATGACAGAGGTAAAACGTTTTCTGTAAGTCTTCCCACACTGTTGCTGGTATTTTGGCCCATTCCTACATGCAGATCTCCTCTAGAGCAGTGATGTTTTGGGGCTGTTGCTGGGCAACACGGACTTTCAACTCCCTCCAAAGGTTTTCTATGGGGTTGAGATCTGGCCACTCTAGGACCTTGAAATACTTTTTATGAAGCCACTCGCAGAAGGTGTGTTTAGGATCATTGTCATGCTGAAAGACCCAGACACATTTCATCTGCATTGCTCTTGCTGATGGAAGGAGGTTTTCAGTAAAATCTCACAATACATGGCCCCATTCTTTCCTTTACACGGATCAGTCGTCCTGGTCCCTTTGCTGAAAAACAGCCTCAAAGCATAATGTTTCCACCCCCATGCTTCACAGTAGGTATTGTGTTCTTTGGATCCAACTCAGCATTCTTTCTCCTCCAAACGGGACGAGTTAAGTTTTTACCAAAAGGTTCTACTTTGGTTTCATCTGACCATATGACATTCTCCCAATCCTCTTCTGGATCATCCAAATGTTCTCTGGACCAATCAAATGCTCTCTAGCAAACTTCAGACGGGCACGGACATGTAAGGGCTTAAGCAGGGGGACACGTTTGGCACTGATTTGGGTCCCTGACGGCGTAGTGTGTTACTGATGGTAGGCTTTGTTACTTTGGTCCCAGCTCCCTGCAGGTCATTCACTAGGTCCCCCATGTGGTTCTGGGATTTTTGCTCACCGTTCTTTTGATCCTGCGTGGGTATGCCATCCATTTTCTAATAATTGCTCCCACAGTTGATTGCTTCACACCAAGCTGTTTGCCTATTGCAGATTCAGTCTTCCCAGCCTGGTGCATGTCTACAATTTTGTTTCTGGTGTCCTTTGACAGGTCTTTGGTCTTGGCTATAGTGGTGTTTGGTGTGTGACTAAGGTTGTGGACAGGTGTATTTTATACTGATAAGTTCAAACAGGTGCCATTAATACAGGTAGCAAGTGGAGGACAGAGGAGACTCTTAAAGTTAAAAGTCTGTGAGAGCCAGAAATCTTGCTTGTTTGTAGGTGACCAAATACTTATTTTCCACCATAATTTGAAAATAAATTCTTTAAAAATCAGACTATGTGATTTTATGGATTTTTTTTCTTCTCATTATGTCTCTCATACTTACAGTACACCTATCATGAAAATGACAGGCCTCCTTAATCTTTTTAAGTGGGAGAACTTGCACAATTGGTGGCTGACTAAATACTTTTTTGTCCCACTATGTATGTGAGGGAGGTGGGGGAAATGACTGACTGCCTACTTACCTGATAAAGGAAGGGAAAAGAAGTGTAGTGACATGGGAGGGGGGGTCTACCTAGCTAATATGGGGGCACTAAGGGGGCTTAAGAATTATGTGGGGCACAGAGGGAGCACAAGCTAATATAGCCCCTATAGTGAATACCATTAAGGAGGATTTAACTAAATACACTTAACTCCCTATCTCATGGTTGGACCGTATATCATTGGTTAAAATGTTTATTTTGCCGAAGCTCCTGTACTTATTTCAGAACCTCACTGTTAAATTTCCCTCAGCATCTATAAAGAATTTACAAGCTATGATAGCTAGGTTTATATGGAAAAAAGGAAGAGCTAGAATTACATCCTGTCTGTTATATGCCCCAATAGCAGAAGGTGGAATGGGCTACCCAAATATTGAGCTATATTGTAAGGCAGCAGTGTTGAATCAAATAAAATAACTGTGGCATAATAATCAAAAACATGGATAACTATTGAAGCAGACCTTATGAAAGCAACTTCTATGAAAACGGTATTATGGACCTAGGCTTTGTCAAGTAAGATGTTAAAACCTATGAGTCCAACTATTAGCTCTACTCTGTCAGTGTGGAAATATGTGACCAACAAGTGCCTTTTAGATGTCATTACTACATAGACTCCCCATAGCAGCACTTCAACTTTTATCAATAGACACATATCTCAAATATTGGCAAAATAAAGGAATATATACATTGTCAGATATCTCTCAGGGTACAACTCTTTTTTCTCTCAAGGAAATTTGAGAGAGGTGATTTACCGGCACATGATGTCTGGCTGCTCTCTGTGGATCCCTTGATGGCTATGTTACAAGTAAAGTAGATTAGCAAATTACATAGCCATCAAGGGACCCACAGCGAGATCTCGCGATAGTTGCGATCCTCTTATACATATGTGGGTTTATCTGTCTTCCAGGCCTTGTTTTGAGAACAAGGCTTGGTCTCGCAATGAAACAGCGATATGCCTCAGTGATATGCCCTAGTGAGGCGGCGCTTCATGCTATGTGACGGGCTTGTACCCAAGCCTTGTTGTGAAACTGAGGCTTGGTACTCTGCCTGGATATACTATTGGGCTGAATCTTGCGGTGCGAGTGAATGGAGATGTCCAGACCTCGCTTTGGGAGCGAGGCTTGGCCATCCCTGATTGCGGATATCGCATAGATGTGATACACCCTCACATGCTTCACCTTGGGCGCTCCTATTGGCTTAGCGCTCTTATAAATATTCAACCGACACTCCTCTGACTACACCCCGAAAGAAGCCTTCATTGGTGAAACGTTGGGTGGCGGGCGGCAGGCACTTTATTTCCTTTCCACTTGATTAGTATATTTTGCTTTGTACATGTCTCAGCATTGTTTTAGGTTTTTTACTTAAGCCATTGTTTTCACTTCTTGCCTCGTATTACTTACTTTTCGTGTGCCTTGTTTACATACTTGGCCTCTGTATGGGAATTTTCCCCACTATTTAATATATAGGCACTACACTCATTCATTAGTATAGTGAATCGGCATTACTGTATTCTCTATATACCTTTGGTATCTCAGTGCTTTGACACTTCAGTGCCCTGCCCCCTGGTTCTCTCGGCATTTGTTGGACCTTTTTGACATGCAGTATTTGTGTTTTTTTTTTAATGTTTTTAAATGTTGGTGAATTTTTGCATTTATGTTAATAAAGTACTTTTTCATAATTTACTGTCCTCAGTACGCTATTGTCTTTGGTGTAATCTATACTTGTATGCGTAGGACGTACATTGTAGGAGCTTTTTGGGTATCTATGTAATGAAATAGCTAGAAGGTGAAATCCAAAGAGATTCCTACAATTGCAGAGGTTCTGAAATTAGTTCAAAGGAATTATAAAATGGAAGAAATGGTGGCTTATAAAAAATGTGCTACTTTTTTGTTTGAATATAGATAGAAACTATTGGAAGTACCAGTAGGATTAAATTTATTATTTTACAATAATATGAGAATGCTATGAGATGTGGTAGGATGTGGGGTAGTTAGGAATGAGAAGGCAAGATAATTAGGATGTACTTTTTGTTTTCTTTTTTTTTTGTATATATTTTGGTATGAACTGCAATTGTAGTGTTGTATATACTTTATACCAATGATTAATAATAATTATACTATGCAAAAAAAAAAAAAAAAAGAATTATATGGGCACAGAGGGGGCCTTACTGCCATTTGAAGGAACAGAGGAGGCCAAACTTTCACACAGGGGCATAAAGGTGGTCAAACTACTATATAGGAGCATAGAGGGGGCCTAACTGTTATATGAGGGCACTATTACTATGTGAGACAATATTAATGGAAGGCTTGTATTGAGGTGAAAATTGTGCTAAAGTGAGAAGCCTAAAATGTTTGTCTGACAGATTCTCAGAGATAAGTCTTGACCGGGAGAAAAGTTTATGATGACCAGGACAGATAGAAAATTGAACTGATCAGAGAAGGCGTCACCTGTGATTGACTTGTAGAAGACATCACCTGTGATTGACTTAGAAAAGACGTCACCTATGATCGACTTATAGAAGATGTCACTTGTGAGTGACTTATAGAAGATGTCACAGGGATTGATTTATAGAAGACATCACCTGTGAGTCACTATATGTAACTGTGATCACTTATGTGGTCTGCGGCGCCTGTGCTGTGTTGGTATCAATCTGTTTATGTCACAGTATAGGAGAAATATTAGTCATTGTATAGCTGCCACATCACCTGCATGGTGGCGCATGGTGAAGCATGGTGGCAGCAGCATGATGTTAGTGTTTATTTGTAAAAAAAAATTCCGTGTCATGCAGAACTGTCGAAAAGTTTAGATAGCAGGGGGTCTAATCCTGAGACCCGCTGCTTAGACCTGATCAAGAGTGTTCTGCCCCTCAGACTGAGCTGAAGATTCATTTCCAAAAATACAATGATTCTGAGCACACAGCCAAGACAACACAGGGGAGCTTAGGGACAACTTTGTGAAAGTCCATGAATGGGCTAGAGCCCTGACTTGAACCCAATCCAACATCGAAAGACCTGAAAATCCACCGAGGGGCCCCCATCCAACCCTGATAGATCTTGAGAAGATCTGCAGAGAAGAATTGCAGAAAATCCCCATATCCAGGTGTGTAAACCTTATCACATTATACCAAAAAAGACTGGAGGCTGTAATCACTGCCATAGGTGCTTCAACTAAATACGGAGTAAAGGGTGTGAATACTTATGTCAATGCAATGTTAAAGTTTTTCCTTTCTAGTGAATTAGTAAAGATTTTTAACATTTTGTTTTCACTTTACCATTATGGTATATTAAGTACAAAATAGTGGAAGAAAACTAGATTTTTTATTAATATTTTCCCACAAGTCCGCAAAAAAACCAAAATGTGAAAAAAATGAAAGGATCTGAAATTTTTCCAAATGCATTGCACATCTGACAGTGCTTGGATGTGGGAAAACACACAATTGAACATGTCTCATCAACATATCACAGTCACACAGTAAATGTGCGTGTGAGATAAATGTGATAGAGAACAAAGTGTGAGCAAGTTAGTAAAATATTCTAATGTTTAGGCAATTATAATGTATAGATCTGTTGTGGAGCATATAAAGAGCTCTATCTCTCTGTCTGTCTACCTATCTATCTATCCAGCCATCTTCCTATTTACATATCAATGACATACAATAATAACAATTGTAGTATTAGTAATAATATTATTTATTGTAACTTATTAATAATACATGTCATTTTCTAGAATGTAATATACAACTTATAATTGTAATAAACATTGCTATCAAGAATCATATAATAATGTAATCATTGCCATGTTACTATTATTGTATACCACTTCATCATCATAGCCATCACCTGTCTTCCAACTATAGATATATATATATATATATATATATATATATATATATATATATATATATATATATATATATATACAGAAATGCCGTGTACATTTTTAGACTGAGTAAACCTGTACCGATCATCTCACCTGCGCATGGCAGGATGGGGCATCTCTGTTTTACACAGGATATAGATGTTACTGGTGAAATCTTTACTAAAGTTTGCACTGCCAAGGAGTATATTGAAGTGAGTGCATTGCATATGAAGCAGACTGTGCGCATAGAGGGCATTGTGCCAGTGGTTATCAGTCAGTGTGCAGGCATGATAAGCAGTGCGCCTACCTGGGTGACTGTACTCCACATTAACCATGCTGCTGGATTGCAGGAGTGTTTCTGTTTCGGCTGCCTGCTGAGGATGGCATGGAGGTGGCAGATGCTAGCACTAAGAGGGCAGACAAAATTCCAGTTTAAAGAAGCCACCACACCTCTTCCATGCAAGCCAACATTCTGCGCTTCTGGCTAGGGGCCAATGCAAAGCACTTATTTGCATAGCATGACTGAGCCAGGAGAGGAGGAAGCAGGGATGGGAGCAGCTGGCAGCTGGGCACCTTTACAGACCATCTGTAAGATCGACACCTGTCTCTGCTCGCTCTGTACCTACCACCTGTGCTGCCTGATGCCTGACAGCATTGCCACCTAGAGGACAAAATCAAGAATTTATTGGAACTTTTCATTTTGGAGGATGTCTAATAGAGAGGAAAAAAAAACAGAGCTTCTCATACGGCGGCATTGTCATTCACACCATTCATTGGTGCATTCATTGAGCAATGTACTAGACACATGTACGTTTGTGTACACATGTGTCATGTTTGTGTGTGTTTGTGAATATATATATATATATATATATATATATATATCAAAAAATGTTGCAGTATCTTGTAATACCTTTTATATTGGACAAACAGAATTTTGTAGAGACAAGCTTTTGGGATTCCTCCCTTTATCAAGTTCAAAGAAAATCTAAGCTCACAAGTAGAAGACACAGGTTACATCTCACAAATATGCAGGGGTTAAGACAATGGATGTGGAGAATTCACACTAAGATGGGCCATAAATTGTCCTGTTATAGGAACATAGACTAAATAGATAAGGATGAGAAAAAGGGAGAAGAGGAGAGACTAAGCAGGACAAAGTGAGATGCAAAAGAGAATCCAGTATAGCAAATAGCACAGGTTATAAGAAATTTTGATATTATCAACATTTTTTATAACCTATGCTATACTGGATTCAAATTCTGTTAGTCCAATAAAAAAGGTATTACAAGATACTGCAAAATTTTTTGATTTGTATCTGCATCACTGGACTAATACGGCTACTCAAATTTACTATACATATATATATATATATATATATATATGTACATACTGATAATAAACTATTGCACATACTGACAATAAACTATTGCATGGACCTGGCATACAGGTGCACGCTGCTAGACTAAATATACACAAGCAAGAGAATACAGCAGCACACTGCTAGCACAAAGATACAGACAAAACATGAAATGCTATATTGCTACAAAGAAAAAGGAAAAATTGAGGTGCTTCGCTCACCATTTGGCCAAATAGTTTGGACCATCCCACCATCATAAGGTGACCTCATTGGGACAGACCCTAAACTATGAATGTTCCTCTGTGCAGTCAGCTACCAGGCTTGTAAGGTCTGAGACATCCAGCACCTTATAAGATGGGTGGGGTGCAGGAACCAACATGGAGGTAGCCACTCCCCCCATATGTATAACACAAAAAAGGATACGTTGGCCAGCACATACTGATACCAAACTATTGCATGGACCCGGCATACAGGTGCATACTGCTAGGCTAAATACACACAAGCAGGAGAATACAGCAGCACACTGCTAGCACAAAGATACAGACAAAACATGAAATGCTATATTGCTACAATGAAAAATGAAAAATCGAGGTGGTTCGCTCACCATTTGGCCAAATAGTTTGGACCATCCCACCACGATAAGGTGACCTCATTGGGACGGACCCTACACTATGAATGTCCCTCTGTGCAGTTAGTTACCAGTCTTGTAAGATCTGAGACATCCAGCACCTTATAAGATGGGTGGTGGGGTGCAGGAACCAACATGGAGGTAGCCACTCCCCCTATATCTATAACATATATATATATATTTAAAGGCTTACCTACAGCCCCCAGAGGAGTTGTATCAGCACACCCAACCTGTCCATCCCAGTCCCCCCCAAAAACATATTTCCTTCAACAAACTCCCCTCCCCCAACGCCCTTGCTGCGACACCTTACCCCACTACAAAAAATCATGTCATACAGTAATATACACACAGTAAAGTTATACTACTCTCAATTGATGTCTTCACTGATCGGAGTCGTCAATTTTCCTTTTTTTGCCCATTAGGTTCAGCCTGCTATAACTTCCAGCAAAAACTTTCCAGTTTCTGCCGAAAAACATCTTAGACTCTGGAGTTTTCCACTGCACTCTCCATCTATAGATCCCCAAACTGTAATAATGTCCCCCTTGGTGTCCCGCACAGTAAAAGTAGGTAGGTTAGTAGGTCCCCCATTAAGTAGGTATATCCCCCCCAGTAGGCAGGTAGTTTCCACATTAGATTGGTATATCCCACAGTAATTAGTTCCTCTATTAGATAGTACCCTCCATAGGTAGATATGTCCTCAGGTAGGTTGCCCCCCTCAATAGGTAAACACATCCTTAGGTAGGTAGGTAGGTAGGTTGACCACCCCAATAGGTAAATACGTTTATGGTAACCAAGTAAATAGCTAGGTAGGTAGGTAGCTAGGTAAGTAAGTATATAGGTAGTCAAGTAACTAGGTGGGTAGGTAGGAATGTAGCCAAGTAGGTAGCCAGGTAGCTAGCTAGGTATGTAAGTAAGTAGATAGTTAGGGACATAGGTATATAGGTAGATAGGTAGGTTATTAGATTGCCAGGTAGGTAGCCAAGAAGGTAGGTAGGTAACTAAGTAGTTAGGAATGTACATAGGTAGCCAAGTAGCCATTGTGGTAGGTAGTCAGCTGCCCCCCTGTTTCCCACCCCATGCCAGGATGAAAAACAAAAAAAATCTAATGCTTACTTTTGTCCAACACAACAATTTTACCCCCTCTCTTGTGCATTTCACTGCACAATGTCATTGTCACAACTGTACAGGGAAGTAGTGAAGCCCGTGTCCCTTCCTATTGAGTATCTGTCCTGTGCGACAGATCCACAACCCTTAAATGGTCACTGTCATCATCTTTTTTTTTTTAAATGTTGTAGTACTTATGTACTACAACATATCTCTAATATACTTCTATAATTTTTTTTCTGTTTGTAAATTATTTTAATTTCCTCTAGAAAATCCAGCCACTAGGGGTCTCCCTCCTAGTGGCCGGCTGCAGCCGACTATGATGTCACAGCTGAATTCAGACTGATCCCAGCCGGGCAAAAGTCCAAATTTAGTCAGCCTGCACTTGCTCCCTGCCTGTCAGTTAGACAGGCGGAAGTGAGCGCTGTAAACGCCGGGGCTGCGCGCATTGGCTCCCTGGCCTCGCGCCTGCCGCCCCCGCCCCCGACATGTATTATACTAACTATTATTTTTCCTTTATCGGTCCTCGGTCTCGGCAGTGAAATCTTGTACGGCAGGTCGGCTATGCTCCTATACTCCTCCTCCCTGGGTAGCACATGCACTGCTAAACAGGGAGGAGAAGACCCTGGAGCAGCCTGCCATGCTATTGGCCGCTCATCTGTGCACGCTCCAGACAGGAGCGCAGCATAGATGAGGTAAGGTTGAAAGTCAGCGCCCAGCAGGCATCAGTGACGTCGTGCCTGCTGGGGAAGTTGGATTCCTGCTCTGATTTAGTGAGCAGCATGAAAGCCAGAAAATAGGCAATTTTGAAGGTAGGACATTTTTTTTTTTTTAAAGCCATGGAGGGGGTTAGGGATAGATGAGCAATAGGAAGGGACAGAAAAAAAATTAACAGATGGTGGGAGCTATTCTTTAAAGACAGTCCCTGCCTGACTAAGTGCTGGGAGTTTCCTGTTAAAATAACAAACTACAGAAAACTCAGTCACAGGTCAGGGGATAGTGAGGAATACAAAAGGTTAATACTCACTATACAATATTCAGGGAAGAAAAACAAACAAACAAACAGGATTGTCAACAAGCAGAGTCAGAACCAAGAGGACAGATATGAGCCAAAACTAAAAAAAAAACAGATAGAATATCTTAAGACGAAAGCCGAGGTCACAAAATACCAGGTAATCAAGAGGAAATGCAAAAAGCAGGACAGAGATGCAAGCTACAGAAACAGAATTCTTTCACTGGCAAGGTGCACTAGCCAGTGAAGGCTTAAATAGGAAGCTGAACAGGTGTGGTTACACAAGGCAATTGTGACAGAACCACAGATGGGTTGCTGTGGTAACACATTGACCTAACAAAAGGTAAGCCAGAACTTAGAAGGGTTTAACTCTTTGGATCAAACTGGGATGAGTCATTACAGACTCCACCCCCCCTTTCATGACCTGGGAGGGTAAAGGTACTGGCTTAGATACAGATGGACCATCAATCTCCTCATCCGTATCCTCTTCCTCAGTATTACACCACTAATTGGTGTCGTCCAGACCACAATCCTCCTCTGTACCCTCATCACTTCTTTCAGATACAATATGAATACTTTCTACTGGCTTGTTAACACTCTCAGATGGCAAATAAGTTTGGGTCACAGACATGCCAATGCCCCCCAGAGGGATATTGCCAGGCTTAATCTTTTGGCAAGCGAGACATACTTGTGCATCCAAGTGGTCTCCACAATGACCTCTTGGATGCGGATGCTTGACAGAGGATCCGATGTAATAAGTTTCCTCTCCACAGTAAAAACACAGCCCGTAGAGTTGCCGAAATCTCTTGCGCTCCTCTGGGGCCCAGATGAAACCTTTCTGGATGGGTTCCACTTTGGGCACTGGTTGATGAATGGTAACAGGAAAAGGGTCATGTAGCACTTACGTTTCAGAAGACAGGAACCCCAATGGATGTGGATCCGCTGGACCTGTGTGGCAGATGACTCAGACCGTACCAGGGAGTGGAGACTAAGGTGCCGCTGGTTTTCACCAGAGCCCGCTGCAAAGCAGGATGGACTTGCTGCGGCAGGCGGCACCCAGGACGCTACCCCTGGCACGGCTCGACCACACAGGCAGCTGAGGAGATGCGAGGCACAGGAGGGATAAGGCAGCTCGTAGTCTGGATAGCAGAAGGTCAGGGCAGGCCGCACAGTAGCATAGTCAAGACGTAGCAGGAGTTCAGTAGGCAGGTGGCAGAGGAGTTAGGTCAAAGTCACAAAGCAAGGGATCAGATACACGACAAGGTAATACTGAGGAATGCTTTCTCTAAGGCACAAGGCCACAAAGATCTGGCAGGGAAGTGAGGAGGGTGGAGGAATTTATAAATGAGCCACAGGTGAATTACACTAATGAGCATACTGGCCCTTTAAATCTTAAAGCTCCGGTGCAGGCGCGCACCCTAGGGGATGGGGACACGCGTGCCGGAGCAGAGAGGCAGAGGCGGAGGCAGGAGAAACACCCGGAGAGTGACGGACTAGGAATCGCATGCGAGTGCGTCCCGCGGTGCGAGTCCCAGCCCCATCGGCAGCAGCAGGTAAGGGGACCATGTGCTCACAGCCAGCGTGTGCGGCTGGAGCGCATAACTTAACAGGTCATACAGAAAATAGAAGATAGAAGAAAAAGGACACGTTCACGCAAATGTCTATCTAACCGGACAGCTAAAGTCATAGCTTGGTCAAGGGTGTCAGGAGGGAGGTAAGTTACCAGCATGGAATCATATGAGCACAATCTGAACTGTAAAATCAGCTAAATCTCAGCTAAATCTTGGACCAGCTGAATTAGACCCTGCATTTGCTCTACCAGAGCAGCCATTGCTTCCATATTGCAGGTGCAGCGCAGATGCAGGATTTTTGCCAGTGAAAATGTTACGTCTGCACAGGGAAGTAGTGAGGCCCTAAACTCACCCGCAGGCCTTGTCCCTTCCTGTTGCGCATCTGCCCTATGCAATGGATCCACAACCCTTGAAGACAGTCCCTGCCTGACTAGAGCTGGGAGAATCCTGTCAAAATAACAAACTACAGAAAACTCAGTCACAGGTAAGGGGACTTCAGGAATACAAAAGGTAAATACACACTATACAATACCCAGGGGAGACAAACAAACAGGATTGGTTTGACGAAAACCAGATAGAGTATCCTAAGACGAAAGCCAGGGTCACAAAATACCAGGACAGAGATGCAAGCTACAGAAAAATAATTCTTTCACTGGTAAGGTGCACTAGGCAGTGAAGGCTTAAATAGGAAGCTGAACAGGTGTGGTTACACAAGGTATCTGATGCAACTGAGGCAGAACCACTGATAGGTCAGGGTGTAACCACAGCAACCTAACACAAGCTAAGCCCGAACCCAGAAGAGTCTAACCCTTCGGACCCACACTGGGATGAGTTATTACAGGCAGCTTTATCAGTCCTGTGAAAAAACCTGGAACTTGGTTCTGGCAATGCATTTTTTTATTGACCATATTTTTGGTACCAAATTTATTTACTGCTCTTAAATATGCTATACAACTTATTTACTGAGCATGGTTCTATTTCATATTTATGTATTGTTCAGCTATGTTCTGATATAATATTTTTTTGTAACATGTTATGTTTTGCTTATGTACTGTGCTTAGCACAGGTACTGTATATAAGAATTTGACTTGGCTCTTACATACTGTAATAATTATATAACAAGCTATGTTTAGGGACCATAGCTACGAACTGAACGTCATTATTGTATTCTGCTTGTTTACTGGGCTTAGTTCTGGTACTATGTTTATTGTTACGATACATAAAAAGATGTCCTGCGCAATATTGAAGCAATGTGTCTTTATTCAACTATTAAGCAAACATGGATGGTGTACAGGTAGCGCGTTTCGGCCACAATTTGCGGCCTTAGTCATACAAATTAAAAGAGTGAGTGAATCCATTTTATAGGAGAAAGGGGTGGGATTCCACACCAGTTGCAACACCTGAGAATTAACCATTCCATCTCTCCTATATGGATAACATTAAAACTATATACCTAAATACATGCACAATATTGTACAGGTAACCCTGCGTCCTTAAGAGGATAATCCCAGCCCTGCCGGCAGCAGGAACATAAGCAGAGAGCGCTCATGGCCGGCGTGTCCGGCCGGAGTGCAGGTTTTACAGTACCCCCCCCCCCCCCCCTTTGGTCTTCCCCTCTTCTTTGGACTTCAGAGAGTTCCCCACTACATGAGAGCAGGGGGTTTCTGGAATGGGTAAAGGCTGTAAGGAACTTGCAGGTTTAAGTCGTGGAGTCTTCCGTCTTCTAAGGTAGCCAACTCGCAAGGAGAATGTCCCCAATTCAAGACTTTACATCTGAGTTTAGCAGGCACTGAAGAAATCACAGGAGGAAGAAGACAGTGATCTTGGCAATATTGTCCCCAACAAGTGATTTCACCAGATTCCCAGTCAATGGAAGCTAGCCAGTGGTAGCACATAGAACTACATTTTTCCCTTATGCACATTTCCTACTTGCATGACGAGGGGTTCCGTGCGAAATTGCACCTTACAGTTCAGATTTTGTCCATTAACAGAAGAAATGTAGAAGGGCTTGGCAAGATGAAACACTGGAAGAAGCGATGACGTCTTGGCAGAGGAAAATACTTGAACTGGGGTGGTCAAGCGAGGAGAGGTAATATTAACATCTAGGGAAGCCACTCCTACTTGTCCAAGTTGAAAATGATCTCTCGGACGTGGAGGACGTATAGAACAGTCTTTGAGAAAGTGCTCCGGACTGGCACAATATAGGCACAAATTCTCATTGCGTTGACGAGATTTTTCCAGCTGCGTTAAGTTAAAACAGTCCACTTACATAGCCTCTTCGGCAAGAGGCAAAGTAGAGAGCAGGGGTGGATGTTGGAACACGGGGCACAGACGAGGTAAACGCCGTGTTTAGGCAGGTTCTTTTTCCAAAGGAAGTTCCTCCTGCCTCTTGGCAAAACGCACATCAATTCGAGTGGCTAAATGGATAAGTTCGCTTAGGTTAGCCGGAGAATCTTGTGCAGCAAGAGCATCCTTGATTAGAGAGGAAAGTCCTTTTTTAAAGGTAGCACACAAGGCCTTGTCGTTCCAAGAAAGTTCAGAGGCAAGAGTGCGGAACTGAACCCCGTAGTCGCCAACGGAGGAGTTCCCTTGGCAGAGGTTCAGTAGAGCCGTCTTGGCAGAGGAGGCTCGCGCGGGATCTTCAAATGCATTGCAGAATTCTGCAAGGAAGGCTGACAGGTTCAAGGAAACTGGATCTCTATGATCCCTGAGAGGAGTAGCCCAGGCCAAAGTTTTTCCAGAAAGTAGGCTGACCACAAACGCCACTTTAGCATGGTCCGTCAGAAAAGATCCGACATGAGTTCAAGATGGATAAAACACTGTGTCACAAAGCCTCTACACAGCTTGGGATCTCTGTCGTACTTAGAAGACAAGGACAAACGAAGCTTAGTCCCAGGAGAAGCTGCAGACACAGGAGGAGGCTCAGGAACAGGTAGGTGGCTGCTGCTGTTGCTGCTGAGCGGCAAGAAGCTGTTGCACCATGGCTGAGAGTTGATTCATTGTTGCGCCTGACGGGCTAAATGCTGCGACTTTTGAGCTACGACGATGGGAAGATCCGAGACATCTGGCAAAGGTACTCCAGCGGTATCCATGGCCGGATCTTACTGTAACGAGACACAGCAGGTGGTGGATCCTCTGGGCCTGTGTGGATGATGGCTTTAGCCGTGCCAGGGAGCAGAGTCTAAGGTGCCGCTGGTTTTCAACAGAGCCCACAGCAAAGCGGCATGGTCTAGCTGTGGTGCAGCACCCAGGTCACTACCCCTGGCACAGGACTTTCACTATGGCACTAGGCAACCAAAGATCCAGCAGGGAAACAAGGGAGGAGCTGATATTTAAGGAGAGGGGACATGTGTAGGCACTTGATTAATAGAGCACTGGCCCTTTAAGCGAAAGAGCACCGGAACGTGCGCACCCTAGGAGGCAGGGGCACACGTGGCGGGGCTGCAAGGATATTGAGAGGCGGAAGATGAGGGAGATGAGTGACAGACTGGGATTTGTATGCGGGCGCGTCCCGCGATGCGAATCCCAGCCCCGCCGTCAGCGGGCACATAAGCAGAGAGCGCTCATGGCCGGCGTGTCCGACCGGAGCGCAGGTGTTACAATTTATTTTTGTACTGTAGTTATGTACTGAGCTTTGCTCCGTTGTTGTATTTAATAACTACAGTGCAACATGCCTATGATAATGGCATATATGTGTTGTCCAGGTACTGGACTTGGTCCCGTACCTTTGTCGTAAGTCCCCACAGTCAGAGTTCCTCCATGCTTTTGGGGCTGCCCCGGTGGGTTAAACCCTAGTCGCCTCATAATGCTATTTAAAAATGTATATATTTAATATATTTTGCAATAATGTACAGGACATAAGGTCATGTGACCGTTGATAATTGTGTTAGGCTAAGGTTCAAGGACCTTTGGGTCATGTGATGGGTCATGTGATATGCCCATAATGCTTTAGGTCAGGACTGACAGGTTTGCCAAACCAGTGAGCTTTGATCCTGCCCCCTTCATATATAAGGGTCTGCTGCCATTAATCTTGCTCTCTTCCTGCTGAACTCAAAATCAGTAACATCTCTTGTCTCCTGGATATGAAAGAAAGCACATCTGTTATTACAGCTTCAAGACACCAAGCTTTGTAGCACAGTACAGTCTATAGAGGATGTGCATAAGTTACAAGATGACTTGGATAGACTAAGTGTCTGGGCATCCACTTGGCAAATGAGGTTCAATGTGGATAAATGTAAAGTTATGCATCTGGGTACTAATAACCTGCATGCATCGTATGTCTTAGGGGGGATTAAACTGGCAGAGTCACTGGTAGAGAAGGATCTGGGTGTACTTGTAGATCACAGACTACAGAATAACATGCAATGTCAGGCTGCTGCTTCCAAAGCCGGCAGGATATTGTCATGTATCAAAAGGGACAGGGACATAATACTCCCCCTTTATAAATCATTGGTACGGCCTCATCTGGAATATGCTGTTCAGTTTTGGGCACCTGTCCATAAAAGGGACACTGCGGAGTTGGAAAGGGTGCAGAGACGCGCGACTAAACTAATATGGGGAATGGAACATCTTAGCTATGAGGAGCGATTAAAGGAGTTACAATTGTTTAGTCTTGAGAAGAGACGTTTAAGGGGGGATATGATAAACGTATATAAGTATATTAATGGCCCATACAAAAAATATGGAGAAAAACTGTTCCAGGTTAAACCCCCCCAAAGGACGAGGGGGCACTCCCTCCGTCTGGAGAAGAAAAAGTTTAGTCTCAAGGGGCGACACGCCTTCTTTACCATGAGAACTGTGAACTTATGGAACAGTCTACCTCAGGAACTGGTCACAGCAGGAACAATTAACAGCTGTAAAACAGGATTAGATACATTCCTGGAACAAAATAAGATTAATGCTTATGAAGAAATATAAAATCTCATCCCTTCCCCAATATCGCGCCACACCCCTACCCCTTAATTCCCTGGTTGAACTTGATGGACATATGTCTTTTTTCGACCGTACTAACTATGTAACTATGTAACTATGTAAGACAAGCTAGGCCTGAAGCATTCCACTTCAGCAGTCATCTAAAGTTGGGAGTTAATCCAGCTCAAAAGCCTACAAATCCTGCATGACTACTGAACCTAAAACTACCCCTAAATTCAGTGGCATAGCGGACAGCAAAGTCAAACCTCATTTCACAGCAAAGTCCCGGCAAACCTGTGAGGAGCCTGTATTATGGTGTAGACTGTGTATTAAAAGACTGTGTTTTATCTGCACTTGAATAAAATCTGCAGTAAAGTTCGTTCTTGGTTTACTACAATCTCTGCTGTGGACAATCCTTTATTCCTCCCTATGGTTCCTGGGACGGGTGGCGGTAGGACAAATACGTAGAGGAAGCCCGCACCCTGGCGTCACGACAATCAAGGGTTAATGCTACACCCTGCATCACTACTCTGCTCACCCCTGTTCACCCTACACCCCTACAGCTTACCACACATATATATATATATATATATATATATATATATATATACATATATATATATATATATACATACATACACATAGTTTAGTGTAGTGGGTAGGTACGTTTATCAAAATTCAATGATATTTTTTTCCATGGTATCTTTGGATGTCCCCTAACCACAGGGCACCATATCTTGTGGTGATAGGTGTGATATTTTACTGTTAATCTCTGGCAGCAGTATAGGCTAAATGTACCCCTGACTGTATATTGCTGATTTAATATGTATCATAGTGGCATGTTCTATTGAAGTCCTTTTTCACAATAAGTGCTATGCATATGACTTTGCATTAAGTGCATTAAGGCATATAGAGACAATCCCCCTTTACCATAAGTGGATAGGTACAGTAAATAGAAAAGATGCAGACATTTCTTCTCTTCAGCATGCTCTGAACCATGAGTATGGACAGATGAAAGGGAAAGATTTCCTCAACATTTAAGTTCCTCTCCTATCAGGCCATAAAAACTAACAATTGACAGTACACATAGATCTACCAGCTTATTGTTACCAGAGAAGGAGTTAGATTTTTATTTCCTGTTATTGGACATCAAAACCACATTTGCATCCTGTAACTTATATACCTTTACACATGACACGTATCTATCTACCTGTACACTAATGTCAGGCATATAAAGGCATTAAAATACTTTTCTTAAAATGCATTGCAATTATATTTCTTTATAATGTCCACTAGATGGCAACAGAATACTACAACCTATAGAAAGCAATGAAAATAATCCACAACATAAAAGGTTTATAAAATGGGTTGCGTTTTTTTTGTGTTTTGTCAGCTTTTTGACACACTTTTCTATAAAGTAGCTTTCTTAAACCAAAACAAAACCAAGAGAAAATGAAAGATATGGCTACTGTTGCAAAATGATCAGAAAAGCAACAAGTAAAGAATGGGGACCTGTGGAAGAGAAGACAAGAGGGCTGATACCACAGATTTTAGTAAATAAATTGTACAGATGTGTATTGCTTTAATGGATGAGCAAACCGAATCTGACGAATCAAAATTTGTTACGAATTTCATAAAAAATTTGATCCATAACGAATCCAAATAGTGCCGTGATTCGATAAAACATATCGCTTCATTAACCCCTTAAGGACGTAGGGTTTCTCTATTTTTGCATTTTCATTTTTTCCTCATCCCCTTCTAAAAATTATAACACTTTCAATTTTGCACCTAAAATTCCATATTATGGCTTATTTTTTGCACCACTGCTTTGCAGTGACATTAGTCATTTTACCAAAGTATCCATGGCGAAGCAGAAAAAAAATAATTGTGTGACAAAATTGAAGAAAAAATGCCAATTTGTAACTTTTGGGGGCTTCCATTTCTACACAGTGCATTTTCCGGTAAAAATGACATCTTATCTTTATTCTGTAGGTCCATAAGGTTAAAATGATACCCTGAAAAAAATCATAACTACATGTTTATTTTTATTTACACAGTTTTTTTTTTAAACAGGAAAAGGGGGTGATTCTTACTTTTATTAGGGAAGGGGTTAAATGATCTTAATAAACTTTTTTTTCACACTTTTTTTTCAGTGTAATAGCCCCACCTAGTGGCTATTTCACTGCACATACCGATCTCATATACAGATCATTGCTGTGCATTGACATGGCAAAGACCAGTGTTATCGGAGGTCGATTGCTCAAGCCTGGATTTCAGGCTTGGAGCAATCAATCGCCAATCGGATGCGACGGAGGCAGGTAAGGGGACCTCCGCTCGCGTTCTAGCTGATCGGGACATCGCAATTTCACCACAATGGTACCGATCAGCCCTTTTTCTTTCATTTTAGATGCGGAGATCAACGCCTTGTCTAAAGGGTTAATAGTATGCAGCACAACGATCGGTGCCACATGCTATTAGCCCAGGGTCCCGGCTGTCATAAGCTGCCGGGACCGACCCAGTAGACGCAGGGTCATGACCCCGCGTTATATACCGGAACTGGGCGCAGGGTGTACAGGTTTGCCCTGCATCCTTAAGAGGTTAAACCACTTAGTTTGGTCCAGGCTCCAGAGCATCTAAAATGTCGGCTCCACATGTGAGGACATGGGGTAAGAAACTCTGGGAAGGTGGGAACAAGGGTAGGTGGGATCACCCTGAATCACATGCAGCATGCAGCCTATCAGCAGCCAGCCAGCCCTGTGTCACAGCCCTATATAATCGGCAGCCATTGCTTCAGTGTTTTATTGCAGAGAGATCGTTTTATTGCAGAGAGAGCAGTGTGTGTGTTGCACAGAAAAACAGCTTTACAGTAGCGATTCACCACAAGCACAAATCACTGCAGAAAGCACTGACAGGGAAGGGAGAAAAAGAAAGTACACTTTTGCTTGTACTACACAGTGACCCTGTACTGCTGCAGTGGGGTGTACAACAACTCTATAGCCAATAGGGGCCAGTTAGGGGGAGCAGTGCACTAAAATCCATAGTCACCTGCTTTTAGTGCCCAATACAGGTTGTGTAGCGAAGCATGTTATCCTCTCATAAGTGTAACCTGTGCGTACATAGGTGGTGTATGATTTCTTTTCCTGTCAAACTAATTTTGGCCTAGTTACTGTGAAAGGCCAGCCAAAGCTACACACTTGTTTTTATAGCCTAATACAGTTTTAAGTGGAGCGTATTGTTCTCCTCTCATAAGTGTAAATGTAACACTCACGTTTCTGAAGACAGGAACTCCGATGTATGTGGATCCGCTGGACCTGTGTGGCAGATGACTCGGACCGTGCCAGGGAACGGAGTCTAAGGTGCCGCTGGTCTTCACCAGAGCCCGCCGCAAAGCAGGATGGGCTTGCTGCTGCAGGCGACACCCAGGTCGTAACCCCCAGTGACGGCTCGACCACACAGGCGGCTGAGGAGATACAAAGCACAGAAGGGATGAGATAACTCGTAGTCAGGATAGCTTTAGGTCAGGGCAGGCATAACAGTACCGTAGTCGGGATGTAGCAGAAGTTCAGTAGGCAGGCAGCAGAGAAGCAAAGTCAAGGTCACAAGAGCTGGAGATCTGGTACACGGCAAGGCAATACAAAGGAACGCTTTCTCTAGGGCACAAGGCAACAAAGATCCGGCAGAGAACTGAGGAGGGTGGAGGAATTTATCAACAAGACACAGGTGGTTACACTAATGAGCGTACTGGCCCTTTAAATCTTAAATCTCCGGCGCGCGCATGCCTTAAGGGACGGGGACACATGCGCCGGAGCAGAGAGGTGGAAGCAGAGGCAGGGGAAACACCCGGAGAGTGACGTTCTGGGGCTCGCATGCAGGTGAGTCCCGCAGTGCGAGTCCCAGCCCCATCGGGAGCAGAAGGTAAGGGGACCATGCGCTCACAGCCAGCGTGTGAGGACAGAGTGCATAGCGTAACAGTAAATTGTACGTACACCTATGTGGTGTACATTTTTTTTCCTGTTAAACTAATTTTGGTCTAGTTACTGTGAAAGGCCAGCCAAAGCTACACACTTTTAAAGGATTTAAAAAAATGTTAAAAAATTAAAGTTAAATTAAATAAAAATTAAGAAATCTCGTTAATCACTTCAATTGTGACGCCATATGGTCTCCCGACTCTGCCGCCACATCCAGATCCTCTGCATCAGTGATTCAAATAGCAACGCCTGTAATCTGCATGTCATATTGAATAACAGTATTCACAGTAAACTCCCTAAGCGTTTTACAGCAAGGCAAAGTGTTCTACACCCCCTATTGAGGCTCTCTGTAGCCCGGAAATAGCTGTTTTTAATAGTGATTCACTGCGAATAAATTCGGATAGAACCAAATTTTTTCGGAAAATTCGGCGAATCGGCCAAATCAAATTTTTCAAAATTTTCCTCATCTTTAATTGCTTTAATATAATGATCAGTCCTAACAATTAAACTAGGTCAATGTAAAGTAAATAACAATGAGGTTAAAGAGGTTTTCCCAGGAATACTAGTTATTTCCTAAATAACAGAAAAGTTGCAATTTCTTGTATATTAGCTGATCAATGAATTTATAGTGAACGAGCGTTGTGACAAATGTTAATTCAGCCAATAAACGACCCATGTAAAAGGGCCCCGGCACAGAGGTTCACTTACTTCTTCTCCATTTTATGTGGAGGTTTATTCAAGCATTCATTAAAAACACATACTCTTTCTGACACCTCCACATCACCAGTAATGCCTACTTTTTTTTGTCAGTCATGTAGCTGATAGAATGTTTTAGCAGATAAGAACCATTCGGTAGCACTATGACTAAAATATCATTTTTTTCTGGAGTATACTTCCTGAACTCAAAAGGAAAAGAAAACACAGCAACTTAAAATCAATCTTAAAGGGGTACTCTGGCACTAAGACATCTTATCCCCTATCCAAAGGATAGAGGATAAGATGCCTGATCGCGGGGGTCCCGCCACTGGGGACCCCCATGATCTTTCACGCAGCACCCAGTTACCATCAGCCCCCAGAGCATGTTTGCTCCACGTCTGATGACTGCCAATCACGGGGCCGGAGTATTGTGACGTCACGGCTATCACAGCTTTTACACCCCCTCTCAGAGGCTTGCATTGAGGGGGAAGAGCGTGATGTCACACGGGGGCGGAGCCGTGACGTCACAATACTCAAGCCCATGATTGGCAGTCATCAGACCTGGAGTGAACATGCTCCGGGGGCTGATGGTAACTGGGTGCTGCGTGAAAGATCACGGGGGTCCCCAGCAGCGGGACCCCCACGATCAGGCATCTTATCTCCTATCCTTTGGATAGGGGATAAGATGTCTTAGCGCCTGAGTACCCATTTAAGTGTAGAGGTATTTTTCTTATTTTTATTAGTGAAATTTTTTAAATAAAAATGTAAAAAGAATTCAGTAAATGGCTGGACATTTAGGCCGGCATTTATCATTGTAGGTGTAAGTGAAGCATTTTTCTACACCTTTTTTTTTGTATGCTGGTAATGTGTAGGAGCACCACGTTTATTAAATGGTAGCAGAGCATTTGATACATTTGTGCAGGTCACATTTTCTGAAATTTTACTCTTCACATACACCAAAAAGCGAAGGTAAGTCCGGGCTGGTGCAGGGTTTTTGGCGGTTTTGCGCCTTTTTACAAAAAGGCGCAGTTCATAAAACCCATCCATATCATGCGTATTGCCAAAATCAGTAGATTGCAACTCAAAATCAGCAGAAATGTGTGAATTAAAAGGCGCAAAAAAGGACACTTGTGCAAAAATAGCACCAAAGATAGACGGAAAAAAAAGTGTAAACACAATGATAAATGCTGGCCATAGGGTTTATAATAGAAAATCGAAACAGAAAAAAAAATCTATAAAATTATTTCTGATACAGTAGAATGCATGGTTCTGGAGATCTAAATTGTGTTTTAGATGCAAATTCATTTGTTTACATAATTCAGTCATTCGCGCCCGTAAATACCCCACCGACTATGAGGCCTTTATCATTGTGTTTACACTTTTTTTCAGTCAATTTTTGGCGCAATTTTGGCACAAGTGTCCTTTTTTGCATTTTTTTGCGCCTTTTGTTTTACACATTTCTGCTGATTTTGAGTTGCAATCCTCTGATTTTGGCAATAAGCATAATATGGACGGGTTTTATGAACTGTGCCTTTTCAGAAAATGCACCAAAAAGGCACAAAAGTGCCAAAAACCTACCAAAAATTTGCCAAAAACATAAAAAAATTTGAACCTGCACAAAATGTATCAAATGCTCTGCTACCATTTAATACGTTTGGTGCTCCTACACATCACCAGCACACACAAAAAGGTGTAGAAAAATGCTTCACTTACACCTACAATGATAAATGCTTCACTTACACCTACAATGATAAATGCTTCACTTACACCTACAATGATAAATGCCGGCCACAGTGGTTAAATAACATCACCGGCCTTAGAGGTTCTCCTTTATGGTGCAATTTAAATTTAAAGAGACCTTTATGTTGAGGTTGTGGATAAACAGGAGGTAAATGGCTGGGGAAAACAAGAATACAGCTTGCGTAATAGAGATTTATTAATATACATTTTTAATTGTAAGATACAATTCAAAAATCCAAACTCAATGAGGCATTCTTTTTTGTTTTTAATAAACTAGGATTTGTACAGTTTAAAGAAGGTTTTGTTAAATCTTAGGCGATTATAATTGCCAAAGTTGAATTTTGTAAAGAGGACTTGTTTTTATTTTCTTGCTATAAGGGTCTTATTCCATTTTAGTTGACTATATGAATCTCTGGCATGTCAAAAGTGTTTTTTAAATGACAGGGACATTTAACATTAGGGGAATAATATAGTAATGTTATAGAATATCACAGTCTAATAAAGTATAGTATTGTTAAACACTTAAAAATTTCTTCTCTTTCACATTATTACCAGATCAGAGGGTTGGGTAAGAAGGGTGGATTTTTGGATGAAATAATGTTGTCTTTTTCATATAATGGAAAATAAATAAGGAATTAAAAAATATCCTTAATGGTCCGTGGGATAATATGCTAGGAGCGCCATCCTGTTTTTTTTAATATATTTTTCTACAGGTCCCAACTCGATGGTTTTTCTCACAAGGTGCTCAGAATCCCCTGTAATTATTATAGTATCAGGTGATACAATTCTTTTTACCTGCAAGCTTTTAATAGGGGGAGCTTAAAGTGTGCATGTCATTTCATAATCTAAAATAAATAAAAAAAATGAAAAGAAAAAAACTGCATGGTTTTGTTAGATGAACACTTTAGAGAGGTGATGAGGTGATTTTGGGGCTCTCACTGCTGGTATGGATCCCTGCTTAATGGGATACAACTATTTCTTATTCTCTCTTTTTCAGGAGGTGGAACTCGAGCTGGGTTTTTTGCCAGTAGTATCCACAGATAGACTTGATAGACTTTCCTCTCCTTAGCTGTTTGGCCAATCACAGCACAGCACCTACTCCTTACTGCTATGCCACTAAGTAGTGTTGGTGAAAGTGCACTGAACTGAATAGGCTGTGCTGGGGAATGATTTTCAGAACAATATTATAGAGGGCTGATGGATAAAGAAAAGGCTTAGTAATGCACTGGCTTTGCAATGCTCTATAGAAAAGAGTAACAGCAGCAGAATAGCAAGGAAGGGGTTACACTAGAACTGAATTGCTACTGGCACGTTAAAGGGAGGGTAAGAGGTAGAAATAAAGGGGTATTCCGGGATTTTTTTTATTTGACTATGCTACAGGGGCTGTAAAGTTAGTGTAGTTCATACTATAGTGTCTTTACCCGTGTGTGATGATTTTCTCACAATTCTTATGTGATTTTCATCCCAATATTTATTTTTACCAGCATACAAAATGACTGCTGTCTTGGAATTTTCCCAGCTTGCAATGCGGTCGAGACCTGACTCACTAGTCAGCTGATGATAGGGAGCCTGTCTGCTTCAATGGATGGAGAGAGCAATCTGCAAGTAATGCAACAGCTGGAGGCACTCTGATTGAAAACCACAGGTCTGCAGCTCATTTATGTTTCAATGGGTGGGGTGGCTGATGTGTGGGAAGGAGGAAAATTGTATCATGGGATTTGTAGGCAAGCAAGAAAACTGAAAACAGGAAATACAAGTTCAGAGAAAGCTAACCACAGTGTTCTGGTAATCTCACAGCATAGCCATTTAGCCCAAGACAAGCGCAGATCCTTCCTAAACATTTCCGTTACTGTCTGCCAGGTACGTACTAAAATCACCTTATGCTGGATAACCCCTTTAAATTCCAGAGGCAGCACTGCATACATACAGTAGCAGGAATGCAAGGGACAGCTGCCCAGAGCTTAATGGTTGGCCTGTGATTAGAGTGAAGCCTTAATTTACCTTTTAGGGAGTGTGAATCCCTTGGAGGCTCAAAAAAGCTCAGCTTACATTCTCACAGTCCAGGACTTCATCTGCACATAGCACTAGCTAAGCACCTCCTCAACTTCATGTGTTCCTTCCTGCTTTCTCTCTCTCTCTCTTACTAGACATGAACTATGACTAACAACATACAATGAACAACAGAGGCCCAGACTTTAAAACTGTTTGGAGGTAAAGAAGTCATTGTTTGAAACTTTTCTGCATAATATTAAGTTCAGTGTATAAAGAGTATGTGATTACCTCCTCCTTGTGGTGGCTGCAGACAGCTCAGACATTATCCTATACTTTATAGCTGACATTTATCATTGTCTTTAGACTGTTTTTTTTTTTTATGTCTAGAAACGGTGCAAACAGGGTTTATTTAAACCTTTTTGTGCCTTTTGGTTAATACATTTCTGCTGATTTTGAGTAGCAATCCACTGATGTTGGCAATACACATGATATGAAAGGGTTTTATGAACTGCGCCTTTTTGTGAAAAGGCGCAAAGCCACTGAAAAGTCTCTAAAACTACACCAGCCCAGACTTAGCTTAGCTTTTTGGTGTATGTGAAGAGAGAAGTTTCAGAAAATGTGCACAAAATGTATCAAATACTCTGTGACCATTTCATAAATTTGGTGCTCCTACACTTGACCAGCACACAAAAAAAAGTGTAAAAATGTTTTTTTTTTTTTTAAATGCTTCACTTACACCTACAATGATAAATGCCGCCCAATGACTTTGCAGGGGATTTGGAGTTCTGGATCAGTACTAAAAGGAGATATCCAGCCAGAAGTGGTAAAAATAAAAACGTAAATATGATTTTATATATATATATATATATACATAAATGAACCAAACCAAATATATATATATATATATATATATATATATATATATATATGCTCATCATGACTCCATAAATCATCCCAACTGAAATTACCATTATATAGCTGTACATGCTAAAGTTATATATTTTTGTAATGCACAAGTGTAATCTTTGCTGAGCACATACCCTGTTTTCTCTCTACGCTTCTTCTCTAGGCAGAAAGTCCAGTAGTTCTTAGAACACATAAAGACTGTTGGGAACCAATTTGACGGGTCCAACATTACTTAATAACAATATATTCCCTCCTCCTTAGCTCAGAGAGTCAGCATTACAGTGTACAGTGAGTTATTGTCTCTGGTCAGCTGAGGCACATACACCACCCTCATCTATATTCACTGTTTCCCTAATCATGTGACCTACTCAGCTCTGCTGGCAGCTTAAATGGGAAACAAGCGCAGGGGCCTATGGTCTGGGTAGTCTTTTTCTGCTCTCAGCTGGATTTCTAAAGCCTGTTTATGGGGGGCTGTGGGGGGTCTGGTTTAGAAACAAATCAGTTGGCTGGAGTTTTCCTTTAACTCTTGACAGTTATAAAGATATTCAGCAGAAAAAATGGTGTAAAATGACTTCCACTTTTAGCTAAAGAGAGGTTACGTAATTGGTGATAACAGACAAATGTTTTCTCAAAGAAAGTAAAACCAAGAAGGCCAGAAATTTCACAATCTGTTATGACTGTTTTAGGCTCAATTGCACTTGGCTGAGGACAAGTTGTGCTTTTTATGCTGAGAAAAATGTCCCAGCAGCATGCCAGCAGTTTGTATCAAAAACAAAAACCTGAAGTGTAAATTCAGTGTTTAATCTGTATTCCCTATTCAGCAGCAACCAGCTCTTATCTTTTACGGTTGTGGAGACATTCCTCAGACTATAAAAATGATGACTATTTTATCTGTTATTGTTACCAGCCAGAGTGCTGTGAATGAGGCTCACACTGTTCACGCAGGCAGACGAGAAACCTTTCTGCTAGCTTCAATGGAGTACTAAAGGAGCCGACTGAGATTATTAGCTAGGCTAGCCTCTTTGTCTGTCTCTTTATCAGCCAAGATACAGAAGGGAGCGGGCTCATTTAATACAAATAAGAAGCCAACACATGCAAGAATGAAGCCTAAGGCCCCATTCACATTACAGGTATACATTGGCAACCTAACAAAAAGGGTTACTGATGTGCAATGCATTCGCAAAGGTTTAAGATCCTTTCACATTTTATATTGCAAAAAAAATTGCCTTGGGTTAAAAAAAAATCCCATATTCACATTTTGTATGGACATAAGTATTCAGACCCTTTTCTATGGCTCTTGAAATTTAGCCCAATGACTTCTCTAAACCTTGATTGGAGTCACCTGTGGTAAATTCAGCTGATTGGACAGGATTTGGAAAGGCCCACCCTTGTCTATATAAGAGCTTACAGCTAACAGTGCATATCAGAGCAAAAAACAATCCATGGGGGAAAAACTGCCTGTAGAGCTCAGAGACAGGTACAGATCTGGAGAAGGGTGCAAAAAATTGTGCTGCACTGAAAGTTCCCAAGAGCACAGTGACCTCCATAATCCTTAAATGGAAGACGTTTATAACAACCAGGCCACTGACAAATTACCAGAATGTCAACCATCCCTGCAGCACTCTACTAATCTGGCCTCTCCTCAGTAAGAGACACATAAAAGCCCACCTGGAGTTTGCACAAAAGCACCTGAAGGACTCTCTGTCTATGAGAAACATGATTTTTTGATCTGATGAAACCAGGATATGTAAAAAATAAAAAAATAAAATAAAAATAAAAGGCAGAAAATCCCCAAATCCAGGTGTGTCCATCATACACAAGAGGACTGTAGGTTGTCATCGCTGCCAAAGGGGCTTCAACTAAGGGTTTGAATACTTATGTCGATGCAATATTTAGCTTTTCCTTTCTCAATAAATTAGCAATGATTTGTAACATTCTGTTTTTACTTTGTCAAACAGAACAAAGGTATTGAGTGCTGAATGATGGGGGGGAAACTTTTTAAATTTTAGCATAAGGTCGCAACATAACAAAATTTGAAAATACAAAGGGTTTTAAGAATTTTCAAATTCAATGTATACCGCAAAAGTGCTTCTGGCAGTACCATTAAAATACAGAAGATTACTGGTGGAAAAATACCACCTGGACGATCTAGTCTTATATCATTTTCTTTTTTTTTTACCTTAGGATAGATGTATGTTTATCCCAGGCATGTTTAAATTTAGTTACTGTGGACAACAAGTCAAAAGCTAATATAAGTGACAGTAATGCTTTAAAAGGTGTACTCCACTGCCCCAGCGTTTGGATACATTTTGTTCCAACACTTGGTGCGGGCTGCGGGGGTCGTTACGCCACGCCCCCTCAATGTAATTCTATGGGAGGGGGCGTGGTAGCCCCCAATATTCCGAACACTGGGGCAGTGGAGTACCCCTTTAACAGACAAAATAAAGTTTGATGGTGACTATGTTCGGTTCATTTCCTATGGATAGGGGACAAGATGTCTAGCAACTGAGTACCCTTTTAAAGTCAATTGGGCCAGCCAGGAACATATTGCTGTATATTTCAGCAAACCCTTTTTACAGGTCACTGATGTATGCCTCAAATGTATGACCAAAATGTTACATGAACGACCCCTTAGTTGGGTTAACAACTTGCAGAAAATTTCTGTCACGAACTTGTCTATAGGCCTCTGCTAAAACCACAAAGTTTGCACTTGATACAGATTTTGCTGTCAATGTCACCCTTTGCATTTCATCCTTTAGGCATTAAAGGGGTACTCCGGCACTTAGACCTCTTATCCCCTATCCAAAGGATGGGGGATGAGATGCCTGATCTTGCACGCCGCACCCCGTTAAAATCAGTCCCGGGAGAGTGTTCGCTCCGGGTCTGATTACTGTCGATGACGGGGCCGGAGCGTTGTGATGTCAAGGCTCCACCCCACATGGGGCGGAGCCTTGACATCACAATGCTCCGGCCCCGTGATCAACAGTCATCAGACCCGGAGTGAACACTCTCCGGGGCCTGATTTTAACAGGGTGCAGAATGCAAGATAACAGGGGTTCCCAGCGGCGGGACCCCCGTGATCAGGCATCTTATCCCCTATCCAAAGCGCCGGAGTACCCCTTTAATGCTGAAGGATCTGGTAACTGTAGATCTGGTGCAACCTCCAGCAAAATAGTGAATATGGTTTGTCTCAGTATCCTAAGTAGCTGCCTTCATTTTATCTTCTTGTTCACAGACAGCCTTAAAGTCTTCACCCCATGCTCCCCAGTTGTTAAAGACTTTAATAGTCTATTAGTCATAACAACATCTCTGCAGTTATCAAACTTGGAAAGGACCCTGGAAATGATGATGATTTCCTTAAGAGGAATCTATCAGCTGCAATTCATGTTCCATACTGCTGACACTGTTAGGGCAAGGAGGCACATGGTACTTTCTATCTCTATGCCTCCGGAGTACAAAAATGCTTTTATCCTATGGTGCCAAGTGTCCAAAAGGTGTTCCCAAGGGCTGAGGGCTTTAATGCCTTCTCCCTTCCCCTCCGATCCCTATCCTTGTTTGATTGACAGTCAGCTGGAAGCCAAACCCTGTATCCAAGTCTTTTTCTTGCTCTGTGTATACACATTGGGAGGGGGGTAATTCAAAGAGTTTAGCACCACTTTTTTTTTTTTGCTTTAGCTGTGCCACATTTTCTTAAAATGTAGTGCACATTATTAGCCACACATATTCAGATTTTTGGCACCTGATTTAGCACCCCGTTAGCCATTTTTTTTTAAAGGGGTGCGGCAAGGTTTTGTGTGCTATTATAACCCTATTTTCAAAGGTTTAGCACAACTTTTTGGCACACAAAAGTGTTGCAGTTAAAACCAAGTTAACCTGGTATTAAATTATGTACTATTTTATTAATTTTTTTATTGTGAGCGCAGGACAAACATGCCCCAAATTTTCAATAACCATGCCCCACTTCTGGAAATCTGGCACAAATAACACTATAATATAGTGGTGCTAATAAAACAGCACCGATTACACAAGTATTTGAATACCCTCCCCTTTGTGCAGGGTTTGGAAACAGAGCTTCGCTTTCAATTGAATGTTAGAGGGGTACTCTGGTGGGAATTATTTTTTATTTTTTTTAAATCAACTGGTGTCTTGTCTTGTCCACAGTGCTCTCTGCTGGCACCTGATGCCCATATCAGGAACTGTCTAGAGCAGGAGAAAATCCCCATAGCAAGCCTATGCTGCTCTGGACAGTTCCTGACACAGATAGAGGGTAGCAGAGAGAACTGTGGACAAGACAAAAAAAGAAATTAAAAAAACAGAGAATTTCCTCTGTAACATACAGCTGCAAATAAGTACTGGAAGGATAAAGATTTTCTAATACTTGTAATTTACAAATCTTTTTAACTTTCTGGCACCAGTCCATTAAAAAAAAAAAAAAAAAAAAAAAAGGTTTCCACTGGATTACCCCTTTAATCGGGCAGTGATACCGGTGGGTGGGGAAGGGAGGAGGTTTTCCAGCCCATAGCAAATTGGAGGCTTGGGAATGCCTCTTTGACAATTTGTATCAGAATATAAGTATTCTATGTTATGGAAGCATAGACTGATATATTAAAAGGAAATAATTAAAGGGGTATTCCAGGAAAAAAACTTTTTTTTTTATATTAACTGGCTCCAGAAAGTTAAACAGATTTGTAAATTACTTCTATTAAAAAAATCTTAATCCTTTCAATAAATTATCAGCTGCTGAAGTTGAGTTGTTGTTTTCTGTCTGGCAACAGTGCTCTCTGTTGACATCTTTGCTTGTCTCAGGAACTGCACAGAGTAGAAGAGGTTTGCTATGGGGATTTGCTTCTAAACTGGGCGGTTCCCGAGACACGTCATCAGAGAGCACTTAGAAAAGAACAACTCAAATTTAGCAGTTCATAAGTGCTGAAAGTATTAAGATTTTTTAATAGAAGTAATTTAGCAATCTGTTTAACTTTCTGGAGCCAGTTGATTTATAAAAAAAGTTTTTTCCTGGATAACCCCTTTAACCCTTTAAGGACCCAGCCAATTTTCACTGTAGGACACGGCCATTTTGACCACTGTCACTTTAAACATTAACTCTGGGATGCTTTTACCTTTCATTCTGATTCCGAGATAGTTTTTTCGTGACATATTCTACTTTATGTTAGTGGTAAAATTTTGTCAATACTTGCATCATTTTTTGGTGAAAAATTCCAAAATTTGATGAAAAAATAGAACATTTTGCATTTTTTTTTTTACTTTGAAGCTCTCTGCTTATAAGGAAAATGAATATCCAAAATAAATTATATATTGATTCACATATACAATATGACTACTTTATGTTTCCATAATAAAATTGACGTGTTTTTACTTTTGGAAGACACCAGAGGGCTTCAAAGTATAGCAGCAATTTTCCAATTTTTCACAAAATTTTCAAAATCGAAATTTTTCAGGGACCAGTTCTGTTTTGAAGTGGATTTGAAGGGCCTTCTTATTAGAAATACCCCACAAATGACCCCATTATAAAAACTGTACCCCTCAAAGTATTCAAAATGACATTCAAAAGGTTTGTTAACCCTTTAGGTGTTTCACAGGAATAGCAGCAAATTGAAGGAGAAAATTCAAAATCTTCATTTTTTACACTGGCATGTTCTTTTAGACCCAGTTATTGAATTTTTACAAGGGGTAAAAGGAGAGAAATTTTCCTAAAATGTGTAACCCAATTTCTCTCGAGTGAGAAAATACCTCATATGTGTATGTCAAGTGTTCGGCGGGCGCAGTAGAGGGCTCAGAAGGGAAGGAGCGACAGTGGGATTTTGGAGAGTGAGTTTTTCTGAAATGGTTTTTGGGGGGCATGTCATATTTTGGAAGCCCCTATGGTGCCAGAACAGCAAAAAAAAAACCCACATGGCATACTATTTTGGAAACTACACCCCTCAAGGCACGTAACAAGGGGTCCAGTGAGCCTTAACACCCCACAGGTGTTTGATGACTTTTCGTTAAAGTTGGACGTGAAAATGATTTTTATTTCCGCTAAAATGCTAGTTTTCCCTCAAATAATTTTTTTTACAAGGGATAATATGACAAAATTACCCCCAAAATTTGTAACCCCATCTCTTCTGAGTATGGAAATACCCCATGTTAGGACGTAAAATGCTTTGCGGGCAAACTACAATGCTCAGAAGAGAAGGAGTCACATTTAGCTTTTGAAAAGCAAAATTTGCTGAAATGGTTTTTGGGGGGCATGTCCCATTTAGAAAGCCACTATGGTTCAAGGACAGCAAAAAAAAAAAAAACACATGGCATACTATTTTGGAAACTACACCCCTCAAGGCACGTAACAAGGGGTGTTTGACGACTTTTCGTGAAAGTTGGATGTGTAAATTATTATTTTTTTTCACAAAAATGCTAGTTTTCCCTCAAATGTAACATTTCTTACAAGGGGTAATAGGACAAAATGCCCCCCAAAATTTGAAACACCATCTCTTCTGAGTATGGAAATACCCCATGTGTGGACGTCAAGTGCTCTGCTGGCGCACTACAATGCTCAGAAGAGAAGGAGCGCCATTGAGCTTTTGGGAAAAAAAATTTTGGAATGGAAGTCAGGGGCCATTTGCGTTTACAAAGCCCCCCGTGGTGCCAGAACAGTGGACCCCCTCCCCACATGTGACCCTATTTTGGAAACTACACCCCTCACAGAATGTAATAAGGGGTGCAGTGAGTATTTACACCCCACTGGCTTTTGACAGATCTTTGGAACAGTGGGCTGTGCAAATGAAAAATTACACCTGTGGGACTTAAATGCTCACTGCACCCCTTATTACATTACGTGAGGGGTGTAGTTTCCAAAATGGGGTCACATATTACACATACATTTTTTTGCGTTTATGTCAGAACCGCTGTAAAATCGGCCACCCCTGTGCAAATCACCAATTTAGGCCTCAAATGTACATAGTGCACTCTCACTCCTGAGCCTTGTTATGCGCCCGCATAGCATTTTACGTCCACATATGGGGTATTTCTGTACTCAGGATAAATTGCTGTACAAATTTTGGGGGTCTTTTTTTCCTTTTAACGCTTGTGAAAATAAAAAGTATGGGGCAACACCAGCATGTTAGTGTACATTTTTTAATTTTTTTACACTAACAAGCTGGTGTAGCCCCCAACTTTTCCTTTTTATAAGGGGTAAAAGAAGAAAAAGCCCCCCAAAAATTGTAGTGCAATTTCTCCCGAGTACGGAGATACCCCATATGTGTCCCTAAACTGTTTCCTTGAAATACAACAGTGAAAGGCTCCGAAGTGAGAGAGCTCCATGCGCATTTGAGGTCTAAATTAGGGATCGCATAGGGGTGGACATAGGGGTATTCTACGCCAGTGATTCCCGAACAGGGTGCCTCCAGCTGTTGCTAAATTCCCAGCATGCCTGGACAGTCAGTGGCTGTCCGGAAATGCTGGGAGTTGTCGTTTTGCAACAGCTGGAGCCTCCGTTTTGGAAACACTGCCATACAGTACGTTTTTCATTTTTATTGGGGGGGAGGGACAGTATAAGGGGGTGTATATGTAGTGTTTTACTCTTTATTATGTGTTAGTGTAGTGTTTTTAGGGTACATTCGCACTGGCTTGTTAAGGTGAGTTTCCCGCTATGAGTTTGCGCTGCGGCGAAAAATTTGCCGCAACCCAAACTTGAAGCAGGAAACTTACTGTAAACCTGTCCGTGTGAATGTACCCTGTACATTCACCATGGGGGGGGGGGGGGGGTTCAAACCTCCAGCTGTTTCAAAACTACAACTCCCAGCATGTACTGACAGACCGTCATTGCTGGGAGTTGTACTTTTGCAACAGCTGGAGACACACTGGTTGGAAAACCTTCAGTTAGGTTCTGTTACCTAACTCAGTATTTTCCAACCAGTCTGCCTCCAGCTGTTGCAAAACCACAACTCCCAGCATGCACTGATTGCCGAAGGGCATGCTGGGAGATGTAGTTATGCAATAGCTGGAGGTACGCAACTACAACTCCCAGCATGCCGAGACAGCGGTTTGCTGTCTGTGCATGCTGGGATTTGCAGTTTTGCAAAATCTGGAGGGCTTCAGTTTTAGAGAACACTGCAAAGTGATCTCCAAACTGTGGTCCTCTAGCTGTTGCAAAACTACAAATTCCAGCATGCCCAGACAGCAAACAGTTGTTTGGGCATGCTAGGAGTTGTTGTTTTGCAAGATATGGAGGGCTACAGTTTAGGGACCACTATATAGTGGTCTCAAACTGTAGCCCTCCAGCTGTTGCAAAACTACAACTCCCAGCATGCCCAGACAGCTGTCTGTGCATGCTGGGAGTTGTAGTTTTGCAACATCTGGAGAGCTACAGTTAGAGACCACTGTATAATGGTCTCAAACTGTACCCTCCAGATGTTGCTAGGCAACTCACCGGCTTCCGTCGGATCCAGCCGCACGTCATCGCTGACCACCGATCTCCGTCGCCCGCCCGGATCGGTAAGTGGATCTTCGGCGCCGTTCTCCTTCCGTTCCTCGTTCTGCCCCACCTATTGTGGGTGGGCAGGATGGGGAAAACGAAAGTTAACCCCCCCGATCTGCTATTGGTGGTCGCGTCTAGACCACAAATAGCAGGGATAGGAGGGGTGGCACCCCTGCCACCTCACTCCTATGCCTTCAGGGGCATCGTGGGAGACCACCGCGATCGCCCTTATATTCCGGGTCACCGGGTGACTATAGACCCGTTATGACCCGGAATCACGCAAATCGCAAGTGTGAATTGACTTGCGATTTGCCGCGACCGCCAACATGGGGGGGTCTAATGACCCCCCCCTGGGCGTTTGCACGGGATGCCTGCTGAACGATTTCAGCAGGCATCCCGGTCCGATTCCCGCCCGGTGTGCGGCAGGGGCCGGAATTCTCCATGACGTACGCGTACGTCATGGGTCCTTAAGTACCAAGGTGTCATGACGTACGCGTACGTCAAGGGTCCTTAAGGGGTTAAACACAGCCTGCACCCTGTTGGCTACACTATATAACAATATATTTATACATGTAGGGTAGTACTTTAAAATGGAAAAAGGCTAACCGCCCCCCAACTATTGCTCCTTTCTTCCCATTAGTTCTCTCAAGTGGAGAATGGAGCATTATAGTGGAAATATAAGATCAATGGGGGACATGTATCATTGCCTTCACACCATTTTTCACGTCTACAAGTTTTGTGTAATTGCGCTGTTTTTGCGCCGCTTTTTTTTTTGGTAGATGCTTTTCTAAAGTTGTCACCTGTTTGGTGTACCGTACACCACATTATTCTGTAGACTGGTATGTATCATATGCGCAAAAAATGTATTGATGTGGTTTTTTTTTTGCGCAATTGCACATTTTTTTTGCAAAAAATCAAAGCCTGCTAGCAAGGATACGTAGAAAAGTGTCAGATGTTACACTGTTTTAATCCAAGCAAGCATAGCTCTTCAAATTGCTTTTTTTGTGGGGGGGTTTCTTTTGGAAGTACCGTATATTTCACCCTATAGGACGCACCGGCGTATAAGACGCACCCAATTTATAGGGGCAAAATCTAAAAAAATAAAGATTTTGAACCCAATAGTGGTCTTCAATCTGCGGACCTCCAGATGTTGCAAAACTACAACTCCCAGCATGCCCGGACAGCCAACGGCTGTCCGGGCATGCTGGGAGTTGTAGTTTTGCAACATCTGGAGGTCCGCAGATTGAAGACCACTGCATAGGAGGTAATACTCACGTGTCCCCGCCGCTCCGCACCCGTCACCGCCCGTCACCGCTGCCCTGGATGTCGCTCCATCGCTGTCGCCGCGTCCCCGTCACTCCGGAACATCTCTGCTGCCGGCCGGGTATCCTCGCTCTCTGTCGCCACCATCACGTCGTTACGCACGTACGCGACGACGTGATGACGAGGAAGGAGAGCGCCGGCCATACAGGGGATCCCTGAACGGAGAAGACACCGAGGAGGCAGGTAAGGTCCCTCCTGGTGTCCTGTAAGCACTAACCCGGCTATTCAGTCGGGCTGTTCGGGACCGCCGCGGGGAAATCGCGGCGGTCCCGAACAGCCCGACTGAACAGCCGGGTTAGTGTCACTTTCCCTTCAGACGCGGCGGTCAACTTTGATCGCCACGTATGAAGGGTTAATACAGGGCATCACCGCGATCGGTGATGTCCTGTATTAGCCGCGGGTCCCAACTTTTCCCCCCCAGTATTGGGGAAGAAAAAGTCCGTCTTATACGGCGAAAAATACGGTAGTTTGTTAATATGTGATTTAGTTGCACAATGTTTCTCCTTGGGTTTCTTCACAATTAAAAGTTGAATTTGCTTTTTAATGGTCTATTCACACGTACAGTCTTCTGCGCAGATTTGATGCGCAGGATTTTCTGATGCAGATTTCAATATAAACAGAATGACTGAACACAACTTGAAATCCTGCGCATCAAATCTGCGCAGAATACTGTACGTGTGAATAGACCCTAAATGTGTTTATTTTTTCACCAACATAAACCAGAAAAACAAGACATCATATTGCAAAAACACATTAAAAACAAAACAATAAAACATAGGGATACAATAAAAAAAAAATTTCAATCAGATTTGGCCATTTTGTGGAAATTTATCAAACTGTGGGAGAAAATCTCTACACTTTTTCTCCCACGGTTTGATATATCTCCCCAATATAGAACAACATATATGCCAGATGGCGCTTCTGTATGGATGCTCAAGTCCTGTGTGTTATCTATATAGGACCGGTTTTCACTCTGTGGGAAAACCGCATACGGGGCAAAAATGAGCCAACCGGAGTCAGCGTTTCACTCCGGTCGGCTCATTGAAATTAATTACATATGGGCGGCATACGGCAGGGATACAGGAGTGTCCGGTTTTAGCTCCCCCCAGCTGTATGCAGTCCGGTATAGCTGAAAACGTGATGTGAACCCAGCCTAAGGCAAACTCACAAGCAACATGATCTAACTTTATAATTAATATGTTCAAATATCCTTACTACCGTATTTTTCGCCGTATAAGACACACTTTTTCTTCCCCAAAACTAGGGGGGGGGGGGGGGAAGTTGGTGCGTCTTATACGGCGAACACACACCTATCGGGTTGGTCCCAGCGGCCATCAACAGCCTGGACCCGCGGCTAATACAGGACATCACCGATCGCGGTGATGCCCTGTATTAACCCTTCAGACGCGACGATCAAAGGTGACCGCTGCGTCTGAAGCGAAAGTGACACTAACCTGGCTGCTCAGTCGGGCTGTTCGGGACCGCTGCAGTGGAATCGTGGCGTCCTGAACAGCTTACAGGACACCGGGAGGGACCTTACCTGCCTCCTCGGTGTCTGCTCCGTGCCGGGATCCCCTGCATGGCCGGCGCTCTCCTTCGACGTCATCACGTCGGAGTGGTGTGCGTAGCGACGTGGTGACGGAGAGCGTGGATCTCGGGGAATTAGACGTCCGGAGCGTCGGGGACGCGGCGACAGCGATGGGGCGACATCCAGGGCAGCGGTGACGGGTCCGGAGCGGCGGTGACACGTCAGTATTACCTCCTACCAGTGGTCTTCAACCTGCGGACCTCCAGATGTTGCAAAACTACAACTCCCAGCATGCCCGGACAGCCGTTGGCTGTCCGGGCATGCTGGGAGTTGTAGTTTTGCAAGTTGAAGATCACTGTTGGGTTCAGAATCTTTCTTTTCTAGATTTTGCACCTTCAAAATTGGGTGCGTCTTATATGGCGGTGCGTCCTATAGGGCAAAAAATACGGAATATATTAAATAGCAAAATAAAGAGAAAGATCAACCAACAATTATTTTAGCTGACTTTGGAAAAACGGACATGTACCATTGAATAGAGCAAAATACCTTGATGCAGGACAGACCTTTTTGACAATCTTGTGCTCTTTGGTTCAAGTTTGCACCTAATTTATCCTGAAGCCTGCACTAAAATGGTAAATTTGGAACAATTGCGCAAAATTTGCACATCGTGAAAGCGTCCCCAATATAGTCTAAAATACACCAACATTGATACATGTCCCCCAATGTGCTGCTGTGACTAACTTCTCTTAACCTAATTACTTATTTAGATACCTGCTGTGATGTTGTTAGCCCCCTACACTAATCCCTAACCTCTGGTGAGCATAGAGTTCTATGTATAGCTGAATCCTTTTAAAAACTTTGTCATATATAAAACATATAGGCCCAGATTTATCAAACTGTGTGAGAGAAAAACTGGAGTGATTTTCCTACAGCAACCAATCACAGCTCAGCTTTCACTTTACCAGAGCTCGCTAACTGAGCTGTGATTGGTTGCTGTGGGAAAATCTCTACACTTTTTCTCCCACAGTTTGATAAATCTCCCCAATATAGAATAACACACATCCCAGATCGCGCTCCTGTATGGATGCTCACGTCTCGTGTGTTATCTATATAGCCTGCAGTGTTCCATTAGCATAATACTGCTAGTCCACACAGTTATTTCCTCCATCAGAAAGTTCCTTAGAATAGTGGCAGTCTTCTAGGTTGGTATGGGAAACACCAGTTTTTGCCTCCCAACAGATTGGTAAAGGCCTAACAGCTAACAGATGCACACCTGATGAAAGGGCTGACCCGGTCCAGAAACGCGTTGTGTGTTTATAATAAAAATACTTCATCTTACCTTCATGGTCAAGTCCTCAATCATCCTTCCACTGGAAGCGCTGACGCCAAATTCCAAGATTTTCCTGTGTGTTCTCCATGTTACCTGTTGCACGCTAAGCCAGCGCGCTAAGCCAGCGTGACTCTGGGTTAATTTTCCCTGCCAGGAGCGGGAACCCCGATTCACGCTCGGTGTAGAATTGCAGAGTTGCCGGTCGGGATGCACGATATATCGCAAAAGAAATCGAATCGCGATTTTTGCTTTTTGCAATATAGCCCCCGGGAAAACATGCGATTATCTGCTCAGGTCGGCTCCCGTGGCGGGGGCCGGCCAGAGCAGGTAAGGACAAATACTAAAAGTCAGTGTTTCTCAACCAGGGGGCCTCCAGATGTTGCAAAACTACAACTCTCAGGGAGTAGTAGTTTCACAACAGCTGGAGGCACCCTAGTAGAAAAACACTGAGCTAAGTGTAAAAGGCCACCTGGAGGAAAAAAAAAAAAAAAAAAACTTCTGCTCACCTAGTCCTGGTCCCTGCAGATGCCGTTCCCCTCCGTCCACTCCGGTCCCTGCTCTCTTCTTTATTCATCTTGTAGGACCTTTCCCTTTTCAGCCAATCACCGGCCGCAGTGGTGTAACTTGTCAAGCCAGTGATTGGCTGAAGGGGAAAGGACTTGTTCTGCAGCAAATACACTGGGTTTGAAATCTGCCCGGCAAACCTAGTGTGTGTTGCTGCAGGACAAGGTGACAAGGAGGGGAATGTGATAAAGGGGGGGGGGGGAATGTGACATGGAGGGAAGAAGAATGTGACAAGGGGGGGGAGGGGGGATGTGACAGAGGGGGGGGAGAATGTGACAAGGGGGGATGTGACAAGGGGGAGGGGGGGGAATGTAACAAGGGAGGGGGAATGTGACGGGGGAGATGTGAAATGGGCGGGGGGAGATGTGAAATTTCAATGCAAAAAATTGTACAGCTTTTGGTACAAATTTCCACACATAATCATACCGCCAGGGAGGTTAACTGGTTCTGCACATAGGAGTGCTTTTGAGCCTCTTTATTTTTTTCTATCAGTGTCAGCAGTTCGGAATGTGAATTGCAGCTGACAGATTTCCTCTAAAACACCTCAATTTCTTTGTAAACCTGAGCATCTATACAGCAATTTCCATCCCAGCATCCAACTACATACCACAGTGGATTTATACAGTGTATATAAACAATCATTAAAGATTAGGTTGAGAAGCCCATTTAGCCTAAAAGATAAACTGGGAAAGGCCATTGCTCCTTTCGAGCATTAAAAGGGGTACTCCGCTGGCCAGTGTCGAGTTGTAAATGTTCCAAATGCTGTTTTCGTGCTGCGGGGTCGGCCACGCCCTTAGTTGCAACACGGTCACGCCCCCTCAATGCAAGTGTATGGGAGGGGGCGTGACAGCCATCACACCCCCCCCCCAGACTTTCATTGAGGGGGCGGGGCGTGATATCACAAGGGGCGTGGCCAACAACCGCAGCGTGAAAACAGCGTTTGGAACATTTACTTCTGAACGCTGGCCAGTGGGAGTACCCCTTTAAGAATGTACTGGAAACCTAGATATTGGATACTTTGGAGTATGTATATTTCTGAGAAACTCCTGATGCAACTTAACCCACTGTAAAGATGATGTCAGAGGCACAACTTGTATATTCTGGGCCCCGATGCAAAATCTGCAACAATGTGCCAAATTATAATACTGGTCTCTTATGGGGCAGACGTACTTTAAAGGCCCTCTTAGACACCAAGGCCTCAATGTGTCTGCTACCTCGGCACCATCTATAGCTACCCCCCTGAATGATGTAACTGTCCATTTATGAAAAGTTACCACATAAGGACTGTCTATATATTGTAATTATCCATAGTAAATCTTCAGAGCTTCTTTAGCCCCTTAAGGACCGGGGTTTTTTCCGTTTTTGCACTTTCGTTTTTTCCTCCTCGCCTTTAAAAAATCATAACCCTTTCAATTTTGCACCTAAAAATCCATACAATGGCTTATTTTTTGCGCCACCAATTCTACTTTGTAAAGACATCAGTCATTTTTACCCAAAAATCTACGGCGAAACGGAAAAAAAAATCCTTGTGAGACAAAATAGAAAAAAAAAATGCCATTTTGTAACTTTTGGGGACTTCTGTTTCTACGCAGTAAATTTTTCAGTAAAAATGACACACTCTTTATTCTGTAGGTCCATACGATTAAAATGATACCCTACTTATATAGGTTTGATTTTGTCGTACTTCTGAAAAAAATCATAACTTCATGCAGGAAAATGTATACGTTTAAACTTGTCATCTTCTGAAACCTATAACTTTTTTATTTTACCGCGTATGGGTCGGTATAAGGGCTCATTTTTGGGCGCCGTGATCTGAAGTTTTTAGCGGTACCTTTTTTGTATTGATCGGACTTGTTGATCACTTTTTATTCATTTTTTCATGATATAAAAAGTGAACAAAAATACACTATTTTGGACTTTGGAATTTATTTGCACGTACACCATTGACCGTGCGGTTTAATTAACAATATATTGTTATAATTCGGACATTTCCGCATACGGCGATATCACATATGTTTATTTTTATTTACACCGTTTTTTTTTTGTTTTTTTTATGGGAAAAGGGGGATGATTCAAACTTTTAATAGGGGATGTGTTAAATGATCTTTATTCACTTTTTTTTTGCAGTGTTATAGCTCCCATAGGGACCTATAACACTGCACACACTGATCTTTTACATTGATCAATGGTTTCTCATAGGAAATCAGTGATCAATGATTCTGCCGCTTGACTGCTCATGCCTGGATCTCAGGCACTGAGCAGTCATTCGGCGATCGGACACCAGGAGGCAAGGTAGATTACGAGAGCCTCCTCGTGTCTAACAGCTGTTCGGGACGCCACGCCGATCCCGAACAGCTCCCTGAGCTAACCGGCATGGTTTCACTTTAGACGCAGCGTTCAACTTTGAACGCCGCTTCTAAAGGGTTAATAGCGCACGGCACCGCGATCACTGCTGCGCGCTATTAGCCACGGGTCCCGGGCCGTTGCTAGAGACTGGGCCCGACCCGCTATGACACGGGGCCACGACGTGACGTTATAGAAAGGGAAAGGACTCAGGACGTACCGGTACGTCCTTGGTCCTTAAGGGGTTAGGGAGGTCAGTTGGACTTCTCCCCCACTCCCTTTTATAGGAATAGGCCATTAACCCCTTAATGACCACGGACGTATATATTTACATCCGTGGCTGGCTCTCGTAATGTGAAGTGTGCTCAAAAGCTGAGCTCACTTCGTATCTGCTGGGTCCCGGTTGCTATCAGCAACCAGGATAAACGGCTAATACTGGACATCGCCAATTGGGCATATGTCCGGTATTAACCCTTTAGACACCACGTTCAAAAGTTGATTGCAGCATCAAAACCTGGAGAACACACAATGCCAGAGCTGTTCGGGACCGCCACGGTGAAGTCGCAGCGTCCCGAACAACTGGAAGGACAGCGGGAGGTGTCTTACAGTGCTCCACGCTGTCCTGTCGGTGATTGATTGCTCCAAGCCTGAGATCCAGGCTTCAGCAATCGAGCGCAGATTACACTGATCAATGCTATGCTATGTCATAGTATTGAACAGTGTATGCAATTAAAGGATTGCAAGTAATAGCCCCTATGGGATCTAAACAAATAACATTTTTAAATAGTAAAAAAAAAAAAAAAAAAGGGAATAAATGTCTTATCACCCCCCTTTTCCCATTTAAAAAAATAAAATAAAAAATAGACATGTGGCATCGCCGCATGCGTAAATGTACAAACTATAAAAATATAATAATTAAACCGCACGTCAATGGAGAACACGTAATAAAAATTCCAAAGTCCAAAATTTAGTATTTTTGGTCACTTTGTATAAAACTAAAAAATATATAAAAAGTGATCAAAAAGTCTGATCAATACAATCATGGTACCGATAAAAACTTCAGATCACGGCGCAAAAAGTGAGCCCTCCTACCACGCCATATACAGAAAATAAAAAAGTTATAGGGGTCAGAAGAGGACAATTTTAAACATACTGATTTTGGTGCATGTAGTTATAATTTTTTTTTTTAAGTAGTAAAATAGAGAAAAACCTATATAAATTGTGTATCATTGTAACCGTACGGACCTACAGAATAAATATATGGCGTCATTTTTACCGAAAAGTGCACTGCGTAAAATCGGATGCCCCCAAAAATGTAAAAATTTGTGTTTTTTTCCCCCCCAAGGTGCAAAATTTAAAGCGTTAAGATTTTTAGAAGGTGACGAGGAAAAAAACGAAAGGGCAAAAACCCGTTGTCCTTAAGGGGTTAATGTATACTGCTATAAAATTTAGTTACTGAATTATTTAAACTTCAGTAATGAGCATTCATCTTTTGAGTGAACGGGAACATTGTCTTCCTTTGGTAAAACCATTGCTAGCTTCCCATAGACTGATGTCTTACATAATAGGAATTAAGTGCAATTTTAAAAATCATTTTATTAATTTTACAAATGATAAATACTTTGTTCAAAAGGTTCTCTCTTCTGGACTTGCGATGATACAAAAAAGAAAAAAAGAAGAAAAAAAAAAAAAAGGCATCTTCATACAAAAATATCAGAACTATATTAAAATACATTATATATATCATGATGAAGGCACACAGAGAATCTGTGACACTTAACCCATTTTTGCCAGCAGGACCAGCAAGAAGTTATGTAAAAAAAAAATAGACCACCAGCCCTTTTGACAAAAGAAGGGTTAAATAATTCCCAGATGTTCACAGTTCCTTTAATACTGGTTTTCTCCATAATGTCCTACTGGAGACCTACACTTGGTGAAATAGTTCATCTTCTAGGGCAGTGTTTCCCAACCAGAGTGCCTCCAGCTGTTGCAAAACTACAACTCCCAGCATGCCCGGACAGCCGTTGGCTGTCCGGGCATGCTGGGAGTTGTAGGTTTGCAACAGCTGGAGGCACCCTGGTTTGGAAACACTGTTCTAGGGCATAAGAAAAAAAAATGATATTTGTGGTAAGGCACATAAGAGTACTGAGAAGGTTCAGTCATTGTGCAATTAAAGGGGTATTCCAGGAAAAAAACATATATATATGATATATGTGAGATAGATAGATAGATATTATATCTATCTATCTATCTATCTATCTCAACTGGCTCCAGAAAGTTAAACAGATTTGTAAATTACTTCTATTAAAAAATCTTAATCCTTTCAGTACTTATGAGCTTCTGAAGTTAAGGTTGTTCTTTTCTGTCTAAATCCTCCCTGATGACACCTGTCTTGGGAAACGCCCAGTTTAGAAGAGGTTTGCTATGGGGATTTGCGTCTAAACTGGGCTGTTCCCGAGACAGGTGTCATCAGAGAGGATTTAGACAGAAAAGAACAACCTAAACTTCAGAAGCCCATAAGTACTGAAAGGATTAAGATTTTTTAACAGAAGTAATTTACACATCTGTTTAACTTTCTGGAGCCAGTTGATTATATATATATATATATATATATATATATATATATATATATATATATATATATATATATATATATATATATAAGTTTTTTTCCTGGAATACCCCTTTAATATGGATAAGCCGATTTCTTCTCAACAGTAAGAGAAAAGCAGAATGTAAGGTAGATGTGCATAGATCTACTTCTTAGAAGATCCTAAAACTTCACAGTATAAAAATGTCTTTAAAAAGGCAAATGCAATGGTTGGATCTCAAGAAGTTGTGGTCCGAATTCATTTCTGGGCACGCTGGTGAAGACAGTCATGAGGGCAGCCAGGTCTAGGTCTCTTCATCCCACAGACATAGCTGCTTCTGGGTCACATAGAAATGAAAGACGTATCCTTTCTGGCAGCTGCGAATGCCGCACTTGTAAGACGTGGTCTTGCCATATGAATCTCGCGTTTTGCAGTATTTTAGGCTACAGGGAATCCATTCTAGACTCAGGCGATAGGAGCAGATGCAGGCCTTCCAGTCGTGAGAGCAGACCTTGCAGGGGTGCAGAACCGGAGAAGATGACGACTGAGGGAGAACCTCAAACATGGAGCCGTCAACACCTTGCGAGGAAGAAAGAAGGCCATGAGATCAATTCGGCTTAGGATCTAAGGCCACCCCCACCCTGCAAAACACCTGTGCACAGATTCTTGATATGACTAGAGGTGAGCGAACTTACAGTAAATTCGATTCGTCACGAACTTCTCAGCTCGGCAGTTGATGACTTTTCCTGCATCAATTAGTTCAGCTTTCAGGTGCTCCGGTGGACTGGAGACTCTTTCCTTAAGACTGTATCCACCTTTTCCAGCCCACCGGAGCACCTGAAAGCTGAACTAATTTATGAAGGATAAGTCATCAACTGCCGAGCCGAGAAGTTCGCGACTAATCGAATTTACTGTAAATTCGCTCATCTCTAGATATGACCTTCATCTCCCAAGATATGAAAGTTTACTCTGTATGACAATTCAGGGAATCAGATGTGCGTGAACTTTATTTTTTTATAATGGGAGTGAATATCAGGTGATGGGTGGGCTTATACAGTCAGAGGGTGTGTATTAGGCATACATGCCCCTCAATGTACAACATTCACAGCAACTGACTTTATAATCCCACCCATCTTCTGATATTTACTCCCATTAGGGTTCTCCACCCCCAAGACATCTTATAAGATGTCTGATCACGGGGGTCACGCCGCTGGAACCCCCCACGATCTCTGTGCAGCACCCAGTGTTCATTTTGGACGGTGTGTGTGGGGGGGGGCATCGTGACATCAAGGCCATGCCCCTCGTGACGTCACACAAGACCCTCTCAATGCAAGTCTATGGGAGGGGGCGTGGCGGCCCCTCCCATAGACGTGCATTGAGGTGGTGTGATGTCGCGAGGGGCGTGGACATGGCGTGGACAGGGGTATTCCAGGAAAAAACTTTTTTTTTTAGATCAACTGGCTCAGAAAGTTAAACAGATTTGTAAATTACTTCTATTAAAAAAAAAATCTTAATCCTTCCAATAATTATCAGCTGCTGAAGTTGAGTCGTTCTTATCTGTCTGAAAACAGTGCTCTCTGCTGACATCTCTGCTTGTCTCAGGAACTGCACAGAGCAGAATAGGTTTACTATGGGAATATGCTTCTACTCTGGACAGCTCCTGAGACACGTGTCATCAGAGAGCACTTAGACAGAAAAAAACAACTCAACTTCAGCAGCTCATAAGTACTGAAAGGATTAAGATTTTTTAATAGAACCAATTTACAAATCTGTTTAACTTTCTGGAGCCAGTTGATCTATATAAAAAAGTTTTTTCCTGGATAACCCCTTTAAGTCCCAGTCCATCTAACCGACTCCTTAAATTGTCAGTCAAACTATAAAACCACAAATTCCGACAATGGAAGGACATATCAATGAAATAAAAAAAGCTGTGTGATCAGGACACTAAGATATTTAAGGACCAAAATGTTTTTTTTTGTTTTTTTCTTTGCAGGAATAAAAATGAACCTGTGGCCAAGCAGAGTCTAGTCTAGCTAGTGGGGAGGAGGGAGCTAGAACAAGTATTTGTTTATTCTGTAGACTACTACATATGGCCAAATCAGTCAGCTGTCAATGACGGCATCGAGCATGTGATGGTCCTAAAATGGTTTTGATCAGGCGAATCTACTACTAAATGCAGCTGCATTTTTTGAGGTCACCTCTCAATTCATAGATCTGAATATTAAATACCCACCCTTTCTCTATGCTTTAAAAGGAAACCTGTCATCACTTTCATGCTGCTTGAACTAGGAGCCACCAGGGTGGCCTATGACAGCTTCTCGACACTCACCAGCCTTAGTTGAAAGATCTCTCCCTGTTTGAGTAAAGGGAGAGATCAATCAATGCCAGCAGGGCAGGCAAAAGCCACAATGAACCATCTACTGATTTGTAGTTCAGGCAGCATGAAAGTGCCGACAGGTTCCCTTTAATAAAAGCTCAAGCACATAGCTGTATTATGACTCATTATTAGAGATGAGCAAACTTACAATAAATTCGATTCGTCACGAACCTCTCGGCTCAGCAGTTGATGGCTTTTCCTGCGTAAATTAGTTCAGCCTTCAGGTGCTCCGGTGGGCTGGAAAAGGTGGATACATTCCTAGGAAAGAGTCTCCTAGGACTGTATCCACCTTTTCCAGCCCACCGGAGCACCGAAAAGCTGAACTAATTTATGCAGGAAAAGTCGTGACGAATCGAATTTACTATAAGTTCGCTCATCTCTACTCATTATAAACATGCTTCCCCTATTTCCCTGGACAGGCTAACTGGAACTAAACACATGGTTCATTGTGGATCCATACTACAGCCTTGAGCAGTGTTCCCAACCAGGGTGCCTCCAGCTGTTGCAAAACTACTACTCCCAGCATGCCCGGACAGCCGAAGGCTGTCCGGGCATGCTGGGAGTGGTAGTTTTGCAACAGCTGGAGGCACCCTGGTTGGGAAACACTGGCCTTGAGCATCAGCTGTAAATGATAAATGAAATCTTTTTTTCTCAAAGAAAAAGGATCCAGCAAAATGAAGCTAGTTTGTTACACATTAAAAGGGGTACTCCCGTGGAATTTTTTTTTATTTTTTTTTTTAAATCGACTGGTGCCAGAAAGTTAAACAGATTTGTAAAGGACTTCTATTAAAAAATCTTAATCCTTCCAGTACTTTTTAGGGGCTGTATACTAAAGAGAAATCCAAAAAAGAAATGCATTTCCTCTGATGTCATGACCACAGTGCTCCCTGCTGACCTCTGCTGTCCATTTCAGGCACTGTCCAGAGCAGCATATGTTTGCTATGGGGATTTTCTCCTGCTCTGGACAGTTCCTAAAATGGACAGCAGAGACCACTGTGGTCATGACATCAGAGGAAATGCATTTCTTTTTTGGATTTCTCTTTAGTATACAGCCCCTAAAAAGTACTGGAAGGATTAACATTTTTTTAATATAAGTCATTTACAAATCTGTAACTTTCTGGCACAAGTTAAAAAAAAAAAAAAAAAAAAAAAAAAAAAAAAAGGTTCCCACAGGAGTACCCCTTTAAAGTAAACATAAGGGCAGTTTTTTTTTTTCTTTTAAGCAGAATCCTCTTGTGATCTCATTCTAGCATTGAGCTCTCCTATTCATGAGGTTTCCTACCTCCCCTGCTCTGTATTTTCTATACCTTTGCCAGGAATAAAAAAATAAAAAAAAAAAAAAAAAAAAAAAGAAAGAGGTCAGCCAAAGACTGGCATGGACCCAAGTGATCTCCAGAATTATAGGAAGGACAATCCAGTGGAGATTTTTTAAGTAATACACATTTTCAGTAAATAAAGACTAAGCTAAAATGCTTCTTGAAATTTCTTTTAGGCACACGCTCACCTTTCTTCAGCCATGCCCTCACATCTTCCTGTCGTGTATAGATGGCCTCTCTGGCCTCGGAGCAGATGTTGTGGACATGGGAGCTTAGCTGGATTCCTTTAGTAAAATTAACAGCTACGTCCATCTGTAAATTCTCAAACCCCCTCAAGTCTTCTGCCTGACGCACTGTGTGTGGATTTTTCTATGGGAAACAAGAGCAATATTACGTCTTTGTATTTGGTGCCGTATTGCTAATTCACGGAGATGCATATAAATATATTCAGCTGTCATGTGACAAGTTAATATATCTCAATGCTGTATAATGCAAAAGAATACCTCTGAATAAGGGCGCTACTCCCAATGGATATAATAGAGATATTTTATTGCAACGCGTTTCAATCCCAAACTGGCATATAGTAAATGAAACATAGGCAGGTTATATTCATGTCATAGTGACCACTTCCGGATCACAGGTAAACGACAGTGTGCAAAATTGCAGATAAACATACAGGTAACATAAGTGTTGTGTGCAGAAGGATATATGCATAATAATAACCAAAGGAAAATCCCACAATAGAAAAACAGATATTAAAATTATTGAAATATCAAGCCTGCCGGTTGATATGCCGATTATTTTAATATGTTTTTCTATTGTGTCATTTTCGTTTGGTTATTATATGCATATATCATTCTGCACACAACACGTATGTTTACCTGCAATTTTGCACACGGTTGTTTACCTGTGATCCGGAAGTGGTCACTATGACATGAATATAACCTGTATGTGTTTTATGTACTGTATGCCAGATGAAGATGCCAGTTCGGGATTGAAACGCGTTGCAATAAAAGGTCCTCATTATATCCATCGGGAGAAGCGCCTTTATTCAGGGGTATCATTTTCCATTGTACCGTATTGCGCCTCTACCGGACTGGCTTACGTCATTCTCGGGAGTTCCCCATGGCGGCTATCCTGCACCTTTTTTTTTCCAGATGCTACTATAAGTGCTGTGCCCTGAGCGCACTCTGCTCCACATCTCTGCAATAGATAGGATGATCACAGCGGATGTCATAAGTGATACCCGCTGTGATCTGTCCTTAACTGCAGGTACTACTACTCCCATCATGGAGCACGCTCTGCTCCATGTTAGGGGGAGTAGTACCTGCAGTTAAGGAAAGATCACAGTGGATGTCACTCCTGACACCCGCTGTGATCCTTCTGTATAATGTATAGATGCGAACGGCCGCTCTTCTATGGTCCCCTGCACTGACACACACATATTATACACACACACACACACATATACACACATATACACACACACAAACCTATTCATATTTTCTGCAGAGAGCTGCGATTGGCTGGAACCATCACGCCAATCACAACTCTCTGTGGGAAATATCAATAGGTGTATATATACAGCAGTGCAGGGGACCATAGAAGAGCGGCCACCCGCATCTATAAATTATACAGAAGGATCGCAACGGACCCGGGGCAATCTGTAAATTAGTACAGGTACTACTACTCCCATCATGGAACAGTGTGTGTTCCATGCTGGGAGTAGTAGTACCACCTAAAAAATAAAGAAAAAACAGACACACTACATTTTTATTATTGTCGGCTAAATTTTAAGTGCCCTGCCCGCCCATATAAATTAATCCCTGTTTAAAAATTTATAATAATTTTGTTATAAAAAAGATAAATTGTTAAATACAATTTTTCCATCAATATTGTATGTTTTTTATTATTTTTTTTTAAATGGTACCCAAGAAATATTAAAAGAGCTATCTCCATCACTTTTTTGGATCGCTAAAGTCCAAAAGAGAACAAAAACCGCCTGAAAAAATGCCATAGTTAAAACCCACATGGCATTTTTCCTGGCGTTTTTTACTTCCATAGACTTCTTTGGAAGAAAGACGCCACGATTTCAGGGGAAAAAAAACGCCATAGTCTCAACATGCTGCGATTCTGCAAAACTGCCAAGGAGCAGAAAAACGACAGAGTGAAAAAAATGCCAAACTGAAAAACGCCATGTGGAAAAAGAAATTGCGATTTCTCATTGATTTACAGCTAACATCCACCCGCAGCGTTTTTTGGACGAAAAAATGCCATGCGGCAGAATTGGCGTTTTTCCCCCCCAAAAAAACAAGTGGAATTCCAGCCATACCCAAGAACTGCACCTCATCTGACAAGAGATGGAGCTTATCGGGAAAGGGGTGTGGCATAATTCGCAATGCCAAGAGCCACATATATGCCAAAATTGTGGTGCAATGTTTTGGGCACAAGTAAGCTAAAAATAACCACAACAGTCTACAGATGCACCAAATGTATTAAATCAGCCTGAGCCACTTTAATAAATCTGCCACATTTGAAGTATTACATATTTGTGAAAGACAAAAGGAATAATAGGAACTGTAGTTCTTTACATTGCAATCCCACCTAAAAAAAAATCCTGGAAGCATGAAAACAAAAGGTTCAGCGTTAGATATAATTATAACCTGGAGACCAAACATATAGTTAATTTTTTTATTTTTTTTTTAAGCTAAACATAAACACTTCCATTATTACAATTGATTTACACAGCTCCATCTTACTTGACAGCAAAAGCATCACAGAAACCTGACAATTCCCCCTTATAAGTCAATGAAGTCTGATATAGAATTCATCCAGCATAACGTTCTGGCTAGACTGTTCTTTTTAATAACTATACTTGGATTTCTGAATATTTTAGTGTCATGTGGATGTACAGTGGAGTTGAACAACCCCCTTAAACATCAGAATCAGCTGGAACAGGAAATTCCAGCAATTCTTTAAGGATGTCTTAATGAAGGGACCATGTGCACACAAAGAGCCCAACAATTTCCTGATAGTTAAAGGGGTTCTCCGGTGCTTAGACATCTTATACCCTATCCAAAGGATAGGGGATAAGATGCCTGATCGCGGGAGTTCCGCCGCTGGGGACCCCCGGGATCTTGCACGCGGCACCGTTTGTAATCAGTCCCCGCAGCGTGTTCACTCCGGGTCTGATTACTGACGACCACAAGGCCGGCGGAGTGTGATGTCACGCCTCCGCCCCTAGATGCAAGCCTACGCGAGGGGGCGTGACCGCTATCACGCCCCCTCCCGTAGGCTTGCATTGAGGTGCGGAGTGACACGTCACACCGGGGCGGAGGCGTGACGTCACACGCCGCCGGCCGTGTGGTTGCCGGTAATCAGACCCGGACACGCTCCGGGGACTGATTACAAGCGGGGTGCCGCGTGCAAGATCCCGGGGGTCCCCAGTGGCGGGACTCCAGCGATCAGGCATCTTATCCCCTATCCTTTGGATAGGGGATAAGATGTCTAAGCACCGGAGAACCCCTTTAAATGTATTCTAAATGTATAAATAAAGCCATTTTTATTTGTATGGCACTTCATTTCTTAAAGTGGTATTCCAAGTATTTTTTTTCTTGCCTCTGAGCCCATGATGCAAAGTTATAATACAGTGTAATATTCTTCTATTACCTCTGTGTGCTGCTTTATTCCATTCACATGCACAGGACCCACACCCAGAAGTGCTGTAATTTTCCAGTATTCCATGCGGCCAGAGACAATATGTCAGAAAAGTCACATGGTCCCCAGGAGAGAGTGGCTATGCTGTAGTGGGTGAATGAATAGAATTACTTTAGTAAACCCCATTCACCCTGCTATCCACAGGACCAATGCAGCATAGCCATGCCTGCCCTGGAGACCATGACAGATCGGAGACAACAGTAAATTAAAAAGACTTACATTACAACACTTCCTGTTGTGACAAACAACAAAAAACGTGGTCTCAAATGGCTGGAGGTGCTCAACCCCAAATGCGGTTGTGCATTTATACTGGGGGAGCAGATTCTGCCCTTGTAGTCCGTTGCTAGGGGCGATCACCAGCATAAAAATGCATACAATGGAGGATGCCTGCAGCGGACTACAAGTGCCACATGTCTACAACTGGCCAATGTCTCAATTTTAACATCAGTGTTGAGGGATAGCCAATGTCATTGTATACATCTACCACAGTAGTGCACCCATATTCCTGTATTGTATTATTCTAAACTTATTGTTGTGAGTCTAGTGCATAAAAACGTGACACAGTGGCACATGGGGTAATGAACGCATATTGCACAGTTTTATAACTTTGCCTCATGAGCTAAAAGGCAGAAGAAAATTATACTGAAATACCTCTTTAATACTATTACTTACAAAACAGAAGGTAAAAGAAAAAATTCAGACACCTGTTAATACGCCCCAAGGACATGTGTCTGGACGACTTTGTAGGCAATAAGTAGATTGAGCAATCCTTGACTGTAGCAGGAGGAGCTCCTACACAAGTGGTCTTCAACCTGCGGACCTCCAGATGTTGCAAAACTACAATTCCCAGCATGCCCGGACAGCCGACGGCTGTCCGGGCATGCTGGGAGTTGTAGTTTTGCAACATCTGGAGGTCCGCAGGTTGAATACCACTGTCCTACACCATCATCTTCATCGTGTGTGTAATATCCCTACCTGTCGCAGCTTGGCCATAGACTCGCTGGGGATGATCTCATTATTCTGCAGCTGAGTAACGAAACAAAGAGCTTGAAACTGGCTTTGTCCTCTCTCCAATTCCCCTAGAATAAGGATCCGAAAAATTTTCACCTCCTAAAAAGACAATGAAATATTTACTGGGTAATAATTAAATGTATATAAACAAAAAAACTAAAAAAAAAAAAAAAAATTACAAAAAAAAAAAAAATTTATTAAGAGGCACTCCGGCCCCAATACATCTTATCCCCTATCCAAAGGATAGGGTATAAGATTTATGATCGCGGGGGGCCCGCAATCTGTCATACTGCACCCACCTTTGTGAGCTCTCTGCAGCGCTGGAGGCTCCAAGTGTGAAATGGGATGATCACGAGGCTGGAGTATCGTGACGATACTCCGCCCCTGTGTGACATCACACCCCGCCCCCTTAAGGCAAGTCTATGGGAGGGGGTGTGATGGCTGTCAAGCCCCCTCCCATAGACTTGCATTGGGGGGCGGGACGTGACGTCACACAAGGGTGGAGTTGTAACGTCCCGATTAGAGATGAGCGAACTTACAGTAAATTCGATTAGTCACGAACTTCTCGGCTCGGCAGTTGATGACTTATCCTGCATAAATGAGTTCAGCTTTCAGGTGCTCCGGTGGGCTGGAAAAGGTGGATATAGTCGTAGGAGCACATGAAAGCTGAACTAATTTCTGCAGCATAAGTCATCAACTGCCGAGCCGAGAAGTTCGTGACGAATCGAATTTACTGTAAGTTCGCTCATCTCTAGTCCCGATACTCCGGCCCCATGGTCATCACGCTTCACACTCAGAGCCTCCAGCGCTGCAGAGAGCTCACAAAGGTGGGTGCAGTATGACAGATTGCGGGGGTCCCCAGCAGCGGGACCCCTACGGTCATACATCGTTTGGATAGGGGATAAAATGTATTAGGGCCGGAGTACTCTTTTAAGTCATGGATATTTTAGCAGATAATTTAAAAGGCAGGTCAAAAAGAAGCATAAGTTTATGGCAGTGGAAAAGTGATAAACACTATTCGGTTATGTTCACATGGAGAAATTTCCACAATTCCATACATATTCCATTGTTCCAAGTTTTCTGAACGGAATTCAACCGGAATTTCTGTGTTCTCAGAACACAGAATTCCACCGGAATTTAAGCCCCATTGACTTCAATGGGATTCCACCAAATAATTCTGTAAAACATAAGACTGGTCTTATATGTCTGCACAATGTGAAATTTCTACAGCAGAAATAATTTTGCTATCTGAATGGGACTGCGGAAACAAATTAAAGGGGTTCTCCGGCACTTAGACATCTTATCCCCTATTCAAAGGATAGGGGATAAGATGCCTGATCGCGGGGGTCCCGCCGCTGGGGACCTCCGTGATCTTCCACGCCGCACCCCGTTAGAATCTGTCCTCGGAGAGCGTTCGCTCCGGGTCTGATTACTGACAATTATGGGGACGGAGCATAGTAACGTCACGGCTCCGCCCCCGTGTGACGTCACGCTCCGCCCCCTCAATGCAAGCCTATGGGTGGGGGCGTGACAGCTGTCACGCCCTTCCAATAGACTTGCATTGAGGGGGCGGAGCTGTAAAGTGACTATGCTCTGTCCTCGTGGTCGAGAAGGACTCAGCCTGAGGACCTCCAGCGGTTCCGGTAGCCGCTAAAGGTGAGCTGCTGCATGGTAGATCCCGGGGGTCCCCCGCGGTCTGACATCTTATCCCCTATCCTTTGCATAGGGGATAAGATGTCTAGGGGCGGAGTACCCCTTTAAAAACAATAGGCAGTACATTTTGGTGAATTTGTGGTGGAATTCTTCCATAGAGTTTCGCATTAGCCTTAGGCCATTTCTGTGCATCTATGTGCCATACATTTGAACATAAGCTTTAGGTTTATCTTTACATTTTAAAATGATTGAACGATGAGGCAAATAAACATCCCAGCTAAGTGTGACTTATTTTAGATTTTGCAGTATTTAACAAAAAAGAAAACACAAATAAAAAATAAAAAAAAGGGACATGAATCACACTCAGAGGGTGTGCGAGAATGTGTCCGAGAGCGTGTGAATCTGGATCACCCCCATGAGACTTCACACCACTTTTTAAAATAGATTTCACACCCACCTGACTATTCAGAGAAAAGTACCAGACAGTCAACCTATAGTAAAATCTCCATATCTTAGGAACAGGCAGAGCAAGGAAGTACAACCAACATTTGAATCAGGGCACTTAAGGTTATAAAGTGATATTAAAGCCTAAACTAATTGTCTGATCCTCCCAAATAATTATACTAAACATGTTTCATTTAGTAATCATGTTGTAACTCCAGCAAGATACATCGGTTAAATGGAATTGCCAGGATTTTTTTTTTTTTTTTTTTAAAGATAAAAAAACAAACAAAAAAAAACTAGAACACACCTTACAGGGGTACTCCACCCATAGACGTCTTATCCCCTAGCCAAAGGATAGGGGATAAGATGTCTGATCATGTGGGTTCCCAACGGCGGGACCCCTGTGAGTTCTCCTGCAGCACCCCCATCATCTGGTACACGGAGCAGCCCCGCCCCCTTGTGACATCACACCCCACCCCCTTAATGCAAGTCTATTGGAGTGGGCATAGCGGCAGTCATGCCCCCTCCCATAGACTTGCATTGAGTGGGCAGTGTGTGACGACATGAGGGGGACGGGGTTATGACATCACAATCCTCCGGCCCCTGCATCGCCAGTCATTAGGCACGGAGCACTGCTTGCTCAGTGTACTAGATGACAGGGGTGCTGCAGGAGAGATCCCGGGGGTTCCCAGCGGCCGGACCCCGCGATCAGACATCTTATCCCCTATCCATTGGATAGGGGATAAGATGTCTAGGGGTGGAGTACCCCTTTAAGGGTAGGGGCACACGAGCAGCATTTTGCTGCATATTTTCTGCAGCTGATTTTGCTACCCATTGACTTTAATGGGTAGGAAAATACACAGCAGCAAAATACAGCATGTGTGACCCTACCCTAAAAATGTACTGGTCATTTAGAAAAACTTCTGACTTGTCAAAAGTTTTGAGCGGATGGCGTCTCAGCGCCACCGATCAGCAGAATGAGTAGGGAGAACTGTTAACTCCCTGGCTTGTAGAGATCTTTCTGCTAATTCTACTGATCAGTGGGTGTCTCAGCATTGAGGATCCAATCAATCAAAACTTTTGTTGCTAGACTTTGGCATTGGTGGATCGGATCCCTTAAATGGAGTCAGTCTGGTTTCTATCATTATTACAGACAATGTTATAAGTCTCTGCTTCAAGCTGACTGTCAATCAAGCAGGGACATAGAGGTAGGGGGGAGACGCTTCAGCCCTTAGACTTTAGGGTCTTTGGAACACCTTAGATACTTGGCACCAGAGAATAAAAGCATTTTTCTATTTTATAGAAGCACAAACAGATATATGAAATGTACCATATATCTCCTTGTCCTAACTGCATCGGCAGTGTAAAACATGAATTGCAAACAGATTCCAGCCCAAGAAAAAAAAAATTAAAAAAAATAACAAAATCTGTAAAAAGGGACTCATGATTTTAAGAGAAACAATACCTGTATCAATGCTCTTAGCCGCTGTTCTGACATTTCCATACTGCTTCCTGTGATGTGCAGACTGCAGGAAATGCCTGCTCTGCCCATCAATGGCTGAGCTAGTCACTGCTGAGGTCAGCAGCTGCAGGGAATTTGGGCACATGAGTATTTTAATTTTATTTTTTTTTCTTGGGGCAGGAATACCTGTTTAAATTCATTAAAACAAAAAAACTAAACAAAAACACAAAATAAGAGAAAAAACACTTGCTTTATTGAGTCGTGTCAATCTCCCTTCAGACCATATACAATGGCATTGTGAGGCCACAGGTTGTGCATGTACAGTTATGGCAGTAAATGTTGACACCCCTGAAATTTTTCAAGAAAATTAAGTATTTCTCACAGAAAGGATTGCAGTAACACATGTTTTGCTATACACATGTTTATTCCCTTTGTGTGTATTTGAACTAAACCAAAAAAGGGAGGGGAAAAAAAAAGCTAATTGGACATAATGTCACACCAAACTCCAAAAATGGGCTGGACAAAATTATTGGCACCCTTTCAAAATTGTGGAAAAATAAGATTGTTTCAAGCATGTGATGCTCCTTTAAACTCTCCTGGGGCAAGTAACAGGTGTGGGAGCTATAAAAATCACACCTGAAAGCAGATAAAAAGGAGAGAAGTTCACTTAGTCTTTGCATTGTGTGTCTGTGTGTGTGCCACACTAAGCATGGACAACAGAAAGAGGAGAAGAGAACTGTCTGAGGACTTGGGAACCAAAATTGTGGAAAAATTATCAACAATCTCAAGGTTACAAGTCCATCTCCAGAGATCTAGATTTGCCTTTGTTCACAGTGCGCAACATTATCAAGCAGTTTGCAACCCATGGCACTGTAGCTAATCTCCCTGTTCTTGGACAGAAGGCAAACATTGATGAAATGTGTCAACGCAGGATAGTCCGGATGGTAGATAAGCAGCCCCAAACAAGTTCCAAAGATATTCAAGCGAAACTGCAGGCTCAGGGAGCATCAGTGTCAGCGTGAACTATCTGTCGACATTTAAATGAAATGAAGCGCTATGGCAGGAGACCCAGGAGGACCCCACTGCTGACACAGACATAAAAAAGCAAGACTACACTTTGCCAAAATGGACTTGAGTAAGCCAAAATCCTTCTGGGAAAACGTCTTGTGGACAGATGAGACCAAGATAGAGCTTTTTGTAAAGCACATCATTCTACTGTTTACCGAAAATGGAATGAGGCCTACAAAGAAAAGAACACACAGTATCTACAGTGAAATATGGTGGAGGTTCAATGATGTTTTGGGGTTGTTTTGCTGCCTTGAATGTATGCAAGGCATCATGAAAACTGAGGATTACCAAGGGATTTTGGGTCGCACTGTACAGCTCAGTGTCAGAAAGCTGGGATTGCGTCCAAGATCTTGAGTCTTCCGGCAGGACAATGACACCAAACATATGTCAAAAAGCACCGAGAAATGTATGGCAACAAAGCGTTGGGGAGTTCTGAAGTGGCCAGCAATGAGTCTAGATCTAAATCCCACTGAACACCTGTAGAGAGATCTTAAAATTGCTGTTGGGAAAAGGCGCCCTTCCAATAAAGAGAGACCTGGAGCAGTTTGCAAAGGAAGAGTGGTCCAACATTCCGGCTGAGAGGTGTAAGAAGCTTATTGATGGTTATAGGAAGGGACTGATTTCAGTTATTTTTTCCAAAGGGTGTGAAACCAAATATTAAGTTAAGGGTGCCAATAATTTTGTCCAGCCCATTTTTTGGAGTTTGGTATGACATTATGTCCAATTTGCTTTTTTTCCCTCCTTTTTTGGTTTAGTTCCAATACACACAAAGGGAATACACATGTGTATAGCAAAACATGTGTTAGTGAAATCCTTTTCTTTGAAAAATACTTCATTTTCTTGAAAAATTTCAGGGGTGCCAACATTTACGGTCATGACTGTATACGTTATCAACAGTATAAGAAAACCACACAGTGGGAAAAAAATAAATCATATTGGGAAGCAGTGAACATTTTATCTAAATATCCATCTCTCTCTAATGGAAAAGTCAGAAATGTTTCCCCCCCCCCCCCCTTCTGTATCCAGTTACAGTACAATAGCCCTAGGAATCTGCACATGAAGCCTCCAGCCGCCCATGTCCTCATATCACATTGTTCTCTTCTTGAAAAATCTGGCAGAAAAAGCGAAACTTCTCTCCCTGACCTCGAAGTGGGAGTAGAAGAGCTCGGCCAAGAGCAGCAGAGGACAGGGTTACACTCCTCTAATGAGTTTCCCATTGCTGTACATTAGTAAGACTTGTCCCTAACATCACAGCGCTGGGAAACCTGCAAATACACAGAAGAAAGGGGGAAGTGATACGCAAATACCATGTGGGTGGAGGAGAACAGTAGGAAAATAGAGACAGACCTGCAGAACACACAGACGGAGATGAGGGGATGGGGAGAAGCCACGCCAGCTTTCCAGACAAAGTTCAAGCTGAGTCACAAGACTGTTCGGGAGAGTTCCTGCCACATCATAAACTGTGAAACCTAATGCAATCCACCTCCTCAAACTAAATATGCCTCTTCCAAAGAAACTCTTGCAAAAAAAAAAAAAAAAAGGTCAAAAGTGGTTCAAAGAAACTTTGATGCGCATTGAAAAGAAAAAGAAATCTCACAACATCCCAAGCTCCTCAGTGCCATACCAGAGGAACGGTCACTTGCTAATACAGTGACCCCCCCCCCCCCCCGACCTATGATGACCCAGACCTACGATAATTTCAACATGCGATGGCCTCTCAGAGGCCATCGCATGTTGAAGGCAGAATCAACATACAATGCTTTTGTATGTCGGGGCCATCGCATAAACGGCTATCTGGCAGCGCAGACTGCTTCAGCTGCCACCGGATAGCCGTTTACGGTGCCCCGTGAGCTCCGGTGATGTCTCCTACCTGTCCTCGGGGCTCCGGCGCGTCCTCTTCGGGATCCCCTCCATCGCCGGCGATCTCCATCGCCGTCATCACGTCGCTGCGCACGCAGTCCCGTCATCCAATGGGAGCGGCGTGCGTAACGTTGTGATGGCAGAGTTGTGACGGAGCGAGCGGATGCCGGGGAAGCAGATGCCTTGCCGGAGCGTCGGGGACACCTCGGGGATGCGGCGACAGCGATTGACGGCGACATCCAGGACAGCGGTGACTGTCCGGAGCGGCGGGGACAGGCGAGTACAACTTCCTCTAACAGTGATCTCCAACCTGCGGACCTCCAGATGTTGCAAAACTACAACACTTAGCATGCCCGGACAGCCAACGGCTGTCCAGGCATGCTGGGTGTTGTAGTTTTGCAACATCTGGAGGTCCGCAGGTTGTAGACCACTGTCCTATACTTTACATTGCACAGATCCCTCAACTTACGATGGTTTCAACAAACGATGGTCCGTTTGGAATGGATTACCATCGTATGTTGAGGGACCACTGTACTTGCAGTGCGGCCTGAGACATTACATCACTAGTCAGGTGTTCAGAGGGAGCCTGTCTGCTTCAATGGGTTGAGTGACTGCTGGGTGGGAGGGAGATCATTCTACAAGAATTGTAGTTTTTTTTAACAGCTGAAGGCACCCTGGTTAGAAAATACTGGTCTATTGCATGGAAAGGATCACAGGCGTGCGCCAATGGAAGGGGTGGCTGATGTGTGGGAGGGAGAGAAGTGACCTCACATAGGACATTTAGTTTAACCCCTTAAAGGGGTTGTGCGCTGCCCTGCAGTTCGGAGCTCAGCTCACAGCGTCCGGAAGTTCATTACTCCGAACGCTGTGTGCGGGCTTCCGTGTTCGCAGCCGCCGGGCGTGACGTCACGCCCGCCCCCTTCGTGACGTCTCGCCCGCCCCCTTCGTGACGTCTCGCCCGCCCCCTTCGTGACGTCTCGCCCGCCCCCTTCGTGACGTCTCGCCCGCCCCCTCAACGAAAGTCTATGGGAAAGGGGCGCGATCGCCCGGCGGCTGCCAACACGGAAGCCCGCACACAGCGTTCGGAGTAATGAACTTCCGGACGCTGTGAGCTGAGCTCCAAACTGCAGGGCAGCGCACAACCCCTTTAAGGACTCAGCCCATTTGGCCCTTAAGGCCTCAATGAATTTTATTTTTGCATTTTCCTCCTCGCCTTCTAAAAATCATAACTTTTTAAAATTTTATCGAAAGACAAGTATGAGGGCTTGTTTTTTGTGCGACCAGTTGTCCTTTGTAATTACATCACTCATTTTACCATAAAACATATGGCGCAACCAAAAAATATACTATTTGTGGGGTAATTTATAAGAAAACCGCAATTTAGCAAATTTTGGAAGGTTTCGTTTTCACACTGTAATATTTACAGTAACAATTAAATATTTTCTTTATTCTGTGGGTCAATGCGATTAAAACGATACCCATGATTACATACTTTACTATTATTGTACAGCTTTAAAAAAAAAAAAAATAATAATAATAATTTTAACCAAATTAGTACATTTAAAATCCCTCTATTTTGACAATCTATAACTTTTTCATTTTTCCTTATAAGCGGCGTTATGAGGGCTAATTTTTTGCGTCCTGATCTGTACTTTTTCTTGGTACCACATTTGCTAATATAAAACTTTTAGTAAATTTTTTATGATTTTCTTTTGGGAGTATGATGTGAAAAAAAGCAGCAATTTAGGACTTTTTTTTTTACTACACTTTTTGGGGGTAAAATGGGAAAAAGGGACAATTTACATTTTTATTGGGGAGGGGATTTTTCTAGTTTTTTTTACACTTTTTGAAGGGGACCATAGGGGACTATTTATTGCAATCACTTGATTGCAGATACTGAACAGTGCTATGCATAGGGCATAGCACTGATCAGTATTATCAGCTATGTTCTGCTCTGGTCTGCTCGATCGCAGACCAAAGCAGAAGATCCAAAGAAGGAGGCGGAGGCAGGTGTGGAGACCTTTGTCTGCCGTTCTGGATGATTGGATCCCCGGGGGCAGCGCTGCAGGCGATCCGATCATCCATTTTAGTGACCGCACTGCAGCAGATGCCGTGATCTGTATTGATCACAGCATCTGAGGGGTTAATGGCACACATAAGCGTGATCGCTGATGTGCGCCATTACTGGCGGGTCCCTGGCTGCTGATAGCAGCCGGGACCTGCCGCACATGACACGAGCACCCCCCCGATGCTCGCAGTCCTGTACAGGACATAAATGTACATCCTGGTGCGTTGAGTACCAACACACCAGGACGTACATTTACCTGCAGTATCGTTAAGGGGTTAAGAAAAAAAACTCCAACAGCCAGTGCACAAAAAGATAGCCTCAGCATTATGGTAATATCACAACATATCCATTAAGCACCAAGACAAGCACAGATCCTTCCTAAGAATGCCCAATAATGTCTGGCAGGTAGGTACTAAAATCCCCTTATGGTGGATAACGCCTTTAAAAGTCACAAAAATAAATAAATAAAAAAACACACACACACACACACACACACACACAATTAACCCTTCTGCTAGAACCAGATACACTCATATTTTTAGTTCAATTTTAATAATTGTCCAGTTTTGTTATATAGTTATGTTGTCATTACAAAGTACAACTGATCCCATAAAAAAACTAGCCTCGTGAAAGGATTCAGATCAGAGCTCATAGAAGCCACTTCAAATAGTCCAATGTTTTGCCATTCTTGGGTGCACTTCGCTGTACGTTTTAGATCACTATCCTGCTGGACCCATCACCTATGACTGAGACCAAGCTTCCAGACATCGGGCAGCACTGGCAGACCAGAGAAGATCACCAATAATACTGCTCAATGCTATGCCTATGCATAGCACTAAACAGTTTTGCAATCTAATGATTGCTATACATAGTACCCTATGAGGACATAAGTGAAAAAAGCCTTTCCCCCATTAATATGTAAATTGACACCCGCAAAAAGCATAGAAAAAATGTAATATATTTGGTATTGCCGCGCGCGTAAATGTACGTACTACGTACCAAAATATAATGTAAATGATTCCGTACAGTGAACAGTGTAAATACAAAAAGAAAGAAAAAAGCCCCAAATTGGGCTCACAAATATGCAATAAATAAATAAATAAATATAAAAAAAAAAAAACACACAGATCACGGTGCAACTAAATTAGCCCTCAAACAGCCCCATATACAGGAAGAAAAAATAAAAAAAAGTTATAGGTGGTCAAAATAGGGCAATTTTAAATATACTTATTTTGTGAAAAAAGTTTGAGTTTTATTTTAAAGGCAGTACAATAGAATACAATAAAAAAGTATGCAACCATGGGTATTGACCCACAGAATAAAGAAAACATGTCATTTTTCCTTTTTTAGGGTTGCCGTACGTTTGATAGTAAAACGAGTGATGTCATTACAAAGTACAAGTAATCATGGAAAAAACAAGCCCTCACATGGGTCTGTGGATGGAAATATATAAAAAAAAAATTAAAAAAAAAAAAAAAAAAAAAGTTGTGATTTTTAGAAGGGGAGGAGGAAAAAAACGAAAAACGCAAAAAGAAAATTGGGCCAGTCCTTGAGGCCAAAATGAGCTGTGTCCGTAAGGGGTTAAAGGCTTGCTCTTTGGTCAAAGTATTGCAACAAAACATGTCAAGTATATGTAATTTAGGAATAAACAGAAAAAAAAAAAAAGAACAAACAGGTATCTGGTGCAATCCCACATATAGGAAAGGACTTCTAGTTGCAATTCGTTGCCAGACAACTTTATTACACCCACAAACCTAAGACATTTCATTGACTATGTCCCTTTTTAAATGTGAAATGTACACAATGTTCTGCCATACTATTTTCACATTTAAAAAAGGGACATAGATCTCGAAACGCATTACGTTTGTGGCTATAATAAAGTTTTCTAGCAACGGATTGCAACGCTAAGTCCTTTCCTATATGTTGGATTGCGCAAGGTACCTGTTTTTTTCTTTCTTCTTTTTGCCTTCTCCCCTATACACAAAATATTAAGTTCAGGGTATCATCATTTTTATCCAGGCCAGCTTAATTATTTTTTGTTTTTTTAAATATGACGTTTTTTTATTTTTGTACTTTCGTTTTTTTCCTCCTCACCTTCTAAAAAGCATAACACTCTCAATTTTCTACCAACAGACCCATACGTGGGTTTTTTTTTGCGCCAATTTTACTTTGTAACACCATCAATCATTTCACCACAAAATTTACAGTGAAAACAGAAAAAAAAATTATATTTGTTGGCAAATTGAAACCCCCCCCCCCCCCCCCCCATTTTGTAATTTTTGGGGGCTTCCGATTCTACACAGTGCACTTTTTCGGTAAAAATGACACCATATCTTTATTCTGTAGGTCCATATGGTTACAAGGATACCTAATTTAGATAGGTTTTATTTTACTTTACTATGATAACTACATGCACCAAAATTAGTATGTGTAAGATTGTCATCTTCTGACCCTTATAACTTATTTTTCCGTATACAGGGATGTATGAGGTCTCATTTTTTTGTGCCGTGATCTGAAGTTATCGGTACCCTTTTTGTTTTGATGGGACTTTTTGATCGCTTTTTATACATTTAAGTTATACAAAGTGACCAAAAATATGCAATTTTCGACTTTGGTATTTATTTATTTATTTTTTTAACGTGTACGACACTGACTGTGTTGTTTAATTGACGTTATATTTTTATAGTTTGGAAATAAATTTTTGTTGAAATTTTATTTTTATGGGAAAAGGGGAGCAATTCAAACTTATTACGGAAGGGGTTACCGTATTTTTCGCCCTATAGGACGCACAGGCGTATAAGACGCACCCAATTTTTAGGTGCAAAATCGAAAAAATTTAAGATTTTGAACCCAATAGTGGTCTTCAACCTGCAGAACTCCAGATGTTGCAAAACTACAACTCCCAGCATGCCCGGACAGCCGTTGGCTGTCCGGGCATGCTGGAAGTTGTAGTTTAGCAACATCTGGAGGTCCGCAGATTGAAGACCACTGCATAGGAAGTAATACTCACGTGTCCCCGCCGCTCCGGACCAGTCACCGCTGCCCTGGATGTCGCTCCATCGCTGTCGCCATGTCCCATCACTCCGGAACGTCTCTGCTGCCGGCCGGGTATCCTCGCTCTCCGTCGCCGTCATCACGTCGTTACGCACGCCGACGCACGTACGCGACGACGTGATGACGAGGAAGGAGAGCGCCGGCCATACAGGGGATCCCTGAACGGAGAAAACACCGAGGAGGCAGGTAAGGTCCCTCCCGGTGTCCTGTAAGCACTAACCCGGCTATTCAGTCGGGCTGTTCGGGACCGCCGCAGTGAAATCGCGGCGGTCCTGAACAGCCCGACTGAACAGCCGGGTTAGTGTCACTTTCCCTTCAGACGCGGCAGTCAGCTTTGATCGCCACGTCTGAAGGGTTAATACAGGTCATCACCGTGATCGGTGATGTCCTGTATTAGCCGCGGGTCCCGGACGTTGATGGCCGCAGGGACTGCCGCGATAGGGGTGTATTCGCCGTATAAGACGCACCAACTTTTTTCCCCTAGTTTTGGGGAAGAAAAAGTGCGTCTTATACGGCGAAAAATACGGTAATTCACATTTATAATTTTAAAAATTCTAAACCATTGTCTAATTTTCATCTGTGAATTTTTATGAAATATTATTTTTAAGTTATTTCAGGTAGCGTTGTGTTTTTTTCTGTCTTTAATGGAAGGGTACCAACAAATTTGTCCATGTCTGTATAAAGCTCAATGAGGGCTTGTTTTTGCAGGATCAATTGTTCTTTGCGGCTGATCCACATACAGAAGCGAGCTGAGGCACAGGATGGGAACAATGTTAGGTGTTGCCGACGGCTATATGACAGAAATGTGACTGACAAGTCCTCTTTAAGCACCAGTGACATTTTTTTGGAGCACGGTCACCCGCCCTTTGCCCCAGGCCAGTATAAGGCACTTGGCATTTGTGCAACTCTCTAAGTTATCAGTGAAGATTTATGAAACCTGTAACTACAAATGACGGTCAACTAAAGGTGAAGCCAAGAATGGTAAAAAAAATAAAAAATAATAAAGACTGTAAATTTGTATACCGTATATACTTGAGTATAAGCCGACCCAAATATAAGCCGAGGCCCCTAATTTTACCCCAAAAACCCAGGAAAAGTTATTGACTCGACTATAAGCCTAGGGTGGGAAATACATCATCCTCCCCCCCCCCCCCCTTCCTCATCACCGCCTGCCAATCCCTTCATCAGTGGTCTTCAACCTGCAGACCTCCAGATGTTGCAAAACTACAACTCCCAGCATGCCTGGACAGCCATCGGCTGTCCAGGCATGCTGGGAGTTGTAGTTTTGAAACTTCTGGAGGTCCGCAGATTGAAGACCACTGCGGCCTTCGTCATCATCCAGCCCCCCTTGTTTTGTACTCACTTCCCCTCGGCGGGAAGTTAGGCATGCTGGGAGTTGTAGTTTTGAAACTTCTGGAGGTCCGCAGATTGAAGACCACTGCGGCCTTCGTCATCATACAGCCCCCCTTGTTTTGTACTCACTTCCCCTCGGCGGGAAGTTAGGGTGAGCTGGTCCGGGCCATCTATGCTGCAGGGACCGTCCCGTGGGGATGGTTAGTCATTGCGGGCTGTCCATTTTCACCGGGGGGGGGGGGGGGGGGGGCTCTTCTCTGCGCTTCGGGCCCGGACTAGTAACGTTGCCTTGACGACTACGCACAGGGACGTTGCGCATGAACGTCCCTGTGAGTCGTCGTCAAGGCAACGTCACTACTCCAGGGCCGAAGCGCGGAGAAGAGCCCCCCCCCCCCCCCCCGCCGGTGAAAATAAACAGCCCACAACGACTAACCATCCCCACCGGACGGTCCCTGCAGCATAGATGGCCAGGACCAGCTCACCCTAAATTCCCGCCGAGGGGAGGGGTGTACAAAACAAATGGGGGGGGGGGGGCGCTGGATGATGACGAAGGCTGCAGTGGTCTTCGACCTGCGGACCTCCAGAGGTTTCAAAACTACAACACCCAGCATGCCCGGACAGCCGATGCTTGCTGGGCGTTTTAGTTTTGCAACATCTGGAAGTCTGCAGGTTGAAGACCACTGATGAAGGGATTGACAGGCGGAGAGTTCACTCGAGTATAAGCCTAGGGGGGCTTATACTCGAGTATATACGGTAGGTCTGTATCTTTACTGTGCCTCAGTATTTTATTATTATTATTGAACAGTACATAATAAGCACATGTAAGGGGATGTCCGATTTCCCAGCAGTCGTGTGGGCTCCAATTCATCTAAATGGCTGTGAAGTCCCACACCTGGAATCCTATTTCATACACAGCATGTTTACCTTATGGGGCAAGCTCACTTCTTAGCAAGCACAGTGAGAAAAGCTACGTTTTCTTCAAAGGCTTCAAAGTGCTGCCGTGGATCTGCCGCATTTTAATTCTATACAAAAAATAAATAATCTGCTTTACACAATGGGAAACTAATGTATAGACACTTTACACAGAAATCCCAAAACCACAATACAGATGTCTGGGAATATAAAGGGGTGTTATGTCTGCTACTATTAATGTGCATCTCCCATGTCATACTGTAATTAAGGGACTAGCTTTTATGGATCATCAATATTGGAGGTTGGGGGGGGGGGGGATTATAAATGAGATTTGGACATCTTTTTGTGTTGTGATATTTATTGCAGCTTGCCTTTCAGATTTATTTATTTTTTTACAACCTAACATCCACACTTTTAGTCATGATTAAGGGCTAATATTTCAGCCCGAAACGAGTTGGCGTTTTTTCCACTTTTTATAGTGACCTGGTGCTATTCCCCCCATATTTAATATGGACGTTAAAGTTGGAAGCTTTAATCCACCTTTTTCCTTTGGGAGCTGGACACTGCATTTTCGTTTCTACTACTGATGTCTACGTGGGATACGGCCCATTGTTTCTCCGTGGACACTGACGTGTATTCAGACTAGAGTGGTTGCGTTTTTTTCCTTATTCTTTGCATTTTGGAATTGACTAGTCCTCTGTGCAGAGGAAAAGTTGCCCAGTTGCCCATAGCAACAAGAGCTCAGATTTCATTTTACCAAAGAGAGCAATATGAGAAACAACAGCTGGGCTGTGGCTGGTTGCCATGGAGAACAGCGAGACTCTTACTAGAAAGCCACTTGCTATATCTCCACCAATGTTTTTTAATTTAATACAGTGACCCCCCGACCTACGATGGCCTCGACATACGATCATTTGAACATACAATGGCCTCTCAGAGGCCATATTGAAGGCAGCATCAACATACGATGCTTTTGTATGTCGGGGCCATCGCATAAACGGCTATCCGGCAGCGCAGACTGCTTCAGCTGCCACCGGATAGCCGCTTAGAGTGCCCCGTGTGGTCCGCTGACGATCACTTACCTGTCCTCGGGGCTCCGGCGCGTACTCCTTGGGATCCCCTGCATAGTCGGCGCTCTCCATCGTCATCACGTCGCCGCGCGTGCCGTCCAGTCATCCAATAGGAGCGGCGTGCTTAGCGACGTGATGGTGGCGACGGAGAGCGACGTTCCCAGGCAGCAGAGACCTTCCCGGAGCATCGGGGACACCCCTGGGACGCGGCGACAGCGATGGAGGGCGACATCCAGGGCAGCAGTGACGGTCCGGAGCGGCGGGGACACGCGAGTATAGACCTCCAATACCAGTGGTCTCCAACCTGCGGACCTCCAGATGTTGCAAAACTGCAACTCCCAGCATGCCCGGACAGCCGTTGGCTGTCCGGGCATGCTGGGAGTTGTAGTTTTGCAACATCTGGAGGTTCGCAGGTTGGAGACCACTGTCCTATACTTTACATTGCATGGATCCCTCAACATACGATGGTTTCAACAAACGATGGTTCATTTGGAACGGATTACCATCGTATGTTGAGGGACCACTGTAGTTTTTACATGGTGTAACCAAAATTCCTCCAGTAACCCAAACAAACAGATCTTGTGATCTAGGAATTGTAACATCCAATAAATAGAATAAAAGGGAAACAACTTCCACCCAATATGATTGTATGTGCCAATGCATTTCAAACACCATGGGGGAGATTTATCATTGCTTTTAGAGCATTTTTTTGTCTATGTTTTGGCGCAATTCAGGCACAAGCAGCAGCATATTTAGCAAATTGTAAGTGTCTTTTGATATAGACAGTTTCACTCTTTTTCCTATCCGTAGAAATTTTTCTTTTTGACCATGTAGTGGTCACGTATTTATCATTTGCGACTTTTGTCAAAAGTCGCTATTTTGTGCGCAAAGCTAAACCACCTACCAGTAGGAGTGAGAATCCCTTCTACCTTCCGCAATTCAACCTTTAACCTCTTGTGGACAACTGTGTCCCACTCCCCTTCTATGACATGCGCTCAGGAGCTGAGCGCGGGTCATAGCTGGGTGGTCCTGGCCGCTATCTGCCACTAGACCCATCTCTCATGCCAGACATCACCGATCACGGTGATGCCCAGATTTAACCCCTTAAACACCGCAATCAAATTTGACCGTAGCGTCTATAATGCAAGTAAAAATGTCACGGCAGCTCTGTGAAAGTAAGCAAAAACACAACCTGCCAAATTCTGGACCCGGGAAAGTGTCTACTTCCCTCCGTCACAAGGGTCTAGAAAAAGTGTATGTGGTAGAGCTTTTCCCACAGCAGCAGAGCTGCGCAAAATTCATCATCCTGCTGCACCATCTTGATAAATAAGATGCACGCTAGTCAAACCCACCACCCAAATAAATGAGGGAAAATAGCTCTACCGTAGACATTCTTTGATAAATCTGGGCCCATGAGCTCTTCTAGCTATGAAAGGTGTCAGCTGTTGCTGCACAGACATTATGGGGGACATTTAGGAAGCCAACCCTTGGTTTGTGCCACTTAATAAATCAAGTGAAGGAGAAGCCAGGGGGATTTTATGTATGAACGATGGTCTCAGTAAATTCCCCCGAAGTTTTTCTTGTCCCTAAGCTATTGAGTGGACAACATCAAATATGATCTTCTAAACACTGTGTTCACAGTAGAGGGATCCTCCCCCAATGAATCTCAATAGCACACATTAGAAGCAGCATGGAGGACATTATAGAGAAAAGTACTGAGCAGCGTAAGCAGTCGATCCGGTCAGATCTAATACTACAAGCTTTAGGAGTCTCTACGGTCACTCCTTATTCTCTGCTCTCCATTGACTTGTATAGCCATAACCTGATACTCCTTCACTGTGCTGAACTGTCTGGACTGATTTCAGATACTTTGCAGTGAATGGGTTTTTAGTGTGTGGTATATTAAAGTATCCAATTTTTGCTTGTACTATTGATTAATGCAAAGTTTATTGAAAAAGAGTACTGCCTATCTAAGAGTTCCTTTAAAGCATCACTGTCATTAACCCCTTAAGGACCAAGCATTTTTCAGTTTTTTGCACTTCCGTTTTTTCCTCCTTACATTTTAGAAATCATAACCCTTTCAATTTTGCACCTAAATATCCATGATGGCTTTTTTTTTTGCGCCACCAATTCTACTTTGTAATGACAATCAGTCATTTTACCCAAAAATCTACGGCGAAACGGAAAAAAAAAAATCATTGTGCGACAAAATTGAAGAAAAAACGCTATTTTGTAACTTTTGGGGGCTTCTGTTTCTACGCAGTACATTTTCCGGTAAAAATTACATCTCTTCTTTATTCTGTAGGTCCACATGATAAAAATGATACCCTACTTATATAGGTTTGATTTTGTCGTACTTCTGGAAAAAAACAACATGAATGAAAATTAATATGCAATTTAAAATTGCCATCTTTATTTTTCCACAAACAGGGGCGTTATGAGGGCTCATTTTTTGCGCAGTGATCTGAAGTTTTTTGTTTTTTTTTGTTCAGACTTTGATACTTTTTATACCATAAAAAAAGCTGACCAAAAATACGCTATTTCGGACTTTGGAATTTTTCTGTGCATACGTCATTAACCGTGCGGATTAATTAATTATATATTTTTATAGTTTGGACATTTACGCACGTGACGATACCACATATGTTTTTATTTACACTTTTTTAAATGGGAAAAGGGGGGGGGGTGATTCTGATTTTTATTAGGGAAAGGGTTAAAAGGGGTTATCCAGGGGGAAAAAACATTATATATCAACAGATTTGTAAATTACTTCTATTAAAAAATCTTAATCCTTTCAGTACTTATAAGATACTGAAGTTAAGTTGTTCTTTTCAGTCTGAATACTCTCTGATGACACGTGTCTCAAGTTCTGAGCACGCTTCACAGATCGGGAGCCAGCCAGGGACGTAAATATACGTTATTGGTAGTTAAGGGTTTAAGAACTTTTCCTGGTGCTCAAAGTGTGTGAATTATGAGCCGGTGAAGAGCAAGGCAGCGCTCTCCGCTTACCAGCCGACTGGCAAATGACCGTTTCACACATAGACTTATGCAGTGAAAAGGCTGGATTTGATTGACAACCAGAGAGTTAGGCGCAGGCTGCCGCGCACTTCACCCGGCTGTAACTCACAATGCAGCAGCAGGTGACCGGGTTTTAGGACTGAGACCTGATTGGATTTAAACTTTTGATACGTGAGCAACACAGCAACATTTCAAAAGTTCTCCTGAATGACAGTGATGCCTTAAAATCATATGGGATTTGACTTTTCCTGCATAAGTGAGTAACTTTTCTCTGAAACTACCTTATAGGAAACAGTAAGTTACAGGAAAGTAAATCATTTATCAAAAGAGCTGGAATATGTTGTTACTTGTCTTGTACAAGATCCGATCTTATCTGCTGACTACAGGTCACTTGTCTCCATATAGGAATAAGCCAGAAACTAGAAAGATTGTGGAGTATGACAAAAGGAAACATGGCCTTCATCATTCTTCTGCTATGAAGACATCACTTTAAACTCCACATTTTGACAAACTTTATATTTAGGAATTCCCACAGAGATCTCAATACAACTGATATAAAACCTCCCATAGGTACCCCGAGATCTCTAGTGACTTATGAGAACTACATGCCCCCCCAGTGCTGACTGCTGCAATGATCTGAATCTTTCATCATGTGACAAAAGTCCTGGGTTGATCAAGTGGAACAGCTAAAACTACAATCTTTTCAGATACTAAAAGGACACAAAAGCCCCCATTTATCACTAATTCGTAGGTTTTTAACCCTCCACGATCTCTCATCATGCATGAAGAAGAGTTTATATGCCCCCTCCATGCCTCTTGAAGAGCTGGAGATACACAAGCACTATGGATAGGAGATAAAATGTAAAATGCTAAAACACAAACATGGTCCATAAATGGGAGGATTTAAAAAAATGATATATTACAAATAATTTGGATTGTCTGAATTTTGCAAAAAAGTCTACCGTATATACACACTCGAGTATAAGCCGACCCGAATATAAGCAGAGGCCCCTAATTTCACCCCAAAAACTCAGGAAAAGTTATTGACTCGACTATAAGCCTAGGGTGGGAAATACATCAACCCCCCCCCATGTAATGAACCCCCCCCCCCTTCATCATCTCCGCCTGTCAATCCCTTCATCAGTGGTCTTCAACCTGCAGATCTCCAGATGTTGCAAAACTACAACTCCCAGCGGCTGTCCGGGCATGCTGGGAGTTGTAGTATTGAAACCTCTGGAGGTCCGCAGGTTGGAGACCACTGTATCCTTAGTCATCATCCAAAAAGACCTTTTTGTTTTGTACTCGCCTCCCCTCGGCGGGAAGTTAGGGTGAGCTGGTCCTGGCCTTCTATGCTGCAGGGACCGTCCGGTGGGGAGGGTTAGTCGTTGCATGCTGTCCATTTTCACCGGGGTGCCCTCTTCTCCACGCTTCGGGCCTGCCCCGGACTAGTGACGTTGCCTTGACGACGACGCACAGGGACGTTGCGCATGAACGTCCCTGTGCGTAGTCGTCAAAGCAACGTCACTAGTCCGGGGCAGGCCCGAAGCGCTGGATGATGACGAAGGCCGAAGATCTTCAACCTGCGGACTTCCAGAGGTTTCAAAACTACAACACACAGCATGCTGGGAGTATTAGTCTTGCAACATCTGGAGGTCCGCAGGTTGAAGACCACTGAGAAGGGATTGACAGGCGAAGAGTTCACTCGAGTATAAGCCGAGGGGAGCATTTTCAGCACGAAAAATCGTGCTGAAAAACTTGGCTTATACTCGAGTATATACGGTAACTCCAAAAAGATACAGTACAGTGACCCCATGTCGGGGCCATCGCATTAAGTGCTATCCGGCAGCGTAAAATGCTTAAGCTTCTGCCGGATAGCAGCTTAATGTTCCCCGTGTGGTGAGTATTACTTACCCCTCCACGATGCTCTGGGGTGCCCTTCGGGTCCAGAGCTGGTCCTCTGGTGTCTTCTCGGCCCTCTCCGGTGAAGTCAATACGCTGTTGCGCACGCCGTCCCGCCATCCAATAGGAACGTCGTACGCAGCGGTGTAATGACGTCGCTATGCAGGCCCAGTAAGGCCTTGCGGAAGACAGCGGAGGACCGGAGAAGACCAGGAGAGCCCAGCGGAGGCCCGGGGTCACCATCAGGAGCGGCGGGGACACCATCGGGAGTGGCGGGACGCGGTCCAGAGCGGCGGGGACAGGTGAGTACAGCTTCCTATACTTTATATTGCACGAATCCCTCAACATACGATGGATTCGACAAACGATGGCTCGTTTGGAACGAATCACCATCGTATGTTGAGGGACCACTGTATCTCTGAGATCCCTAGGATGCATACAAATATCAGAGAGCATAGGGGATTGCAACTGCTATGTATTTAACCTTTTGGTAAAAATGGTGCAAAATATACTGGACGTTCAAAATTGGCTGTATACCTGCATACCGTATGGTGTCATGAAAATCTGTCACATGAAACCTGATCTAGATAAGGGGCGCTCTTCTGGAGAGGTTTCACTGCACAACATATATTTAGGCACATGCTCTGGTTTATGATTTGCCTAAGGCTATGTTCCCACTACGGAATGTCTGCACGGAGAATCTCAGCGCGGACGCCGGCATAAACATGCTGACGCTAGGAGCGCACTGTCTCATAGACAGCTATGCATTCTGTGCGGAGTCCACAGAAAGAATGAACGTGTTCATTATTATTGCGGATGCTGAAAACGGAATTTCCGTGTCGGAAACATCTTGCACGGAAATTCTGCTGTGTGCACAGTGCAGAAGAATCTCGTTGAATTCAAAAGGGACTCTGCTGCAGCGTAATCTCTCCATGCTGAATTCCAATGTGGAATCCGGTCGGAGATTCTGACGTGTGAACATTGGCTAAGCCAGTCTTTCGCTCCATAGCTATGTCAGGTCCAATATGTGACAGTTTATAACTGTGCCCCTATATGTTCACACGATGCTGTAGACGAGTTCTCAGGGACCAGGTCACGGCATAGGACACATTACACAGTGTATACACTTCAATAGATGTAGCCACAGTGAAGAATAGCGATAAAAGAAAACAAAATATCCCAGTGCTTGCTATACAATAGATAGCGCTCTTTGATCACTCCGCATCCTAATTTCTTACAAAAACACAGCTTCCCGTCACGTTACGTGCAGCGTTCCCTCCAGAGTTGTTTTCCTTGGTTGTCTGTGAACGTAGCCTAGAGGCATGAATTGCTTCTCAAAACATAAGTTTACTCTATCTGGAAGGTTCCCATGGCTCATCCGCTCATACATTCCAGATAGTGATTTTCTAACAACTCTCTAAAGATCCTGCCGGGAACACTTTTTTGGCGACCTTGACCTGTAGAACAACCATAAAGATATCCCTTCTGTGTGACTAGGACAATCATGCAGATCCCTAACACAGTAAGGGTAAATTTACATGGTGCAGAAATGCTGCAAACTTGTATAATCCACAGCAGATTACACTAGCACAGTGGTCTCCAACCTGCGGACCTCCAGATGTTGCAAAACTACAACTCCCAGCATGCCCGGACAGCCGCTGGCTGTCCGGGCATGCTGGGAGTTGTAGTTTTGCAACATCTGGAGGTCCGCAGGTTGGAGACCACTGCACTAGCAGATGGGCAGATAAGATCTTCCAAATCTCATCCGCATCCTGCAGAAAGGTTCTACACAGACCTGCAGGGGACCATCAAATTCTCTCCCAATTCAAAATGCTAATGTGGATTTGTCTTGCAGCTTTGCCTGCAGTATTATCTAACCCAATGGTAGGGGTCCGCTTATCCCAGCTAAATGCTATGACTAGAGATGAGCGAACTTACAGTAAATTTGATTCGTCACGAACTTCTCGGCTCGGCAGTTGATGACTTTTCCTGCGTAAATTAGTTCAGCCTTTAGGTGCTCCGGTGGGCTGGAAAAGGTGGATACATTCCTAGGAAAGAGTCTCCTAGGACTGTATCCACCTTTTCCAGCCCACGGGAGCACCTGAAAGCTGAACTCTTGCAGGAAAAGTCATCAACTGCCGAGCCGAGAAGTCTGTGACGAATCGAATTTACTGTAAGTTCGCTCATCTCTAGCTATGACCTGGTTCACACCTGGCGGCCTTAGCGCCATGGAAAAAATAGGTGCAGGTGCTGCCTGTTGTAAAAAAATAAATAAATAAATAAATAAATAAATAATTACCCTAATAATAAATAACATGGTAAAACGAGCCACTGAAGAGTATTATACTGCCGCACCCTGTGCCCTTCAATATATTCCCTGAACAGAATAATTTTATGCTCGTTTGCCTTAACCCCTTGGGGGACGAAGCTCATTTTGACCTTAAAAAGGGGTACTCTGGCGCTTAGACATCTTATCCCCTATCCAAAGGATAGGGGATAAGATGCCTGATCGCGGGAGTCCCGTCGCTGGGGACCCCCCCCATGATCTTCCACGCCGCACCCCGTTAGAATCAGTCCCCGCTCCGGGTCTGATTGAGTTCACTCCGGGTCCGATTACTGGAGATCAAGGGGACGGAGCATAGTGACGTCATGGTTCCGCCCCCTCAATGCATATGGGAGGGGCGTGGTAGCTGCCACGCCCCTCCAATAGACTTGCATTGAGGGGACGGAGCGTGACGTCACATGGGGCGGAGCCGTGATGTCACTATGCTCCTTCCTCGTGGTCGAGATGGACTCTGGAAGCAGGTGGGTGCTGCATGGTAGATCCCGGGGGTCCCCAGCGGTGGGACCCTGGCGATCTGACATCTTATCCCCTATCCTATGGATAGGGGATAAGATGTCTAGGGGCGGAGTACCCCTTTAAGGAAGAGGCCAATTTTGCACTTTCATTTTTTCCTCCATCATCCTAACGCTTTCAATTTTGCACAGACAGACCAATATAAGGGCTTGTTTTTTGCGTCACCAATTGTACTTTGTACTGACATCACTTATTTTATAACAATCTGTGGTGAAACAAAAAATTATTGTGGGGTGAAATCTAAAAAATAATAAAAACCCATTCTTTTAACTTTTGGGGGCTTCCGTTTCTACGCAGTGCACTTTTCGGTAAAAATTACACATTGGCCGGCATTTATCATTGTAGGCGTTAGTGAAGCATTTATCATTGTAGGTGTAAGTGAAGCATTTTTCTACACTTTTTTGGGTGCCGGTAATGTGTAGGAGCACCACATTTATTAAATGGTCACAGAGCATTTGATACATTTTGTGCAGGTCACATTTTCTCAAATTTTTTTTTAGAGACTTGTAAGTGGCTTTGCGCCTTTTTGTAAAACCCATCCATATCATGCATATTGCCAAAATCAGTGGATTACAACTCAAAATCAGCAGAAATGTGTAAACCAAAAGGCGCAAAAAAGGCGCAAATAAACCCTACTTGTATAGGTTTGATTTTGTATTACTTCAGAAAAAAATCATAACTACATGCAGGAAAATTTATACGTTTAAAATTGTCATCTTCTGACCCCTATAACTTTATTTTTCCGTGTTCAGGGCGCTATGAGGGTTCATTTTTTGCGCCGTGATCTGAAGTTTTTGTCGGTACCATTTTTGCATTGATCTGACTTTTTGATCGCTTTTTATTCATCTTTTCATGATATAAAAAGTGACCAAAAATCTGATATTTTGGACTTTGGAATTTTTTTGCGCATACGCCATTGACCGTGCAGTTTAATTAGCGGTATATATTTTTTAATTCGGACATTTCCGCACGCGGCGATACCACATATGTTTATTTTTGTTTTTATTTACACTGTTTTTTTTTTTTTTTTATTAAAACTTTTTTGATTAAAAACTTTTATTAGGGGAAGGGATAATTCAAAGGGTTAATGATTTTTTTTACACTTTTCTTTTGCAATATTATAGCCCCCCATAGGGGGCTATAACATTGCATTTACTGATCTTTAACACTGTTCAATTCATCTCCATAGAGATGCAATGATCAGTGTTTTCGGCGATTGATTGCTAAAGCCTGGATCTCAGGCTTGAAGCATTCAATCGGCGATTCAAGAGACCTTCCTCCTGTAGTACAGCTGTTCGGGATGCCGCGATTATACCGCGACGATCCCGAACAGCTCCCTGAGCTAGCCGGGCACTTTTACTTTCACTTTTGGCTGCGTGGCTCAGCTTTGAGCGCGCGGCTAAAGGGTTAATAGCGCGCGGCACCGCGATCAGTGCCGCGCGCTATTAGAGGCGGGTCCCTGCTTCACTATGATGCCGGGCCCGCCGTGATATGATGCGGGGTCACTGTGGGACCCCGTGTTATATCACGGGAGCGGGACCAAGGACGTACTCATATGTCCTTGGTCCTTAACGGGTTAAGTGAACAAAAATGCACAATTTTGGACTTAGCCAAAGGATAGGGGATAAGATGTGTGATCATAAGGGTCTGGCTGCTTGGACCCCTGCAATCTCCATGCAGTCACCCTGCTTTCTGAACATTATTGGGGAGATCAAAAGCTGTGCAAAGGAAAAGTTGCCCATAGCAACCAATCAGATCGCTTCTTTCATTTTGCAGAGGCCTAGTTAAAAATGAAAGAAGCGAGCTGATTGGTTGCTATGTGCAACTTTCCCCCAGCACAGGTTTTGATAAATCTCCCCTATGTTCAGAACGCTGGGTTCTGGCAGCTGTGAAATCACACCACGCTAGGGTTAACACCCAGTCGGTATTTTACCGTCACAGCCCTTTTTTTCGCCAGCCTGCCGGTAACTTTATAATATAAATACCGGCCATGCAATCCTCCTTATTTCACCAAACTTTCCCAGCTTCCTGCTTGAGAATTCTAGGCGCACAGCCATGGCTAACCTGCTTCTATATTAGTGTGTAAATCCTTAAGAGGTGACAACTTGTTCACAACAGCCTTCTAGATTTTCACCCAACTTTCCTAGACTTCTGCATGATAATTCGTCACAGCTAACCTGTCTCTATAATATTGGATAACTAATGCTGTTTTTTTATTCAGAAGCCAGGGAAAGTTGGGTGACAACTTGTTCATATCCTCCACATGGGTTCTCACCCAACTTTTCTAGATACCTGCTTGAGAATTTTACATATATATTACTGTGAAAATAAGAGTTTTTTTATTCAAATCGTGCTGGTCGTTTAAAAAAACGAGATGCGGGGACAGTAATTACTGATCATATGACATCACCCATTGTGTGACGTAACATTATGTGACGTGCGGCATCCTGGCTCCTAACTTTTTTTTGCTAGCTCCTAAATTTGTCAAGCCCTGTTATATACTGTCGGTATGTGTGTATATACTGGGCCTCATTTACTAAGAGTGTCGGGTTTTTACTAGTGGGAAAAGTTGTTTCAGACTTGCAGGATTCCTCTCTTATTGGGAAAAGTCGGGAACATTTTCTGACCAGCTTTTTTCTAGGTCGATATTTCCAGCCATTTACCCACAGGATTTTCTGTGAATTCAATAGTAAATCGGTCGGGTTGAGAAACCACACCCCTTTTCTGACCAGCCACGCCCCCTTTGCAGCAGACCATGCCCCCCTTTCGGCTTTTCACAGTGCAATGTCGGGTTTGTCCAGGCGCACACTGTCGCACACATTTCGCAGACACTCTGCGCCAAAATAACCAGACAAAAACTGGTCGGTTCCCATTATGTTGAGGAGGCACAGTATTGTTGGGGATGTTATGAGGCATGGCAATGTGGCATTTTGGGGGGGGGGGGGGGGGGGGTAAGGATGTTTGGGATGCCTCTCCATACAATTTGTGATTAAATCAGATCAGTGATGTCATTACAATTTCAAGTACAATTAGTCCCAAAAACAACAAGCCTCCTTTGGGTCTGTAGATGGGAAATAAGAAAAGAGTTATGGATTTTAAAAGGCAAAGAGGAAAAAAAATGAAAATTTCCCCCTCATTTGTGTTGTATCTCTTACATCATTTCCTGTGATGTCATGCATATATTATGCAAATTAGCATGGCCAGTATTTTTTTGGCAAGAAAGATGGCAATTTTACACCACATCCCCTTGTGACATCACAGCACACCCCTCCATTCATGCTTATGGGAGGGGTATGACATTCGCCACGCCCCCTCCCATAGACATGAATGGAGTAGACGCGATGTGACATCACGAGGGGGATGTGGCATAACTTCACGACCACAACCGCACAAACTCAGCGTTCTGAACATAATGTTTAGAACGCTGGATGACTGCGCTGAGATCATGGTGGGTCCCAGCGGCCGAAACCCTTTGGATAGGGGATCAGTTATTTAGGGGCAGAGTACCCCTTTAAAGCCTTCAAACTATGACTGCTGGTTGCCCAACATGGTGCCTTCCTGTAGGATTGGAAAGTCCTGATCAGAAGTTGTCTGAGAACAGATTTAAAAGGGATATTCCAGAAAAAAAAAAAAAAATAAACAAACATTTCTCTCAACTGGCTCCAGAAAGTTAAACAGATTTGCAAATTACTTCTATTAAAAAATCTTAATCCTTCCAATAATTATCAGCTGCTGAAGTTGAGTTCTTATCTGTCTGGCAACAGTGCTCTCTGCTGACATCTCTGTTTTCTAAGTACTGAAATGATGAAGATTTTTTAATATAAGTAATTTACAAATCTGCTTAACTTTCTGGAGCCAGTTGATATATAACAATATAACAAAAAAGTTTTTTTTCCTGGAATACCCCTTTAATATTTCACATGATATCAGTAATGTTGAACAGGAATCAGCCTGGTTAAGGTGGTTTTATACAGGTGGCCATAAAAGGTGCTCGCCCACAGAAATAAAGCGGCACTTTGTACACATTTTATTATGCTGCACAGTCAGCAATAGATATAAAATATTACTAGGCGTACTGCAATAAACAGTCATCTGCTTTTCCACCCACACGTCTGTTAGAAGTGCTTTGTAAAACCCTAGAACTCCCTCCAATGAGCCTTTAAAGGGGTATTCCAGGCCAAAACCTTTTTTTATTTATCAAATGGCTCCGGAAAGTTAAACAGATTTGTAAATTACTTCTATTAAAAAATCTTACTCCTTCCAATAGTTATTAGCTTCTGAAGTTGAGTTGTTGTTTTCTGTCTAACTGCTCAATGATGATGTCACGTCCCGGGAGCTGTGCAGTTCCTATGGGGATATTCTGTCATCATGCACAGCTCCCGGGACGTGACATCATCATTGAGCAGTTAGACAGAAAACTTCAGAAGCTAATAACTATTGGAAGGATTAAGATTTTTTAATAGAAGTAATTTACAAATCTGTTTAACTCTCCGGAGCCAGTTGATATATAAAAAAAAAAAGTTTTTGCCTGGAATACCCCTTTAAGTCATCAGTGCCAATGTACAAGCTCAGGTTCCGGGTACAGAGAATATGGACAAAATCTGAGGTTTGTTCACCTGCACAAACACAAGGACACAAAAGCCTAAACTGGGCAGGTGCCACGGACTGCTCATAGAAGGCTGGAATATGATCACAGGACAAGCACACAGTGGAGACACTGAACAGGGAAGGACTAGAGCAATCCAACCCTGTGTATTGAAATAGATGGGACAAAACATTCAGCTCATACACACAAAATGCTGAGATCAGTGCACAAAACAGTCTGCAAAGAGTATTATCTGAGGCCAGGTTCATCAAGAAGGTCCACAGAAAGCTGTTACAGTGACCCCCCGACCTACGATGGCCCCGATCATTTCAACAGAGGCCATCGCATGTTGAAAACAAGCAATCTCCAGGCAGCAGAGCGGGATCAATGGAAGCGCTGAGACCAGATAAGAAGTTAAAAGGATTTATTTCCCATAATGCAACGCGTTTCACGGTCACCCGCTTCCTCATGCCTGAGGAAGCGGGTGACCGTGAAACGTGTTGCATTATGGGAAATAGATCCTTTTAACTTCTTATCTGGTCTCAGCGCTTCCATTGATCCCGCTCTGCTGCCTGGAGATTGCTTGTTTTTATCGTGATTCTATTTCAGCGGGACGAAGCTGCAAAGACCCTTTGATGATACGCCCTGATGATACGCCCTGTTCCTTGTTGTACTTGGTTGGAGTACAACTTCATGTGGTAAGCGCAATTCACACTTAGCGTTACCAACTCACCTTTGGTGTTACACTACGGAGCGCATCCGTTTGTGCTTTTTTATCGCATGTTGAAGGCAGCATCAACATACGATGCTTTTGTATGTCCGGTCCATCGCATAAACGGCTATCCGGCAGCGCAGACTGCTTCAGCTGCCACCGGATAGCCGTTTACGGTGCCCCGTGTGGTCCGCTGACGATCACTTACCTGTCCTCGGGGCTCTGGCACGTCCTCTTCAGGATCCCCTGCATCGTCGGTGCTCTACATCGTCGTCATCACGTCGCTGCGCACGCTGTTCCATCATCCAATATGAGCGGCGTGCGTAGCGACGTGATGGTAGCGACGGAGAGCGAGGATGCCGGGGAAGCAGAGGCCTTGCTGGAGCGTCGGGGACACCCCGGGGACGCGGTGACAGCGATGGAAGGCGACATCCAGGGCAGCGGTGACGAGCGGCGACAGTCCGAAGCGGCGGGGACACGCGACTATAACCTCCAATACCAGTGGTCTTCAACCTGCGGACCTCCAGATGTTACAAAACTACAACTCCCAGCATGCCCGGACAGCCGTTGGCTGTCCGGGCATGCTGGGTGTTGTAGTTTTGCAACATCATGAGGTCCGCAGGTTAAAGACCACTGTCCTATACTTTACATTGCACGGATCCCTCAACATACGATGGTTTCAACATACGATGGTCCATTTGGAACAGATTACCATCGTATGTTGAGGGACCACTGTATATATAATGTATACATCTATAACATGAATAGGGGGGGAAACCTATGGTGCACTATGTGCTAGCCTAACAAATACATGCTAGTAAGAGATATATGGCAGTGTACATTCAGACTACACGGGGTGTGCTTGTAGTCTGTTACTAGGGAGATAGGAGGAGCTGCAGACAAAAAGATTCGGGTTAATTTGATATATAGATTTGCTTACATTTTGTTTAGAGGCTTTAGAACAGTGGTTTTAAACCGTGGCCCTCCAGATGTTGCAGAACTTCAACTCCCAGCATGTCCAATGGCCATCCGGGCATGCTGGGTGTTAAAGTTTTGCTACATCTGGAGGGCCACAGCTTGAGACCACGGTTCTAGAACAATGAACAATTTCAAAGCATCAAAGAGTGGCCAAATGTAATCAAAGAGTGGCCAAATGTAATCAAAGAGTGGCCAAATGTAATCAAAGAGTGGCCAAATGTAATCAAAGAGTGGCCAAATGTAGATATTTTCTTAGCATATAAAACTGAAGAAGATTAGTTGGATAAGTGCAATATGCGGTTATAAAATTGAGAAATTCAGACCTCTAGGCACAGTTAGTATTTTGTGCGTGTGTGTGTGTGTGTGTGGGGGGGGGGGATAGAAGGAGATGGGAGATGTGGCTGGTATCTAAATATAATGTGCTTTATTCAAATATATTGCCAATATAGGGGAAGATTTATCAAAACCCGTCCAGTGGAAAAGTTGCCCATAGCAACCAGATTGCTACTTTAATTTTTAACAAGGCCTCTGCAAAATTAAAGAAGCAATCTGATTGGTTGCTATGGGCAACTGGGCAACTTTTCCTTTGGACAGGTTTTGATAAATCTCCCCCATAGTTGGTAATAAAATCCAGTCTCTGAGCAGGGCCCTTGCTACAGAGATAATGATACACAGTGGTCCCTCAATATACGATGGTAATCCGTTCTAAACGGACCATCGTTTTTTGAAACCATCGTATGTTGAGGGATCCGTGCAATGTAAAGTATAGGACAGTGATCTACAATCTGCAGACCTCCAGATGTTGCAAAACTACAACACCCAGCATGCCCGGACAGCCGTTGGCTGTCCGGGCATGCTGGGAGTTGTAGTTTTGCAACATCTGGAGGTCCGCAGGTTGTAGACCACTGGTATTGGAGGTTATACTCACCTGTCCCCGCCGCTCCGGACCGTCACCGCTGCCCTGTATGTCGCCTTCCATCGCTGTCGCCGCATCCCCGGGGTGTCCCTGATGCTCCAGCAAGTCCGCTGCTTCCCCGGCATCCTCGCTCTCTGTTGCCGCCATCACGTCGTTACGCACGCCGTTCCTATTGGATGACGGGACGGCGTGCGCAGCGACGTGATGACAACGTTGGAGAGCGCCGACGATGCAGGGAACCCGAAGAGGACGGTCCGGAGCCCCGAGGACAGGTAAGTGATCGTCAGCGGACCACATGGGGCACCGTAAATGGCTATCCGGCAGCAGCTGAAGCAGTCAGCGCTGCCGGATAGCCGTTTATGCGATGGCCCCGACATACAAAAGCATCGAATGTTGATGCTGCCTTCAACATGCGATGGCCTCTGAGAGGCCATCGTATGTTGAAATGGGGGGGGGTCACTGTATATAGGTTAAAAGCATAACACAACATAAAAAATGGTTTTCAAATGATGGTACCAGTCTTTGACAAGGAAAAAGAATCACTTGTAAAATTATGTATAATAAAAATAGAATAAAAAAATTGTAGCAGCGCAGTAAATACATTTGTGGTTTGTAGCAGTCTACAATGAATATTATGAAATACAGCGTTGTGCAGATTGGCACGGGTGCTGGTGCTCACAGCGCACCTGACCTGGTAGAAATACCTGCAGTCTTCTTATATGTTTGTTCCGTCTTTGTCATGGATGTCCTGGCACATAGGTCTATGGTGGCAGGTGACTCGGAGCTGCGTCCGGCCCTGGATGGATGAGTTGACAGCAGCGGGGCTATGCAGATCACTCGCTGCGGCCGCTTCCTCGTGCTGTGGCAGTAACTCAGTGAATGGTGGTCCGCTGAGCAGGGGACTCCAGCGCTTGAGAATGGAGATTCAATCCTTGTCAAGAGTTAGAAACGGCAAAGTGGATTGCTGGGTGATAGCTAATATATAGACGCGTTTCGTGGAGAACCCCCTTTTTCAATGGCAACAGTGGGAGTTCTCACTTTTGCCATTGAAAAAGTTTATTTTTCCCCCGAAACACGTCTATTAGCTATCACCCAGCAATCCACTTTGCCGTTTCTAACTATTGTACCACAATTGTATTTACAGCGCTGCTACAATTTTTTACTATTTTTATTATACATCATTTTACAAGTGATTCTGACTTTTTCTGACCATTTTTTATACAACACACACACACATTATATATTTATTTATTTATTAAATTTGAGTAGCCGTATTAGTGCAGTGATGCAAATCATAAAATGTTGCAGTTTCTTGTAATACCTTTTTTATTGGACTAACAGCATTTTGTAGAGAAGCTTTCGGGATTCCTCCCTTTATCAAGTCCAAAGCAAATGCATTTGCTTTGGACTTGATAAAGGGGGGAATCCCGAAAGCTTCTCTACAAAATGCTGTTAGTCCAATAAAAAAGGTATTACAAGATACTGTGATTTTATTACCAACTATGGGGGACATTCATCAAAGCATTTAGTAGGTTTTTTGCTTAAAATTGTCACAAAGAAGTCTTACGTGCGACTACTCTCTTTTTGATTGTTACATAGTTACATAGTTAGTACGGTCGAAAAAAGACATATGTCCATCAAGTTCAACCAGGGAATTAAGGGGTAGGGGTGTGGCGCGATATTGGGGAAGGGATGAGATTTTATATTTCTTCATAAGCATTAATGTTATTTTGTTCCAGGAATGTATCTAATCCTGTTTTAAAGCTGTAAATTGTTCCAGCTGTGACCAGTTCCTGAGGTAGACCGTTCCATAAATTCACAGTCCTCACGGTAAAGAAGGCGTGTCGCCCCTTGAGACTAAACTTTTTCTTCTCCAGACGGAGGGAGTGCCCCCTCGTCCTTTGGGGGGGTTTAACCTGGAACAGTTTTTCTCCATATTTTTTGTATTGTGCAGTGTCCCAAGCAAAAAAATAAAAACTTGCTTACCAAAGTAAAAAGTGATTTTTGACTTGCAGTGGTCAGAGATTTATCGAGCTCGAAAGTCGCATCACATGAAAAAAATAAAAATAAATAAAAATAAAACTACCAAATTTACTCCAGCTCAGACATGGAGCAGAAAAAGCCACTACCAAAGCAATAAAAAAATTAATTTCACGTAAGCAATTTTTTTTTCTTTTTTTTTTTTTATCAACAGGCTGAAACCAGTTGATATAAATAAAGTCGCACAGAAGCAAAAAAAATTGTAAGAAAAAAAAAAGAACTAAAAAAAGGAATACATAAGCAAACATTGATAAATGTCCCCCTATATTGGCAATATATTTGAATAAAGCACATTATATTTAGACACCAGCCACATCTCCCATCTCATTTTTTTCCCCACACGCACACTAGCACAAAAATACTAACTGTGCCTAGAGGTCTGAATTTCTCAATTTTAGTACTAGTTTCTTTTGGCACTCCGGGTAAAGTGTATCTCAGCACCTCTGCCCACTCAAACTATACATTTATAGTGTCCATCCACTTTTTAATGCAATATGATGTTAACCTGCACATTACAGGTCACCTTGTTTATGTAGACCAGTGTTTCCCAACCAGAGTGCCTCCAGCTGTTGCAAAACTACAACTCCCAGCATGCCCGGACAGCCTTCGGCTGTCCGGGCATGCTAGGAGTTGTAGTTTTGCAACAGCTGGAGGCACCCTGGTTGGGAAACACTGATGTAGACAGTAATAAAAATAAATTATATATGGCTAAACCCTGCCCTGAGCTTTAACATACCTACATATGATCTCAGAACATTGGTGCACATGCTTGATAGGAATGTCTAAAAAGTGCAAAATGCCCCAGAATAAATACCCCCACTCTGTACTATATTACACATTGTAGAATATGATCCTCTGAAAGGCTCTGCCTTTTTCATTTCAACTTTCCACAACAACTGTTGGGCCCTGACTAGGATTGCAGAATCATCGGTTTCACAGGGCAACAATTTTTTTCCTTGTTAAAAACTTTAACCTTAAAAAGGTGTTATCCAGGAAAAAAAAAAAAAAAAAATTTTTTTTTTTAATATATCAACTGGCTCCAGAAAGTTAAACAAAAAGATTTGTAAATTACTTCTATTAAAAAAATCTTAATCCTTTCAGTACTTATGAGCTGCTGAAGTTGAGTTGTTCTTTTCTATCCAAGTATTCTCTGATGACACCTGTCTCGGGAACCGCCCAGTTTAGAAACAAATCCCCATAGCAAACTTATACTCTGTGCAGTTCCCGAGACACGCAGATGTCAGCAGAGAGCACTGTTGCCAGACAGAAAACAACAACAACAACTCAACTTCAGCAGCTGATCATTATTGAAAGGATTAAGATTTTTTTTAATAGAAGTAATTTACAAATCTGTTTAACTTTCTGGAGCCAGTTTATATAAAAAAAAATAAAAAATAAAGTTTTTTCCTGGAATACCCCTTTAAATTGTAACTACTTCTCCATAGAAATCCCCATACGGCTAAATTGCACAATTAAAGCTCCATTACAGCACTTGGCATAACACAGAGAGCGAGGGCCGTTCCTATTGCTGTATAAACAAGATTTTTTTTTTTCACTCTTGCAAACAAGCCTCAAGCAACAGACCAGCCTAAATGAGACCTCTTAGAGAAGCCGGGATGCATCTGTGGTCCAGATGTGGCCACGTAGGAGTGTATCCCAACCGTTCATCTCCCGGAACAGAATATGCAGAACACACCAGAATACAATTAGAGATGAGCAAACTTACAGTAAATTCGATTCGTCACGAACTTCCCGGCTCGGCAGTTGATGACTTATCCTGCGTAAATTAGTTCTGCCTTCAGGTGCTCCGGTGGGCTGGAAAAGGTGGATACAGTCCTAGGAAAGAGTCTCCTAGGACTGTATCCACCTTTTCCAGCCCACCGCAGCACCTGAAAGCTGAACTAATTTACGCAGGAAAAGACATCAACTGCCGAGCCGAGAAGTTCGTGACGAATCGAATTTACTGTAAGTTCGCTCATCTCTAATTACAATAGCAGTTCTACATATCTGTGACTACAGATATCACCAGTAAGTGCCCCTGTCTGTACTGGTGGAGACAGGAAGAGAGAAAATATTCTGGTCATGATAAAAAGCTGCAAAACGTATTTACTCCATTATATCAATGAGCTTCTCCCCTTTGGGTGGGGTGGAGAGATGTACAGTAAAGAAAGTTAAGCTGCAGTCACTTGGGAGTAACAAAGGCATTTAAAGGCTCCGGCAAAGCCTACAGAAGATGACATCCTAAGGGCGATGACACATGGTGCGTCAGCTAAACAGCAGCTCTCAGGAATGACCCATAGAGATCAACTATGAGAAAAGTGCAAGGAAGTAGCTGCTAAATCCATATTGGTTAGAAGGAACTTCACATGCCCAGAACATTAGCCACATTTGGTAACAATGGAGGACTGCTGAGTGATACGCCAGTACACCGTTTCCCAACCGGGGTGCCTCCAGCTGTTGCCTGTCTGGGAATGCTGGGAGTTGTAGTTTTGCAGCAGCTGGAGGCACCCCGGTTGGGAAACAGTGCGCTAGTATATATCGGGAAAATATATTACCAATACTGACCTAGACCAGACTGTCACAGAGTAGGACTGAGCACAGGATGGAGTGCTGCTGCCATTGCATTTGTTGGACTAATGGACAGAAAAGCCAAGAATTATCCCCAATAAATGACAATATGGCAAATCTCCATGAAAAAACGTAAGGTGACCCACACGTGTATTCCAGCCAGCAGGTCTGATGACCTGAAATGATAGCTGTGACTGCCCAACACGTGGGAACTTACCAAAGAAGAGAGTTCAGGACTGCTAGTCATCCCTGAGTTTTCCTGTATACATGAGCAAAAGAAGTCCTCATGTCTTCCCTGGTAAATACACAGAAGAATGGCGTTCCCCATGCAGGCAAACCTGTGACCATAAGAGAATGCTGGCCATTCAACAATTTGCCAAATATATACTGGTCTGGAGTTTAAATGGATGCACTTTCCTAAAGATTATATATCTGGTTACCCACATCACAGACATGATTAAGGACCTGGAGTACAAAACGTGTCAGGTATTGGTTGGTGATGGAATTTGAATGATGGACAATAAAGATTGGAAGTCTTTCTATCTTAACATGTGAACATACCCTAAGGGTACGTTCACACACACGGATTTTCGCTGCGGATCCGCTGGGGAAGGCCCCGCTCTATGCTGGCTTTACATGTGCCTGCTCGTATACGCCGCTACGAGCAGACACACTGCAGCGATGTGCGCGGCGTACTCGCACATCGCGGCCACTCTCCCTGCTCTGAGCTAGGCAGAGAGCTCCAGCGATGTGCGAGTATACTGCGACTCACACATCGCCTTGTGCCTGCTGGTAGCGGTGTATTGCTACTACAAGCAGGCTCATATAAAGCCAGCATAGAGCGGGGCCTTCATCAGCGGATCTGCAGCGTAAAATACGCTGAAAATCTGCGCATATGAACGTACCCCTAAGGGTTTATTCACATGGCAGAATTTCCGCACCAATTCCGCTTCCGCATTCATTTGCGTGGTTTCTGGCTTGTGCAGAATTGGTGCAGAATCCGCATGCGGAAACTCAGAAGTGTGAATGGGAGTGCAGAATCCCATGGAAGTCTATTGGGCTTAAATTTTAAGGGGTATTCCAGGCAAAAAAATTTTTATCCCCTATCCAAAAGGATAGGGGATAAGATGTCTGATCGCGGGGGGCCCGCTGCTGAGACCCCCCGTGATCTCCCAGCAGCACCCGGATTCTATGCGGGGACTGCGTCTCTAGTTTTGGAAACCTCCGGGTTTCCGGGACTGGGGACAAGACATTACGCCACGCCCCCTCCATTCATGTCTATGGGAGGTGTCAGCAGAGAGCACTGTGGACAAGACAAAAAAGAAATTCAAAAAGAAAAAATTTCCTCTGTAGCATACAGCTGCTAAAAAATACTGGAAGGGTAAAGATTATTATTTTTTTTTAATAGAAGGAATTTACAAATCTGTTTAACTGTCTGCCATCAGTTCATAAAAAAAAAAAAAAAAAAAAAAAAAAAAAAAAAGGGTTATCCAGGAAAAAAAACTATATATATATATATATATATATATATATATATATATATATATATATATATATATATATATATATATATATATATATATCTATCTATCAAAAACAGGCGCAGCACTCCAAAAAATAGTGTGATTTAATATCTCATGTCAGCATTACAACGTTTCAACTCCTCCTGGAGCCATTTTCAAGCATAGTGATATACAAACACCACAGGGCTTTTATGCCCCAAACAATTAATTAGTGCAAAGCAATTCATAAAGTGCCAATCATATAAATATCATATAAAAATATAAACAGTGTGTTACATAATTGTATAGCACATAGTGCATCAGTGTAAATGAAGTGCTATGGTGCATATAGTGCATAAAAATATACAAAAAGTTAAAATACAGCTTGAAAATACATCTCAAGATATGATTGCATATAATCATATAATCATAGACACCTGTGTATATATAATGAACATCATAAAATAGTACATACTGCATAGTGAGGAGGAAACATCCACCTGCTCCATACAATGGCGCGGCGAGCGTGGGCTACTGGCTATTGCGTCTGCGCAAACAGGCTGTGAATACTTCCGCATACACACTCGCGGTCATGTGAGTATTCACAGCCTGTTTGCGCAGACGCAATAGCCAGTAGCCCACTCTCGCGGCGCCATTGTATGGAGCAGGTGGATGTTTCCTCCTCACTATGCAGTATGTACTATTTTATGATGTTCATTATATACACAGGTGTCTATGATTATATGATTATATGCAATCATATCTTGAGATGTATTTTCAAGCTGTATTTTAACTTTTTGTATATTTTTATGCACTATATGCACCAAAGCACTTCATTTACACTGATGCACTATGTGCTATACAATTATGTAACGCACTGTTTATATTTTTATATGATATTTATATGATTGGCACTTTATGAATTGCTTTGCACTAATTAATTGTTTGGGGCATAAAAGCCCTGTGGTGTTTGTATATCACTATGCTTGAAAATGGCTCCAGGAGGAGTTGAAACGTTGTAATGCTGACATGAGATATTAAATCACACTATTTTTTGGAGTGCTGCGCCTGTTTTTGGTTTCTGTCTATGGAGGACTTTGATCGAGTCTTTTTTTGGACGCTGGCACCACCATTGTTTGCTGGACTGGATAAGTAGTGCTGCATTATTTTGGGACTATATATATATATATATATATATGTACTGAAAGTATTCTGATTTTTTAATAGAAGTAACTTACAAATCTGTTTAACTTTCTGGAGCCAGTTATATCTCACAACTGGCTCCAGAAAGTTAAACAGATTTGTAAGTTACTTCTATTAAAAAATCAGAATCCTTTCAGTACTTATGAGCTTCTGAAGTTAAGGTTGTTCTTTTCTGTCTATATGCTCTCTGATGACAAGTGTCTCAGGAACCGCCAAGTTTAGAAGAGGTTTGCCATGGGGGTTTTCTCCTAAACTGTGCGTTTCCCGAGACACGTGTCATCAGAGAGCACTTGGACAGAAAAGAACAACCTTAACTTCAGAAGCACATAAGTACTGAAAGGATTAAGAGTTTTTTTTTTTTTATAGAAGTAATTTACAAATCTGTTTAACTTTCTGGAGCCAGTTGCAGTTGAGAGAGATATATATATATTGTGACGATCCGTCTTGGGGATTAGCTCTGGGATCGTCCTGGACCACGCCACAGGATGCGTTTCTTCTCAATAAACCGGCAAACAATGAGTCTTTTCTGCAATTCTGGCTCCTCGCCAGGTTTATTAACCGGGATGCAGGATAAACAAAACATAAAAATAACTCCTAGGCCGTCTAGCCACTCACTACACATGTAGTATGCCCTGACTAATAACTGATGGGCTTTTCCCTGTCAGTTTAAACACAATAAGTCCTGCAGCCTTATAAGACACAGTTCACATTTGAACATAAAGTCCCATTCGTACAGCCACCTTGCTATATGTTACAGGAGCCGCGTCTCTCACTCCGGGAGTCCACGCTTGTGTCCTCAGCAGCCCTTGCTGTGCCCGCCTGGCACTGGACACGGTGTCTCCCCCCTCTAACAGCCACTTCTGTCTAGGGGAGAGCCCAGATTATTCTGTTTCTCTTCCTTTTAAGGACCCTTCCCCTTTCTGCTGCCTCATTGATTAGTCCACAGGTGGAGATTTCTGCAGGATCAGTGTGGGAAATGCACCCTTTCCTTGCCACACTGTCACAATATATACATATACATATATATATATATATATATATATATATATATATATATATATATATATATATATATATATATATATATATATATAAAGCTTTTTCCTGGATAACCCCTTTAAGGTTCAAATCTCAGTTTTTGAAGGGTTCAGAGGTAAGGCAATAATTCCATCACCCCCAATGATAAAAGTTGCTTTCACCACCGTACACATGGACAGTCACACCTCTGCCGTGCACACTTACCTGTTTGAAGTCGGCCAGGTATGTGATGAAGGTGCCGTCCGCCTTGCGGAACTCCAGGGTGATGCAGTCCTGCTCGCTGTCCGCCTGCAGGCTCTCCTCAGCCACCTGACCATCTTCTAGACGGACACGGACCTTCAGCTCCCCCAGGCTTGTTCTACAGTACCACAGCAGAGACCATAGCCACAAGAACTGTCTGGCTGATACCAGAGGACACATCACCGGGCAGAGGGGGCCAGGGCAGCGAGTCTAGCAGTACTTGGGTAAGACTTGAGGAAGGAAGAAGAAAAAAAAAAAAAAAAGTGTCAATGACACGAGCAACAAGAAAAGTATTGAAAACCTAAGCTAAAACCTACTGAGGGGCCCCGAATGTTGACTCTAAACACACATCAGTGCCCAAACTTGTACGAAAGTCACAATATAGAAATAGAAAGGGAAGTTCTGTGGGTGAAATCCCAGAATAGAGGAGGAAACTGTGGGCGGATTACACAAGGATCGCCGAGATTGTGAGTCCTACGAGATCCCCAACCTATGCTTCTCCAGCTATTGCAAAACTTCGACTCCCAACATGCCAGGCACAATAGGCATTGTAGTTTGCAACCATTGGTTTAAGACAGAGTTTCCCAACCAGTGTGCTTCCAGCTGTTGCAAAACTACAACTCCCAGCATGCCAGGACATACCTGGCATTGCTAGTAATGTCACATGAAATACCATTTGCTGTAGAGTTAAAGGGGTATTCCAGGAAAAAGGTTTTGTTTAGATATCAAATGGCTCCAGAAAGTTTAACAGATTTGTAAATTACTTCTATTAAAAAAATCTTAATCCTTTCAGTACTTATGAGCTGCTGAAGTTGAGATGTTCTTTTCTGTCTAAGTGCTCTCTGATGACACCTGTCTGTCTCGGGAACTGCCCAGTTTAGAAGCAAATCCCCATAGCAAACCACTTCTACTCTGTGCAGTTCCCGAGACAAGCTGAGATGTCAGCAGAGAGCACTGTTGCCAGACAGAAAACAACAACAACTCAACTTCAGCAGCTGATAATTATTGAAAGGATTAAGATTTTTTAATAGAAGTAATTTACAATCTGTTTATCTTTCTGGAGCCAGATGATATAAGAAAAAGTTTTTTTCCTGGAATACCCGTTTAAATGCAGCCTATTGTTCCCTGTTATCAGCCGTATCGGGTGCCCCTGATCTTCTATAATCATCTATCATGATCTTAAACCAGAGTTTCCCAACCAGGGTGCCTCCAGCTGCTGCAAAACTACAACTCCCAGCATGCCTGGACAGCCATGCAGGGAGTTGTAGTTTTGCAGCAGCTGGAGGCACCCTAGTTGGGAAACTCTGGTTTAAGATCATGATAGATGATTATAGAAGATCAGGGGCACCCGATACGGCTGATAACAGGGAACAATAGGCTGCATTTAACTCTACAGCACATGGTATTTCATGTGACATTACTAGCTATACCAGGTATGTCCAGGCATGCTAGGAGTTGTAGTTTTACAACAGCTGGAGGTCCAGTTTATAGACCACTGATGTAATACAATGGTGTCTGCATTCATTCCCACCATACACATCTGGATACATCCCTCACTATCCACAATGGGGTCGGTCCACACGCTGCAGATTTGCAATGCATCAATTTGGTGCAGAAACACTGAACATTTTCTGACACTGATCTGCAGCAGAACCGCAGAGTGTAAACATACTCCGAAGTAAAGTGAGAATCCGCACTAAACCAGTAGGTGTGAATATCTTCTCTCGAGACCAATCGCATCGTCCGATAACTGCCCCAATTACAGCGATCAGCAGCAGCTGAGTCCCGACTACAGATCAATAATCGGGCTACATCTATGGTGATGGATCTGGGGGTGACACGAGGGGCCGCAGCCCGGGACCTTCCCACCACTGCCCGCTGGATCTAGTGACAAGGAGTCAGGCGTAATGATGGATGTGCAGAGCCGGACTTACCCCGGAGCAGGCGCTGACATCCGGATCGGGGAGTCGCTGGCTCCCGGGTGTCCGCCGCTGTCTATCCCTCCTCATCCGCTCCGGCTGCCGCTGCTGTCCCGGGCCGGACTCCGATCTCTGGATGTTCTCCCCCAGGCGGCGGCTTTCAGAGGCCGTCACTTCCTCCAGGACCTGCCCCTTGACTTAAAGGGACAGACACACTCCGGCGGCGGAGAGCAACAATGGCCCGGGAACTGGAGCAGATAACTGGCGCTGCTGGACCGGGAAGGAAAAATCTCCATGAGCCTCTGATAACCCGGACCTGGGCACCTCGTCACCTCAGACACTTCTGGGGACCTCTGTGTGGTGGCCAGGACTTTCCAGGGAACTCTAAAACAAATAAAAAGAAACTTTGGAACTCTCTGTCACGTGACATATCCTCCCGCTGCGGTCGGTCTCATCCTATAGAATCACGTGACTAGGGCGCCCCATCAACCCTGTGCAGCCTGGTTATGCAGTAAACCTGAGCTGTTGCCCATAGCAACCTATCTCATGCCAGGTTTCATTTTCAGATGCCCTTTTAGAAGTACAGTGGTCCCTCAACATACGATGGTAATCCGTTCCAAATGGACCATCATATGTTGAGGGATCCGTGCAATGTAAAGTATAGGACAGTGGTCTACAACCTGCAGACCTCCAGATGTTGCAAAACTACAACACCCAGCATGCCCGGACAGCCAACGGCTGTCCGGGCATGCTGGGAGTTGTAGTTTTTGAACATCTGGCGGTCCGCAGGTTGAAGACCACTGGTAATGGAGGTTATACTCACGTGTCCCCCGCCGCTCCGGACCGTCACTGCTGCCCTGGATGTCGCCCTCCATCGCTTTTGCTGCGTCTCCAACGCTCCGGCAAGGCCTCTGCCTCCCCGGCATCCTCACTCTCCGTCGCCGCCATCACGTTGTTACGCACGCCACTCTGATTGGATGATGGAACAGCGTGCGCAGCGACGTGATGACGATGATGCAGGGGATCCCGAAGAGGACAAGCCAGAGCCCCGAGGACAGGTAAGTGATCGTAAGCGGACCACACGGTCCGTAAACGGCTATCCGGCGGTGGCTGAAGCAGTCTGCGCTGCCAGATAGCCGTTTATGCGATGGCCCTGACATACAAAAGCATCGTATGTTGATGCTGCCTTCAACATGCGAGGGCCTCTGAGAGTCCATCGTATGTTGAAATGATCATATGTCGGGGCCATCGTAGGTCGGGGGGGTCACTGTAAAGCCTTATTGGTTGATATGGGCAACTGCTCCACTGGTTCTTCACACAAGGCTTCTGAAATCTTCCCCATTGGGAGCTCTTTCCTGTCAGCCTGGTCTTGAGTCTACCCCTTCTACACATGACATGTGCGCCACCACAGTAAGGGTATGTTCACACTCCTGAGTAATTCCTGAGGAATTCCGCTAACGGAATTACGCGCTGTGAACATAAACATTAGTGTGAAATCGTTACGCGCAAAGAAAGAACATGTTCATTCTTTGCGCAAAAGTCCCCAAACACTGCATAGCCATCAATGGTGACGGCGCAGTGCTGCGCGGTCCTACGGCCGAAGTATTGTGGTGGCGGGCGCTAGAATGGAATCTACGCTCGCGCATGTTCACACAGCCATTATTCTTTCTGGTGTTTGCTTAAATCATTGCAATCTTCTGACATAGACGCCATGTTTTTTTTTTTTCTTTTCTTTTTTATGAAATAAACAATCTGGTTGCTATGGACAACTGCTTCACTTTTCATCTACACAGGTTTTGATAAATCTCCCCACGTATGAGTACACCCCCAAAACATTCCGTCAGGATTTGCTCTTTTTTTTTCTTTTTCCTGCTGGGTACAATAGCACATACCTTTCATAGAACAAGATCCAATAAAAAAAAAAAAACACACAACGCAGATTTGTGGATTCTGTGCAGAAGGTGGGCTGAAATTTGTCCTGAATTTATGCAGAATTTCCTGCAATCAAGACGCAAATTCCAGATTCCGCAAAAAAGAATTGACAAGTTCATTCTTTCTGCAGAATCTGGAATGCAGAATTTACACAGTAGAAAATCTGCTATGTGAATGGGACTGTTGAAATTCCATTCACCACAATGTTACCTTCGTGTAGCAGAATTTCCTAGCTGAATTTTTCTGCCAGATTCCACTCTGAAAATCCACAGTGCGAATATGTGGTGACACATGGGTGCAACATATACTTGCCAGGGCACCGTTAACCTACACAGTTCGAGGTGGAGACAGTTTCCCCTGGGCCAGGCGCGGGGCAATAAAACAGACTGATGCCAGGTTACGGATAACTGTCTTTTTATTGAAGCAGGAGCAGATGGTACAATACTCGCAGTACAGAGCAGAGTAGAAGGGATGCAGTGTAACACCGAGCCCTGTGGCCTTGCTGGGACTTATGATGCTTTTCACCCACTTGAATTGACTTGCTATTAGCTATGTAATAGAGAGAAAAGGCACTCCAATGGTAAAGAACCACCAGTAAACGGGTAAAGAGACGAGGAACGTTGCTTATCACAAATGGTTGTGTAGCCCCATACACAACAATGGAATGAGCGTGGGTAACGCAGGGTCCTGTCTGTAGATATACAGGTAACTCCAAGCACAGGTGGGAATCTAAAGGTGCTGACCAGGAATCAGTTCAGAGGAGCCAAAGTAAAATCCAATTACAGTGAGCCCTCGACCTACGATGACCCCGACATACGATAATTTCAACATGCGATGGCCTCTCAGAGGCATGTTGAAGGCAGCATCAACATACGATACTTTTGTATGTCGGGGCCATCGCATAAATGGCTATCCGGCAGCGCAGACTGCTTCAGCTGCCACCGGATAGCCGTTTACGGTGCCCCGTGTGGTCTGCTGACGATCACTTACCTGTCCTCGGGGCTCCGGACCGCCCTCTTCGGGATTCCCTGTATCGTCGGCGCTCTCCGTCAACGTTATCACGTCGCTGCGCACGCCGTCCCGTCATCCAATAGGAGCTGCGTGCGTAGCGACGTGATGGCGGCGACGGAAAGCGAGGATGTCGGGGAAGCAGAGGACGGTGACATCCCGGGCAGCGGTGACGAGCGGTGACAGTCCGCAGCGGCGGGGACAGGTGAGTACAATTTTCCCTAACAGTGGTCTTCAACCTGCGGACCTCCAGATGTTGCAAAACCACAACTCCCAGCATGCCCAGACAGCCAACGGCTGTCCGGGCATGCTGGGTGTTGTAGTTTTGCAACATCTGGAGGTCCGCAGGTTGTAGACCACTGTCCTATACTTTACATTGCACGGATCCCTCAACATGCGATGGTTTCAACAAACGATGGAACGGATTACCATCGTATGTTGAGGGACCACTGTCGTTTATTTAGGACCAAGATGTAATGCGTTTAGCTACACATGCCCAGCGACACTTGTTGCATCTTGGTCCAAAATAAACAAATTGGATTTTACTTTGGCTCCTCTGAACTGATTCCTGGTCAGCGCCATTAGATTCCCCCCTGTGCTTGGAGTTACCTGTAGATATCTATCTTGCTATTAGATATGCTATTAGATATTAGATAAAAGAAAATGCAGAGGTGGCACCTTGATAGTGTCATTACCTTTGTAAAACAAGGGTGGTTGCAAAATAAATAAAATAAAAAAATGCTGCCCTCCTTTTGAGTTGTGCTACAGTACAGGCACAACTCTGAGATGCGCTCAAAACTGGTGTGCGGCAGGGTTCCGGGGGCCACTTGCTGTCGGCACCGCTGGCAGGCGATCGGGATGCTGGATGGGCAGCGAGGTACTGGGGGCTGCTGGATGTTCGCACCGCTGGCAGGCGATCGGGATGCTGGATGGGCAGCGAGGTACTGGGGGCTGCTGGATGTTCGCACCGCTGGCAGGCAGTCAGGATTCAGGCAGATGCGGTGAGGTTCTGGGAGCCGCTGAATGTTCGCACCACAGGCAGGCAGTCAGGATGCAGGCAGATGCGGCGAGGTTCCAGGAGTTGCTGATTGTCAGCACTGCTGGCAGGCAGTCAGGATGCAGGCTGGAGTGGGTTGCGGGCATCCGTGGCAGGGGATGGACCCAAAATCCGACTGGTTATACTGCGCTTCACTGGGATGAAAAAGGCAATTTTTGCAGGAATACTATGTTAACTTTTTATTTCCAATGCACCAGTAGTATACACGGGCAATATTCGTTACACAGGTTCGGGATGTGCAGGACAACGCGTTTCTACAGGGGATTCCTCTCTTCGTCAGGGACCTGTTTAACAGATTTGTAAATTACTTCTATTTAAAAAATGTAATCCTTCCAGTACTTATCAGCTACTGTATGCTCCAGAGGAAGTGGTATGGTTCTTTTCTGTCTGACCACAGTGCTCTCTGCTGACTCCTCTGTCCATGTCAGGAACTGTCCAGAGCAGGAGAATTTTGCTATGGGGATCTGTTCTTGCTCCGGACAGTTCCTAAATTGGACAGAGGTGTCAGCAGAGAGCACTCTGGTGGTCAGACAGAAAAGAACCATACAACTTCCTCTGAAGCATACAGTAGCTGATAAGTACTGGAAGGATTACATTTTTTAAATAGAAGTAATTTACAAATCTGTGAAACTTTTTGGCACCAGTTGATTTAAAAAAATGTTTTCCCTTGGAGTACCCCTTTAAACACTGTTATGCAGGCTGTGCACTCACTACTTTACATTGTAGCAGAGGGTCATTTCTTCAGTGTTGTCACATAAAAAGATGGAATAAAATATTTAGAAAAATGTGAGAGGTGTAAGATACTGTATTCACAGAGAATATACTCATATGTACAGCAGGTACCGTATTTTTCGCCGTATAAGACGCACTTTTTCTTCCCCAAAACTGGGGGGAAAAAAGTCGGTGCGCCTTATACGGCGAATACACCCCTATCGCGACGGTCCCTGCGGCCATCAACGGCCGGGACCCGCGGCTAATACAGGACATGACCGATCGCGGTGATGCCCTGTATTAACCCTTCAGATGCGGCGATCAAAGCTGACCGCCGCGTCTGAAGGGAAAGTGACACTAACCTGGCTGTTCAGTCGGGCTGTTCTGGACCGCCGCGATTTCACCGCGGCGGTCCTGAACAGCCCGACTGAATAGCCGGGTTAGTGCTTACAGGACACCAGGAGGGGCCTTACCTGCCTCCTCGTGTCTTCTCCGTTCAGGGATCCCCTGTATGGCCGGCGCTCTACTTCCTCGTCATCACGTCGTCGCGTACGTGCGTCGGCGTGTGTAACGACGTGATGACAGCAACGGAGAGCGAGGATACCCGGCCGGCAGCAGAGACGTTTCGGAGCGACATCCAGGGCAGCGGTGACGGGTCCGGAGCGGTGGGGACACGTGAGTATTACCTCCTATGCAGTGGTCTTCAATCTGCGGACCTCCAGATGTTACAAAACTACAACTCCCAGCATGCCCGGACAGCTAAAGGCTGTCCGGGCATGCTGGGAGTTGTAGTTTTGCAACATCTGGAGGTCCGCAGGTTGAAGACCACTATTGGGTTCAAAATCTCTAATTTTTTAGATTTTGCACCTAAAAATAGGGTGTGTCTTATACGCCGGTACGTCCTATAGGGCGAAAAATACGGTATATTACTGTTACTCAAGCATTGATACAAATAGGGTGACGTACAGCACATGACTCTTCCTGTAGCATATGAGGCACATGCTCTTCCATCAGATAGGAGTGGGTTCATATAACATCAGACAACGTTCATATCCAAAATTATAGACCAAAAAAAAAAAAAAGTTAATAAGTTCTATACAAATCCTGTCAGTGCAACTTCATAAATATTACTTATTGTACACAAACGGATCTGCAAATACCCAAATCTAAACTCATCACCAAGACTATAATAACTTGATAAATTCTCCCAAACTTTTAACCTTACCATTTTCTACTAATTGATTCACCTTATGTATTCTAACTTTTTCCCAACTTCATAAATAATAACCAAAAAGATACAGCATTATAGGTCGATTTCATATTAAAAGATATCATTTTATTCAAATAATTGATCATACTAAAGTAAAGTATATATTTTCATCCAAGTAAATAAGAGTGCAATAATGTTAGCAACATAACAAGGTCAATGTGAGTATATCTTAGCAAAAATATATGATATCATACAAAATGTATATAATAAATAGAGATAAGCGAATCGAATCTGACGAATCCGAATTTGTTACGAATTTCAAGAAAATTAAGATTCGCAATGAATGTGAATATCGCCGCGATTCTATCAGGCGAATCGCTTCATTAAACTCCATTTAGTGCCGTCCAGGCTCCAGGGCATCTAAAATGGTGGATCTACATGTGATGACATGGGGCAAGGAATCCTGGGAAGGCGGGAACAAGGGTAGGTAGGAAGACGCTGAATCACATGCAGGATGCAGCCTATCAGCAGCCAGTCACCTCTGTGATGTCACACCCCTATATAATTGGCAGCCATATTCCGGCTAGTTACTTCATCCTTTCACTGCAGAGAGATAGGACAGACAGCGATGTGTGTTACACAGAAAAGCTTTTTCCAGCAGTGTTTCACCTGCTAGTCACATCAGCGTTCTGGTGGGAAGAGAGCAGTGCGTTTTTCACAGAAAATTATTTTTAGTGCATCGATTAACCTCCCAGTCACTGTCTACAGCATTGTATTACAGAGAGGGGCAGAGAGCTGTGTGTTGCCTCATACATTTAAACAAGCTGGCTCAGCCGGAGAAACGTTAGCAGAGGAGGGAGGAATACGTTTTTAGTGCAACTCTGTGTCTTTGTTCCACAACAAATCCATTCCTAAAAGTCTGTAAGAGAGTGCAATTTTGGGTTTAGTACACAGCCACTGTGTGCTGCAGCACTGTTGTGTACTGCTGGTGTTTTGCACAAATGCTTATTTAAGCGTACTGTAGCACATTTTTCTGCCCTCATAAGTGCATACCTACATCTAAGTACTGTACTATTTTTTACCTGTTAATCTGCCAAGGGCCTAGATACTGTGAACGACCAGGCAAAAGTACTCACTGGCTGTTGTTGTACCGAAATACTTTTTTAAGCGTACTGTACCGCATTTTTCTGCCCTCATAAGTGCATACCACATACATCTAAGTAGTGTACTATTTTGCACCTGTTAATCTGTCAAGGGCCTAGATACTGTGAAAGGCCAGGCAAAAGTACTCACCGGCTGATGTTGTACCCAACATACTTTTTAAAGCATACTGTAGTGCATTTTTCTGCCCTCATAACTGCATACCACATACCTACATCTAAGTGGCGTACTATTTTGTACCTGTTAAACTCTCAAGGGCCTAGATACTGTGAAAGTACACACCTGCTGCTGTTCTAGACAAATACTGTTAAGCGTAGTGGAGTGTATTGTAATACCCTCATATACGCACTAAGTATGTCAGGCAGAGAAGTGCCAGGATGTGCACAGAGGAGTGTCAGAGGCCTAAATTCATCAGGCGCAGGCAAACGTTGCAACAGACTAGGGGCGAGTGACAGCAGGAGTTGCAGCGAGAGGCCTGATCTCCGGTATCAGCTAGCGGTCGTGTCTTGACCATCAACCCATCTGCCGTCATCGATTGGCTAAAACGGTCATCCACTTCATCACAAGTGACATCTGATACCCCCAGTCAACAGGCTGTTGGTTCCTCAGACACAACCATCAGTTGGAATGGCCCGGGAGCAGTCCCTGTCCTCCCATTGCCTCTGTCCTATGTTGTTCCCTCCCTTAAAGAAGTATCTTATGCTGTGGGCTCAGCTCCACTATTCAGTGAGGACGATCTAATAGAGGACAGTCAGCAGCTACTGCTCAGCCAGGAAGCAGAGGAGACATCCACCGCTTCCTTCGTTAGGTGGGCAGTGATGAGGAGAGTGACATGGGAGGTGGTGTTGCCAGTGTTCAGGGTCCTGAAGCAGACACTGTTGAGCAACCTAAAGAGGACATTGGTGACGTGCAAACACTTGTTGATGATGATGAAGCCGATCACAATTGGGAGCCGGGTGCAGAAGAGGCTTCATCATTAGGAGAAGAAGGTTGCAGGTTGCCCGTGAGGCAGCAGCTGAGCCAGCAAGGTGGTAGCATGGTTGGCAGCTAACATGGTGGCAGAAACGAAAATTCTGGAGCCAAACGTGCCCGGGGGAGACCACCTGCTTTGCGGAAGCATACCTTCCCGGGAGGTTGTGGAACAGGGGTTCCTGGAGACGGCAGCAGTAGCAGCCAATAAGTGCAGACAGTTGGTGGGAAAATCAGCTACTTGGCGGTGTGGCAGTTTTTCATCAAGCATCTGGAGGAGGCTAACATAGCCACATGCAAGATGTGTCGGCAGAAGGGGAAGTGTGGCCAGGGTCCCAATGTTGGCACCACGGCCCTGCATCAACATATGCTGCACCACCATAAAGCAGCCTGGGAGAACCGTTGCTCCGATGTGGTGGTCCAACCTGCTGCATCACCCAGTGGCACGCCACTCCCTCGTGTGTCATACCCTCCTTCTGTCTCTCCAGATGCTCCTGCTCCTCCTATGTTTAGTCAGTCATTCCACCAGCAATCCATCGGCGAAGCCATGCCCAAGAGACAACAGTATGCGCTCCTGTCCAAGTTGCTGGTGCTGCAATCCTTCCCTTTTCAAGTGGTGGACTCTGCACCTTTCAAAGAACTGATGGCTTGTGACGAGCCGAGGTGGAGAGTCCCAAGCCGTCATTTCTTTGCAAAGAAGGAAGTACCAGCTCTGTACAATTTTTTGGAAGAGAAGGTCGGCCAGTCCTTGAGCCTGTCGGTGTGTACCAAAGTGCACGACAGCGCCGACGTGGGGAGCTACTACAGAGAGATCATACGTAGTCAGTTGGCCGATGCCTACCGGCACCATCGTCCATCCTCTCGCAGGTGAGACTCAGGGGGCCTCTGCGCTCACCTTCCCCTGCCATGGCTGCAGGGGAGGGTTGGGGTGGCAGAAGCAGTACCAGCTCCATCAGCAACAGCCTGAGTCTACAGTCACTGATGAGTACCTTTCTTCACCCGCATATTGAAGCAACTCATCAGCAGCAGGTAGACCTGGAGCAGGACCTGAACCAGCAGGTGGTGGCATACCTTGACATTTCCATGCCAACACACCTTGAAGATCCGCTGGACATCTGGGCAGCCAAACTTGATTTGTGGCCGCAACTAGCAGAGTTTTGCCTGGAAAAGCTGTCCTGCCCGGCCAGTAGTGTGCCGTCAGAGCAGGTGTTTAATGCGGCGGGGGTCTTAGTCACCCCGAGGAGAATGTTTCTGTCCATGAAAAATGTGGAGAGACTGACTTTTGTGAAGATGAATCAGACATAGATCAGCCAGGATTTCCACCCACCAATGCCTGATGCATGAGAGTAGATTGACCATGGTGCCACACCAACACTTCACAAATATGGATAGTGCCAAACAGATTTAAGGCACTGCTCCCCAGTTACAAACATTTCTCTGCATCAGACCTTTTTTCACCCACCTTCGTCACCGGGTACTGATATTGCCACCCACCACACCACTCTGTCACTGGGTCACTTTCAGGACTCCTGATGCTGCTGCTCCCACCTCCAGGTTGTCTCTTTCTGCCACCATATGGTCTCCTCATGCTTCTGCCACCTCCAGGCTGTGTCATTCAGCCACTATATTGTCTCCTCATCTGCCGCCAACTCCAGGCTGTGCCATTCAACCACTATATGTTCTCCTCATGCTGCACCAACTCCAGGCTGTGCCTTTCAGCTACTATATGGTCTCCTCATGTTGCCGCCACTCCACGCTGTGTCATTCAGCCACTATATGTTCTACTCATGCTGCCGCAAGCTCCAGGCTGTGTCACTCAGCCACTATATGGTTTACTGATGCTGCTGGGCCTGGAACATTACCTACATTTTTTTATGGTAGCACTAGCTACTATAAATCTTCAATTTAAATTTGAAAATTCATCTTTTAATCTTAGGGATTGTGAAGCCCTATTGTCTCCTCATACTGCCGCCAGCTCCAGGCTGTATCATTCAGCCACTATATGGTTTACTGATGCTGCTGGGCCTAATACCTTACCTAAAAAATTTTATGGTAGCACTAACTACCATAAATCTTCAATTTAAATTTGAAAATTCATCTTTTAATCTTAGGGATTGTGAGGCCCTATGGTCTCCTCATGCTGCCGCCAACTCCAGGCTTTGTCATTCAGTAACTATATGGTGTCCTCATGCTGCTGCCACCTCTGTGCTCCTTGTTAGATTGGGTTTTGTGGTCATACGGTATTAGTTTAAACTAAACGCCGGGACATTAAACTTGGGATTCTAATATAAATCTTAAATTAAAATTTAAAAAAATCAATGTAAGTCTGAGGCCCAATGGTTGTCGACGTCATATTACCTGAAACAGCTTGGAGCGATAACAATGAACCTTAACTGATTAAATTAAACATTCACACTTTCACAGTCAGGGGGGCCCTGAGAGGCAGGAACAGGTGGTATCTCCCCTGGCAAAGGGTAATCAAAAAATAAAAATAAATTCAAATAAAATAAAATAAAAATGACATTAAAAAATCTGCCACATCCAGACACTATGCAGCAGGGATTCTAATAGCGATGCCTGTAATCTGCATGTCATAAACGTTTTTTTCTCATGGGTGCAGACAACTTTCCTTAATGCAATCTACGCACCATATCCAACATGGCTCTTCTTTCCCAGCACTGTAAAATGTATAATGCACAGGTGGATAAAGAAACAGTTCAGCTATTTTATTGATCACTACAGTTTATTATAAAGTAAATAGAAGGTGGACTCGGAGCACAAGTTGACGTCACCCTTGTCTGCTTCAATGGGTGGAGCAATCCATTGGTGGGAGAGAGGGATCAATCTGCAACTAATGCAACAGCTGTAGGCACCCTGATTGAAAATCCTAGGTCTTTTGAATGGATGGGGCTCATTTATGTTTCAATGGGTGGGGTGGCTGATGTGCGGGAGAGAGGAAAATGGAATTATGGGATTTGTAGTCAAGAAAAGAAAATTCAAAAAGGAAATACCAGTTCACAAAAAGCTAGCCACAGTGGTAATCTCACAAAATAGCCATTTATCCCCAAGACAAGCGCAGATCCTTCCTAAGCATGTCCATCACTGCCTGCCAGGTACGTACTAAAATCACCTCATGGTGGATAATCCCTTTAAGGACTAACCCCTTTATACATTAATAACTCTGAGATGCTTATACCTTTTATTCTTATTCCAAGATTGTTTTTTCATGACATATTCTACTTTCACATAGAGGTAAATTTTCGTTGTTACCTGCATCCTTTCTTGGTGAAAAATCCCAAAATTTCATGAAAATGTTGAAAAATTTTTATTTTTCTAACTTTGAGATTTTCTGCTTGTAAGGAAAATGGATATTCCAAACAACTTATATCTTGATTCACAAATACAATATCTCTACTTTATGTTGGCATTATAAAGTTGACATGTTTTTACTTTTTGAAGACTTTAGAGGGCTTCAAAGTACAGCAGCAATTTTAGAAATTTTCATGAAAAATTCAAAATCTTAATTTCTCAGGGACAAGTTAAGTTTGAAGTGGATTTGAGGGGCCTTTCTGTGAGAAATACCCCATAAATTACCCCATTATGAAAGCCTCAAAGTATTCAAGCTCTCAAAGTAGCCCTAAAAGTATTCAAAATGACATTCAGAAAGTTTGTTAAAGGACAACTGCAGCGGCATTACACTTATCCCCTATCCACAGGATAGGGGATAAGTGTTTGATCGCGGGGGGTCCGACCGCTGGGACCCCCCCCCAATCTCCCTAACGGGGCGCCGCCTTAAGCGCTCATGGTGAGTGCTAAGGTGCGTATCGTCGACCTAGAGGTCGACGGTGACGTCCTGTCTCCTCCCTGTCCCCATACAGTTCTATGGGGGATGCGGGGAGGCACGAATGCTGCCTCCTGCCTCTCCCATAGAGATGTATGGAGGAGGCGTGCCAGCCGCAACGTCATGCTGCGGCTGGCACGCCCCCTGCATGGGAGAGCCGCGCCCCGTACAGGAGATCACAGGGGGTCCCAGCGTTTGGACCCCCCGCGATCAAACACCTACTCCCTATCTTGAGGATAGGGGATAAGTGTTTGTAACGCTGCAGATGTCCTTTAACCCTTTAGGTGTTTCACAGGAATAGCAGCAAAGTAAATCTTCATTTTTTTACACTCGCATGTTCTTGTAGAGCCATTTTTAAAATGTTTACAAGGGGTAAAAGGAGAGAAATCCCCCCTAAATTTGTAACCCACTTTCTCTTTAGTAAGGAAATACATCATATGTGGATGTAAAGTGCTCTGTGGGTGCTCTAGAAGGTTCAGAAGAGAAGGAGTCACATTTGGCTTTTGGAAAGCAAATTTAGCTGAAATTGTTTTTGGGGGGCATGTCACATTTAGGAAGCCCCTATGGTGCCAGAACAGTAAAAAACAAACAAAAAACAAAAACAAAAAAACACATGGCATAGTATTTTGGAAACTACACCCCTCAAGGAACATAACAAGGGGTACAGTGAGCCTTAAAACCCCACAGGTGCTTGACAACTTTTCGTTAAAGTCGGATTTGTAGATGGAATTTTTTTTCCCAAAAATGCTTTTTTTTTTTTTTACAATTCAACCCCATGTGACCCCATTTTGGAAACTACCCCATTGTAAGGGACACCGCAGGTGGTGGCTCCTCTGGTCCTGTGAGGATCATGTGAGCCTTGCCAGGGAGCGGAGTCTAAGGTGCCGCTGGCCTTGCTGCGACAGGCGGCACCCAGGTTGCTACCCCTGGCACGACTCGTTCACACAGGTAGCTGGGAGGTAGCGTGGAACACAAGGAGACTGGCAGGATATGGCAAGATGGCAGTAGGTCAGGACAGGTAACACAGGTGCAGGGGAAGTAAGGTAGCAAAGAACAGGTACAAGGTAACAGGAACACAGACTTTCACTATGGCCCAAGGTAACCAAAGATCTGGCAGGGGATCTAGGGAAAAAATGATATTTAAGGACAGGGGACAGGTGTAGACACTTGATTAATTGAGCACTGGCCCTTTAAGTGAAAGAGCTCTGGCGCACGCACCCTAGGAGGCTGAGGCACAGGCGCTAGGGGTGCGAAGACACGGAGAGGCGGATGATGAGAGAGGTGAGTGACGGGCTGGGATTTGCATGTGGGCGCGTCCCACAATGCGAATCCCAGCCCCGCCGGCAGCGGGGACATGAGCAGAGAGCACTCACGGCCGGTGTTACAATTCCCCACCCCCCCACCCCTTTTGGTCTCCCCCTCTTCTTTGGAATTCAGAGAGTTTCCCACTACATAAGACCAGGGGGTTTCTGGAATAGGCATAGGCTGTAAGGAACTTGCAAACTTCTGTCGTGGAGTCTTCCGTCTTCTAAGGTGACCAACTGGCAAGGAAGAATGTCCTCAATTCAAGACTTTACATCTGAGTTTAACATGCAGAGAAGATATCACAAGGGGAACAAGACAGTGATCTTTGCAATATTGTCCCCAACAAGTGATTTCACCAGATTTTCAGTTAAGTTGTGGAGAATGACGTTGAAGCCAAGGAAGACCAAGAAGAAGTTCCAAAGTACAATATGGTAGCACATAGAACTACATTTTTTTCCATTATGCAAATTTCCTACTTGAATGACGAGCGGTTCCGTGTGAAATTTCACCTTACAGTTCAGTTTTTGTCCATTTACAGAAGAGATGTAGAAGGGCTTGGCAAGACGAAACACTGGAAGACCGTGTTTATGGACCTGGGAGGCACCAATGAAGTTGTCAGCGGAACCGGAGTCCAAAAGAGCAGAAGCGATGAAAGACGTCTTGGCAGAGGAAAATACTTGAACCGGGGTGGTCAAGAGAGGAGAGATAATATTAACATCTAGGGAAGCCTCCAGGTCGCTACCCCTGGCACGACTCATCCACACAGGTAGCTGGGAGGTGGCATGGCACAGAATGAGACTGGCAGGACCTGGCAAGATGGCAGTAGGTCAGGGCAGGTAACACAGGTGCAAGGTAGGTAAGGTAGCAAGGAACAGGTACAAGGTAACAGTGACAAAGACTTTCACTATGGCCCAAGGTAACCAAAGATCCGGCAGGGAATCAAGGGAGGAGCTGATATTTAAGGACAGAGGACAGGTGTAGACACTTGATTAATTGAACACTGGCCCTTTAAGTGAAAGAGCTCCGGCGTGCGCGCACCCTAGGAGGCGGGGGCACGCACGCCGCGGCTGCGAGGACATGGAGAGGCTGAAGATGAGAGTGGTGAGTGACGGGCGGGTATTCACATGCTGATGCGTCCTGCGATGCGAATCCCAGCCCCCCCCCAGTGGGGACATAAGCAGAGAGCAGAATTTAGTAAGGGGTGCAGTGAGCATTTACACTCCACTGGCGTTTAAAGGGGTTCTCCGGTGCTTACACATCTTTTCCCCTATTCAAAGGATAGGGGAATAGATGCCTGATCGCGGGAGTCCCGCTGCTGGGGACCCCCGGGATCATGCACGCGGCACCCCGTTTGTAATCAGTCCCCGGAGCATGTTCGCTCCGGGTCTGATTACAGGCGACCACTGGGCCAGCGGCGTGTGACATCACACCTCCGCCCCTGTGTAACGTCACGCCTCCGCCCCTCAATGTAAGCCGACGGGAGGGGGCGAGATAGCTGTCACGCCCCCTCCAGTAGGCTTGCATTGAGGGGCGGAGCGTGAAGTCACACGGGGGCGGAGGCGTGACGTCACACGCCGCCTGCCTGGTGGTCGCCTGTAATCAGACCCAGAGCGAACACGCTCTGGGGACTGATTACAAACGGAGTGCCGCGTGCATGATCCCAGGGGTCCCCAGCGGCGGGACTCCCGCGATCAGGCATCTTATCCCCTATCCTTTGGATAGGGGAAAATATGTGTAGGCACCGGAGAACCCCTTTAACAGATCTTTGGAACATTCTGGGCTGTGCAAATGAAAAATTTTATTTTTAATTTTCATGGACCACTGTTCCAAAAATCAGACACCTGTGGGGTGTAAATGTTCACTGCCGACCTTATTCAATTCTGTGAGGGGTGTAGTTTCCAAAATGGGGTAGTTTCCAAAATGGGGTCACTGTAGCCCAAAATGCTCACTGTACCCCTTATTACATTACGTGAGGGGTGTAGTTTCCAAAATGGGGTCCATTGTTCTGGCACCATGGGGGCTATGTAAACACATGAGGCCTTCAAATTCCGGACAAATTTTCTCTCCAAAGCCCAATGGCACTCCTTCTCTTCTGAGCATTTCTAGTGCGCCCGCAGAGCACTTTATATCCACATATGGGGTATGTTCTCACTCAAAAGATATGGGGTTATACATTTTGGGGTCTTTTTTTTAATTTTCCCTTGTGAAAATGAAAAATTTAGGGTAACACCAGGATTTTAGTCAAATACCTGTGGGGTGTTAATGCTCACTATACCCCTTGTTATGTTCCGTGAGGTGTGTAGTTTCCAAAATGGGGAAACATGTGGGCATTTATTTTTTTGCGTTTATGTCAGAACCGCTGTAAAATCAACAACCCCTTTAACCCCTTAAGGACTCAGGGTTTTTCCGTTTTCGCACTTTCGTTTTTTCCTCCTTACCTTTTAAAAATCATAACCCTTTCAATTTTCCACCTAAAAATCCATATTATGGCTTATTTTTTGCATCGCCAATTCTACTTTGCACTGACATTAGTCATTTTACCCAAAAATGCACGGCGAAACGGAAAAAAAAATCATTGTGCGACAAAATCTGAAAAAAACCGCCATTTTGTAACTTTTGGGGGCTTCCGTTTCTACGCAGTGCATATTTCGGTGAAAATTACATCTTATCATTATTCTGTAGGTCCATACGGTTAAAATGATACCCTACTTATATAGGTTTGATTTTGTCGCACTTCTGGGAAAAATTTTCTGACCCCTATAACTTTTTTATTTTTCCACGTACGGGGCGATATGAGGTCTCATTTTTTGCGCCATGATCTGAAGTTTTTATCGGTATGATTTTTGTTTTGATCGGACTTTTTGATCACTTTTTAATCATTTTTTAATGTTATAAAAAGTGACCAAAAAACGCTTTTTTGGACTTTGGGATTTTTTTGCGCGTACGCCATTGACCTTACGGCTTAATTAATGATATATTTTTATAGTTCGGACATTTATGCACGCGGCGATACCACATATGTTTATTTATTTATTTTTTTACACTTTTATTTTTTTTATGGGAAAAGGGGGGTGATTCAAACTTTTATTAGGGAAGGGGTTAAATGACCTTTATTAACACTTTTTTTTTACTTTTTTTTTGCAGTGTTATAGGTCCCATAGGGACCTATAACACTGCACACACTGATCGCTCATCCTGATCACAGGCGTGTATTAACACGCCTGTGATCAGCATTATCGGCGCTTGACTGCTCCTGCCTGGATCTCAGGCACGGAGCAGTCATTTGTCGATCGGACACCGAGGAGGCAGGTAAGAGCCCTCCCGGTGTCCGATCAGCTGTTCGGGACGCCGCGATTTCACCTGACTGAGCAGCCGGGATACTTTCAGTTTCACTTTAGAAGCGGCGATCAGCTTTGACTGCCGCTTCTAAAGGGTTAATACCGCACATCGCCGCGATCGGCGATGTGTGGTATTAGCCGCGGGTCCCGGGCGTTGATTAGCGCCGGGACCGACGCGATATGATGCGGGATCGCGGCGCGATCCCGCTTCATATAGCGGGAGCCGGCGCAGGACGTAAATATACGTCCTGCGTCGTTAAGGGGTTAAATCACCAATTTAGGCCTCAAATTTACATAGTGTGCTCTCACTCCTGAGCCCTGCTGTGCTCCGGCAGGGCACTTTACACCCACATAATGGGTATTTTCGTATTCAGGGTAAATTGCGTTACAAATTTTGTGGGTCTTTTTTCCTTTTACCTCTTGAGAAAGCCCCCTATTATGGAAATACCCCATATGTGGCCCTAAACTGATGCCTTGAAATACGATAGGGCTCCGAAGTGAGAGAGCGCCATGCGCATTTGAAGGGATTTGCATAGGGACGGACTCGGATGCAAGAATTACACTTGCTTCCGATACCAAAATTACCCTACGGCAGTGTTTCCCAAACAGGGTGCCTCCAGCTGTTGCAATACTCCCAGCATGCCTGGACAGTCAATGGCTGTCCGGCAATACTGGGAGTTGTTGTTTTGCAACAGCTGGAGGCTCCGTTTTGGAAACAGTGCCGTACCAAATGTTTTTCATTTTTTTATTGGGGGGGGGGGGTGTAACTGTGCATGGGTATATGTATATGTAGTGTTTAACTTTTTATTTTGTGTAGTGTTGTGTAGTGTAGTTTGTACATTCACACGGGTGGGGTTTACAGTGTGTTTCCCACTGGGAGTTTGAGCTGCAGTGGAAAATTTGCTGCATCTCAAACTTGCTGCGAGAAACTCACTCCAAACCCCTGCCTGTGTGAATGTACCCTGTACATTCACATGGGCTGGAGGGGGATGGCAAACCTCCAGCTGTTTCAAAACTACTACTCCCAGCATACCCTTTGGCTGTCCGTGCATGCTGGGGTTGTAGTTATGCAAAAGCTGGAGGCACACTGGTTGCAAAACACAGAGTTTGTTATTTAACTTAGTGTTTCACAACCATTGTGCCTCCAGCTGTTGCAAAACTACAACTCCCAGCATGTACGGTCTATCAGAGCATGCTGGGAGTTGGAGTTTGCAACAGCTGGAAGCACACTGGTTGGGAAACACTAAGTTAGATAACAAACTCTGTGTTTCCCAACCAGTGTCACTTAAGGGTGCTTTAACACTATAAAAATGCACCCGTTATGAATGCCCGTTATAAAAAGAGGGGAAATCGGCAGTTATACGGCCAGTACAAAATCACTAACGGCTATTAGAAAATCCCATTATAGTCTATGGGATTTTTCTAATAGCCGTTTGAAACAGTTATCGCCGTTATTAATAACGGCCGTTATTTTGTGACGGGCGAATGAACTGGAGAAATAGTGCATGCACTACCCTTGCAATATTAATTCCCTAGATAACAAGTGTTACTCGTCCTAAAAAGGGCGGCCCCACACAGTGACCTCTCCCTGTTTCCACCTAAAAACACTGCCATTTCCCATGGTTTTTAGGCCCCTTTCACACTACACAATTACTCCGTTTTCAAAATTCCGTCCGAAAATCGGCAGTAAAAAGCCGTTACAAAATCCTTTACGGCCATTAGAAAATCCCATTATAGTCCACGGGATTTTTCTAACAGCCGTTTTAACCTGTTTTTTTTTTTAACGGACATTATTTTGTGACGGATGATAGTAACGGGAGAAATAGTTCATGAACTATTTCTCCCGTTACTATCTTCCGTCATAAAATAATGGGATTTTCTAACGGCCGTATAGAATTTTGTAACTGCCGATTTACTGCTGATTTTCTGACAGAATTTCGAAAACAGAGTAATTGTGTAGTGTGAAAGGGGCCTTAGTTGGAAATAGGGAGAGGTTCCTGTGTTGGGCTGCCCTTTTAGCACGAGTAACAATTGAAAAAGAAGGGAATTAATAGTGCGAGAGTAGGTCCTTACAGGGGAAGTTTTTACCCATACCTATTACAATGGACCATACGTTGTTCCCTTCCACATTTTAGAGGTCTTTGCATCGCATAAATACTTGGTGGTATTGGTGGCTGTAACACTCACGTTTCAGAAGACAGGAACCCCAGGGGATGTGGATCCACTGGACCTGTGTGGGAGATGACTCGGATAATACCATGGAGCGGAGACTAAGGTACCGCTAGTTTTCACCAGAGCCCGCAGCAAAGCGGGAATGACTTGCTGCAGCAGGCGGCACCCAGGTCGCTACCCCTGGCACGGCTCAACCACACAGGCGGCTGAGGAGATGCCAGGCACAGGAGGGATAAGACAGCCCATAGTCAGGATAGCAGAAGGTCAGGGCAGGGCAAAACAGGAATGCTTTCTCTCAGGCTCAAGGCAACAAAGATCCGTCAGGGAAGTGAGGAGGGTGGAGGAATTTATCAATGAGCCACAGGTGAATTACTCTAATTAGTGCACTGGCCCTTTAAATCTTAAAGCTACGAGGCGCGCGCACCCTAGGGGACGGGGACACGCGAGCCACAGCAGAGAGGCAGAGGCGAGGGCAGGAAAAGCACCAAGTGAGTGACGGACTGGGGCTGCATGCGGGCTTGTACCGCTATGCGAGTCCCAGCCCTGCCGGCAGCAGCAGGTAACGGGACCATGCGCTCACGGACAGCGTGTGCGACCGGAGCGCATAACGTAACAGTACCCCCCCCTTTGGTCCCCCCTCCTTTTACGAATCAGAAAACTCCTGAGAAGGTAATGGTCCAGGATATTCTCCTCAGGATCCCAAGATCATTCTTCAGGACCATAACCCTCCCAGTCGACCAAAAAAAAAATGATTTACCTCTCACAGTTTTTGTAGCAAGAATCTATTTAACCTTGAAGATAACAGAAGAGCCGGAGACAGGTGTGGGGACAAGATTCTTCTGAGAAAACCGGTTTATGACAAGAGGCTTGAGAAGAGAGACGTGGTAGGAATTGGGAATACGTAACTTAGCAGGTAGACAGAGTTTGTAGGAGACAGGGTTGATTTTTTTGTAGAATCTGGAAGGGACCAAGGTAGCAAGGACCAAGCTTGTAACAAGAGATCTTGAAGGATGAACTTGGATGAAAGCCACCCCATGTCATCAGGAGAGAAGGACTGTCGAGTCTGTTGCCAGATGGTAGAGAAGTCACGGACCAGCTCATCAACAGCAGGCACACCGGAGGTAACTGGGAGAAGAAGGTGAGGACAGAAATGGAGTCCGTAGACAACAAAAAACGGGGACGACCTCGTGGACTCGAAATCCTTAAGATTATATGAGAATTCAGCCCGGGGAGGTCAACCTAATCGGGGAGAATTCCAGATTGATGTCCAGACAGTTACAAAGAACTCGCCAGAGACAAATTGCACACCTCGATCCGAAATGATGAGGAAGACCATGTAAACGACCATGTAAATGAAAGACATGTAACAAGAAGTACTTCGCCAGCTGCGGGGCAGAAGGAAGACCTGGTAGAGGAATGAAATGAGCCACCTTTGAAAATCGATCTACAACGACCTAGATGACTGTGTTATTATGAGATGGTAGCGATATGGGACCAGGGAGTCTCTGGAATAGGTAAGGCTTTAAGAGTCCTGCAGGTCTCTGTCAAGGAGTTTTGTCACGGGAACAAGTTTCACAGGAACAAACAAACATCACGTTCAAGATGGGGCCAGCAGTAGTGCCAGGAGATAAGAAGTAGAGTCTTGCGTATTCCAGTATGTCCTGCTGTCAAGGAAGAATTACCCCATTTCAGGAACTTGCGTCTCAATCTGGCGGGCACAAAGGATTTTCCCAGAGGAACTTGCTGAATCTTGGCAGGAGAAGCAAGAATCAAACGGTCAGGAGGAATAATATGCCTAGGCCTGGAGTCCAAACCAATGACGTCAGAGGACCTGGAGAGAGCATCAGCCCTGATGTTCTTGTCTGCTGGACGGAAGTGAATGAAGAAGTTGAACCTAGAAAAGAACAGTGACCACCTTGCCTGGCGGGGGTTCACATGCCATTCCTCCAAAGCTAGCTTGATAGCGAAGAGTTCACGATCTCCAATGGAGTAATTCCTCTCAGCAGGAGAGAAGGTCTTGGAGAAGAACCCACAAGTAACAGTCTTGCCCTTTGCATTTTTCTGAGTAAGAACGGCACCCGCTACAGTAGATTAGGCATCAACCTCCAAAGCAAAGGGCCTCTCCGGATCAGGTCTGGTAAGCACAGGAGCAAAGGCAAACACAGACTTTAAACAGGAGAAGGCCTCTTCAGCCTCCTGAGGCCAAGATTTAGGATTAGATGTCTTCTTAGATAGAGCCACAATTGGAGCAACCAAGGATGAAAAATGTGGGATAAATTGACGATAATAGTTTGCGAATCCCAGAAAGAGTTGAATAGCACGTAGGCCCGAAGGACGAGGCCTATCCAATACTGCAGACAATTTATCTGGATCCATCTGCAGGCCCTGGTGACAAACAATGTAGCCAAGAAACGGAAGACTATATTTCTCGAACAGGCATTTCTCCAGTTTGTCGTTGAGATGATTCTTCTGTAGTCGCTGAAGAACCAGACGAACATGAGTACAATGCTCCTCTAAGTTGGAAGAGAAGGTCAGGATGTCATCTAGGTATACGACAACACAGGTGTAGAGAAGATCACAGAAGATAACATTGACAAACTATTGAAAAACGGATGGAGCATTGCATAGACCAAAAGGCATTAAGAGATACTCAAAATGTCCGAGTATTGAAGGCCATTTTCCATTCATCTCCCATGCGGATACAAATGAGGTTATACCCTCCACGTAGGTACAACTTGGAGAAGACCTGGGCACCACATAGACAGTCAAAAAGTTCTGAGATGAGAGGTAGAGGGTAACGGTTCTTGACCATGATTTTATTAAGTCCCCTTTGGTCAATGCATGGACGGAGTGAGCCATCCTTCTATCCGACAAAGAAGAAAACCAGTTCCAGCAGAAGAGGACTTACGGATAAATCCCTTTTGGAGATTCTCCTGGATATACTCAGCCATGGCTTTGGTCTCAGGAACCGATAGAGGGTATATCCTTCCACGAGGAGGTGTGGTACCATGCAGAAGATCTATAGGGCAGTCGTAAGGACGATGTGGAGGCAGAGACTCAACCTGTTTCTTGCAGAAAACGTCAGAGAAATCTTGGTAAGATGGTGGAAGGCCAGTTTGACTGGACTGATTGGAGGCAAAGATTTTGACAGGATTGTCCCCAATGAATAATCTCTCCAGTTCTCCAATCCAGTTACGGAGAATGGTGTTGCAGCCAAGGAAGGCCAAGAAGAATCTCTGAAGTACAGTGTGGCAGAACATAGAATACAATCTTTTCTTTATGCAATACTCCCTCTTGCATGACGAGAGATTCTGTACGGAAGTGAACCATACAGTCCAGATTTTGTCCATTAGCAGAGGAGATGAACAAGGGCTTGGCAAGCCGAGTAAGGGAAGGATGATACTTGTGGACCAAGGAAGCATCAATAAAGTCACCTGCTGATCCAGAATCCAAAAATGCTGTAGTGCTGAAGGAAGACTTGGCTGAAGCGAAGACTTGTACAGAAATAGTTAAGCGTGGAGAGGTAGTATTCAGACACAAGGCCGCCTCTCCCATGTACACTATGTGCTGGAGTTTTCCGGACGTTGTGGGCGAACTGTACAGTCCTTGAGGAAGTGTTCCGGGCTAGCACAATACAAGCACAAATTCTCACTGCGTCATCATGACCTCTCCTGTTGCGTAAGACGAGAACAATCCACTTGCATAGCCTCTCGCCGACAAGAGGTGCCAAAAACTGAAGAGGTGGACGTTGAAACATGCGTGCTAGGCGAGGATAACTCCGTGTTCAGGCAGGCTCTCTCTCTAAGCACAATTCCTTCTGTCTCTCAGCAAAACGCAGCCAAGTGGATAAGTTCAGTCAAAGAGGATGGAGGATCACGTGCTGCGAGGGCATCTTTAATCCTGCTTGACAGTCCTTTTTTGAATGTGGCACACAAGGCCTCATCATTCCATGCAAGTTCAGAGGCAAGCATGCGGAATTGAACCGCGTAGTCACCAACAGAAGAATTGCCTTGACAGAGATTCAGCAAAGCCGTCTCAGCAGAAGAGGCACGTGTGGGTTCCTCAAAGACACTGCGAAATTCTGTTAAGAAGGCTGACAAATTGGAGCATACCGGATCACCACGGTCCCAAAGGGGTGTAGCCCAGGCCAGGGCTTCTCTGGACAGTAGACTAATGACAAACGCCACCTTAGCACTTTCCGTCGGAAACTGTTCATACATGAGCTCCAAGTGCATGGAGCACTGTGTAACGAAGCCTCTGCATGACTTGGATTCCCCATCATACTTGAAAGGTAATGGCAGACGTGGCTGGGAGCCAGAAGACACTGCGGGAACCAGTGGTGGGAGTGGGCCAGGTTGCGGTACCTCCTGCTGTTGCAAGGCCAAAAGCTGTTGCATCATAGCAGAAAGTTGAGAAAGTTGCTGGCCTATCGGGCCAACTGCTGTGACTGATGTACCACAACGAGGGAAGATCCGCGACTTCAGGCAGGGGTACCTCAGAGGGATCCATGGTCGGATCTCACTGTAACACTCACGTTTCAGAAGACAGGAACCCCGGTGGATGTTGATCCGCTGGACCTGTGTGGCAGATTACTCGGACCGTACCAGGGAGCAGAGTCTAAGGTGCCGCTGGTTTTCACCAGAGCCCGCAGCAAAGCAGGATGGACTTGCTGCGGCAGGTGGCACCCAGGTCGCTACCCCTGGCACGGCTCAACCACACAGGCAGCTGAGGAGATGCAAGGCACAGGAGGGATAAGACAGTTCATAGTCAGGATAGGAGAAGGTCAGGGCAGGCGGCCCAGTAGCATAGTCAGGAACGTATAAAATGGTCAGTAGGCATGCGGCAAGGAGCAAAGGATCAGATACACAGCAAGGCAATAACAGGAATGCTTTCTCTCAGGCTCAAGGAAACAAAGATCCGGCAGGGAAGTGAGGGGGTAAAGAATTTATCAATGAGCCACAGGTGAATTACACTAATGAGTGCACTGGCCCTTTAAGTCTCAAAGCTTCGGCGCGTGCGCCGGAGCAGAGAGGCAGAGGCGGGGGCAGGAGAAGCACCAAGTGAGTGACGGCAGCAGCTGGTAAGGGGACCAGGCGCTCACGGCCAGCAGGTGCGGCCGGAGCGCATAATGTAACAGTGGCACATGGTATTTTTTGCACAACTTTCCTTTTGTTAGCTAAAAAAAAAAAAAATTGGGGTCCATATATTTTATCCTAAGAAAAGTTAAGTTTTACGTAATGCATATCTTCAATACTTACTTGTGGTCTAATGCAGAGGAATTTCTGAAACTGGGGACCAGCACCTTAATTATGTTTTGCAGTATCCATGGCAACACAATGAGAGAGCCTGGAGGTGGTAGCATCAGCATGAGGAGACCATACAGCAGCACAATTAGAGAGCCTGGAGGTGGCAGCATTAGCATGAGAAGACCATATGGTGGCACAATGGCAGTGCCTGGAGGTGGTAGCATCAGCATGAGGAGACCATATGGTGGCACAATGAGTGAGCCTGGAGGTGGCAGCATCAGCATGAGGAGACCATTCGGCATGAGGAGACCATAGAGCAGCACAATGACAGAGCCTGGCAGTGGCAGCAGCAGCATGGGTTGAGTCTGAGGAACCCACCAACTGTTGACTGGGGATGTCGGTTGTCATATGGTATGAATTTGATGACTGAGTGAACTGATCAATCACGGCTGGTGGGTTGCTGGTCGAGACACAACTGCTAGCTGACATCTGGAGCTCAGACCTCTCCCTGCGACTCCGGCTGCCACACGCCCCTACTCTGCTGCGACCTCTGCCTGCGCCTGATGAATTTAGGTCTCTGCCACTCCTGTGTGCACATCCTGGCACTCCTGTGTGCACATCCTGGCACTACGCAGCCTGACATTCTTATTGCGTACATGAGGGGAGTACAATACGCTTCACTACGCTTAAAACAGTATTTGTCCAGAACAGCAGAAGGTGTGTACTATTGGTTGTCCTTTCACAGTATCTAGGCCCTTGACAGATTAACAGGTACAAAATAGTACACTACTTAATGTACGTATGTGGTATGCACTTATGAGGGCAGAAAAATGCGCTACAGTACGATTAAAAAACGTATTGGAGTAAAACACCAGATGGTGATTACTTTTGCCTGGTCTTTCACAGTATCTAGGCCCTAGACAGATTAACAGTTACAAAATAGTACACTACCTAGATGTACGTATGTGGTATGCACTTATGAGGGCATAAAAATGCGCTACAGTATGCTTAAAAAAGTATTTGAGTAAAACACCAGCTGGTGGTTACTTTTGTCTGTCCTTTCACAGTATGTAGGCCCTTGACGGATTAATAGCTACAAAATAGTACACTACTTAGAGGTATGGGGTATGCACTTATGAGGGCAGAAAAAATGCGCTACAGTACGCTTAAAAAAACATTTTTGCACAACACCAACAGTACACGACAGTGCTGGAGCACACAAAAGATGTGTTCTAAACCCCAAATTGTACTGTCAAAGACTATTGGGAATGGACTGCTGGGTATTATACAGTCTACAGACTAGTATAACCAGCAGATGATTTATTGTGGAACAAAGACACAGAATTGCGCAGAAAAAATTATTCCTGCCTCCTCTGCTAAAGTTTATGAAGTTGAGGCAGCTTGTTGAAATGTATGAGGCAACACACAGCTATGTGCCCCTCTTTGTAATACAATGCTGTAGAAAGTGACTGGGAAGTTAATGGCTGCAGTAAAAATCCTTTTCAGTGGAAAAAAGCACTGCTTTCTGTCCACCAGAACGCTGATGTGACTAGGAGGTGAAACACTGCTTGAAAAAGCTTTTCTGTGTAACACACACACACACACACACACACACACAGGCTGTCCGTCCTCTCTCTCTGCAGTGTAATGAATGAAGTGACTTGCCGCAATATGGCTGCCGATTATATAGGGCTGTGACATCACAGGGGTGACTGGCTGCTGATAGGCTCCATCCTGCATGTAATTCAGGGTCATCCCGCCTACCCGCCTTCCCACCTTGCCTTCCCGCCTTCCCAGAGTTCCTTGCTCCATGTCCTTACATGTGGATCCACCATTTTAGATGCCCTGGAGCCAGAACCGCACTAAATGGAGTTTAATGAAGCGATTCGCGTGATAGAATCGCGGCGATATTCACATCCATTGGGAATTGAATTTTTCATGAAATTCGTAACAAATTCGGATTCTCTAGTTTTTGTTGCCTTGGACGGCACCTATCATCCTTTTTTTCCGGGTCGCCGGGGACTCAATTGACCCAGAATTGCTGCAAATCGCCAATCTGAATTAATCGTCGATTTGTGGCTATTGCATCCCGTTCAGGTCCCTGCCAAGCGAGCGGCAGGGAACGGAAATACTCAGGGCATACAGGTACGTCCTGAGTCCTTAAGGATCAGGTATGCAGGGCGTATGCATCTGCCCTGCGTCCCCAAGAGGTTAATAAAAAAAAAGCAGTACAATAAAAGACAAGCTATGTAGCCATGGGTATAGTTTGAATCATATTGACCCACAGAATAGAGAAAACATGTTATTTTTACCATGAAGTGCACTCTTTAAAAATGATACCCCCAAAAATGTGCATAATTTCATTTTTCTTTTCAATTGCCCCCCAGAAATAATATTTTTTTGGTTGAGCCGAACATTCAATGGTACAATTAAAAGTGTCATTATAAAGTTTCAATTGGTTGCGCAAAAAACAAGCCCTCATAGAAATTAAAGTTTTGGTAAAGAGAGAAGGTTCTTTGTGTAGGTATGGAAAAAGGGCATAAAAACCAGCTATATTTTTTTTTTTTTTTGCTGTGCCCATACTATCAGTCCACCCATAAGAAGAAATGTATTAATAGCATAAATGTTTGCGTAATGCGAAGCCTGCTGAGCAAGTGTGTGGTTTTCCCAGTTGCTGCACAAAATGTACTATGCTTCGCATGTCACACTGCACATGCAATTATACAGGTGCACGATAGTTGATAAATCTCCCTCTTTATAGTTTAGATTTCAGTGCTATTGTATCCTGTCTGCAGAAAGTTATACACCTGCGGTATAGTTGTATGACTGGATGGCTGAGATCTCTACCCTGGACACCGGTGTTTACAGAAATGATCATTGTGTGTAAAGGTTCCAGGAAGCCTCATGCTGATACAATAAAGTCACCTGAATGTGGAAAATCCCTAAACTTCATGATTTTTCAGCATATGGGTCACACAGACTGAATTCATCATTGCCCTCAGGTGGTACAAATTCTGGGCCATATTATTGCAGTACAGTCACCCATTTTCTTAGCAGGAGTGGGGTCTGTGCCCATATTTTTCTGACAATTTTTCTGGGGGAGATTCATCAAAACATGTGCAAAGGAAAAGTTGACCAGTTGCCCATAGCAACCAAATAGATTGCCACTATTTTAGTTGTAAATACACACAGGGCTTCCTGGCGGCAGCCCTGTGTGCACAATGAGGATTGGAGGCAGGCCCATGCGTCACAGTCACCTTGGCGCGCTGGCCTTGTCTTCAAACCTCGCCGCATGCACAGGCTGGCAGTTTTCCAAAGAGACTTCCAAGTGGAAATGCCACTAAATGGTAGGTTCACATTAAGCGCATATGCTGCATATTACACACAACAGGAAATCCGCTGGGCAGCTGGAAATACGCAAAATGTTTTGCTATGAACAGACAAACTGGACTTCCGCACCACAACCCTGTGTGCCCAGTAAGGTTTAAAGGCAGGCCCAGCGTGGCAGTATGACTCTAACATGCGGGCCTACCTCACTGCACACACAGGGCTGGGAAGCTTTGCTCATAGCAAAATATGCTGCACATCTCCCCCTGCAGGATTTTATGCAGTGTGAAATACACATCGTATAGGTTAGGTCTGACCCTATAGTGAACATAGTCATATACAGCTCTAGTCTGGAGCCAATATTGGCTTGCTTTCTTCCTGCTTTTTTGTAGTTTTTAAAATTGTGCTCAGGCTCCATACATGTGTTAGTGACAGGAAAGATTGCCTACATACCTATACAAGACCTTACCCTAGCATAGCGGTCTGAGTTGTGCCATAACCGCGCAATGAGGGCACGCCTATAGAGGGCATGCCCTATGGGGAAGGAATAAAATAAGGGAGGGCTGGGAGGTTTCCACAAATGACACGTTCTCCGCCCATGTAGGAGAGGGGGGAGTTATATACCCACGCCCCCACCTGTTCCCAATAAGCCCCACTTGGAAATGCAAGGAGCGATTAATTACTTCCGCCCCTTGCACAAATACAGCCCTGCGGGCTTAACACTTGTGCTCAGGCTCCATACATGTGTTAGTGACAGGAAAGATTGCCTAAATAACTATACAAGACCTTACCCTAGAATAGCGGTCTGAGTTGTGCCATAACCGCGCAATGAGGACATGCCTATAGAGGGCAAAAAGCAACCATGCTAGGATAAATACAATTCCTGCAATAACACATCCTACACCCAGCATTAATCTTCACATACCCGAAGTAGACTATTCCTTGTGTGCTGAAAGAGTAGCCTCGACCAACTAGTGGCTACAAGAAGTGGAAACTGTACCTTGGAAACTGTGGTAGTAACGTCCATCTGTAAAGTAACGACCTGAGAATGATAACATGCCCTGCCAAGTATACTAACTGAACTATACCTATTACCATCCCTACTTGTGACATTACTTCAATTGGACACGAAAAGGCTAACTTCATGGCAGCTCTGACAAGCACCAATCCCCTGCTATTTAAGAGGCAAAATTAAACTGACAGGTAAATGACAAGAAATACCTATCTACCTGAGAGACCGTGTGGGTCATGTCGCCTGACAAGGTTCACAAAGGCACCTTACCTGATTGAGACTGTAACAACAGACAGACCTAACTAGCCAATGTACTGACCCAACTGGACTTGGGAGTGATGACCTGCTGCAGATGACAGCTGCCTGCGTGAGCAATGTACCTGCAGACGTGACCAGTGTTTAGGTGCACCATCACGCCCGTAGATCCGACAGGTCTTTGCGACATCATCGTGTTTGAACCCCTCACAGGTCCTCGCGAAACCAACGAGTCTGTAGACACGACAGGTCTTTGTAAACCATTTTTTTTCAAATACGTAACTGTGAAACACCCTAGTGAGATTGTATGCAATCTGAAACATGTCATATTACCTCCACACCACATCAGTAAACAAACTATGAAACATGCCTAGACCGCTCTGAAACGTGTCAGTAGTCAGCAATAGCGTGATATTGCTCTGAAGACGTGTCAGTAACAATCGGCCACGCCTGGACCCTAGATTAACCTGCAGATGTGTCGGTAGACAGTCGCATGATAGCGTGGTATTGCTCTGAAGACGTGTCAGTAACAATCGGCCATGCCTGGACCCTAGAACTAACCTGCAGACGTGTCGGTAGACAGTCGCATGATAGCGTGCCCCCCCCTTCTGCTGCACGCGGATGAAGCGCGCAGTGGGGGAGACACTAATCACAGCAGCACGGGCATAAATTAGGAGGGTACGAGGGATGTAACAAGCAGGGAGCCCCCCGGGGACAGCGGCTGGCACGGCGGCCAGTGACGTGAGACAACCTCGAATGAAGCGCACAGTGGGGGAGACACTAATCACAGCAGCATGGACATAAATTAGGAGGGGACAGCGGCTGGCACGGCGGCCAGTGACAAAAACAGTAAATCCAGTCCAAACGCCGCAGCGGGCAGGAACAAAACACACGGATGAACACACGGACACGTGGAACAGCACCGGGAATGTATGAGCTAACTGCAGTGTAAACACCACACAATGCCACATATGCCCTGATTGCTGCAGGAGGGGGGTATTTATAGGAGACTGCCCCCTCCCACAAATACAGCCCAAGGGCTTAACACGTGCAATATACATGACATGAGTATGTCTGTGGTATGAATACAACGAGCGTATATGTGGTATAAATGCTATGAGCGTATAGTGGTATGATACTTTGAGCAGTATAATGCTATGAGTACATGTTACGCCGAGCGCTCCGGGTCCCCGCTCCTCCCCGGAGCGCTCGCTTCACTCTCCCCGCGGCAGCGCTCCGGTCACGTCCTCTGACCCGGGGCGCTGCGATTCCGCTGCCAGCCGGGATGCGATTCGCGATGCGGGTAGCGCCCGCTCGCGATGCGCACCCCGGCTCCCCTACCTGACTCGCTCTCCGTCTGTTCCGTCCCGGCGCGCGCGGCCCCGCTCCCTAGGGCGCGCGCGCGCCGGGTCTCTGCGATTTAAAGGGCCACTGCGCCGCTGATTGGCGCAGTGGTTCCAATTAGTATGTTCACCTGTGCACTTCCCTATATCACCTCACTTCCCCTGCACTCCCTTGCCGGATCTTGTTGCCTTAGTGCCAGTGAAAGCGTTCCTTGTGTGTTCCTTGCCTGTGTTTCCAGACCTTCTGCCGTTGCCCCTGACTACGATCCTTGCTGCCTGCCCCGACCTTCTGCTACGTCCGACCTTGCTTTTGCCTACTCCCTTGTACCGCGCCTATCTTCAGCAGCCAGAGAGGTGAGCCGTTGCTAGTGGATACGACCTGGTCACTACCGCCGCAGCAAGACCATCCCGCTTTGCGGCGGGCTCTGGTGAAAACCAGTAGTGGCTTAGAACCGGTCCACTAGCACGGTCCACGCCAATCCCTCTCTGGCACAGAGGATCCACTACCTGCCAGCCGGCATCGTGACAGTAGATCCGGCCTCTCTCGTCAACAGGTTCAACATCCCGGTGACCAGTCTCGCCAGACCCCTCTACATCAATTGTGTAAATAATGAAAGATTGGACTGTTCCATACGTTTCCGCACGGAGCCCCTTCTTATGAGCATCGGATCTCATCATGAGAGGATTGAACTTTTGGTCCTCCCCAATTGCACCTCGGAAATTCTCCTTGGACTTCCCTGGCTTCAACTTCATTCCCCTACCCTGGATTGGTCCACTGGGGAGATCAAGAGTTGGGGGTCCTCTTGTTCCAAGAACTGTCTAAAACCGGTTCCCAGTAACCCTTGCCGTAACTCTGTGGTTCCTCCAGTAACCGGTCTCCCTAAGGCCTATATGGACTTCGCGGATGTTTTCTGCAAAAAACAAGCTGAGACTCTACCTCCTCACAGGCCTTATGATTGCCCTATCGACCTCCTCCCGGGCACTACTCCACCCCGGGGCAGAATTTATCCTCTCTCTGCCCCAGAGACTCTTGCCATGTCCGAATACGTCCAGGAGAATCTAAAAAAGGGCTTTATCCGTAAATCCTCCTCTCCTGCCGGAGCCGGATTTTTCTTTGTGTCCAAAAAAGATGGCTCCCTACGTCCTTGCATTGACTACCGCGGCCTTAATAAAATCACGGTTAAGAACCGCTACCCCTTACCCCTCATCTCTGAACTCTTTGATCGCCTCCAAGGTGCCCACATCTTCACTAAATTGGACTTAAGAGGCGCCTATAACCTCATCCGCATCAGAGAGGGGGACGAGTGGAAAACGGCATTTAACACCAGAGATGGACACTTTGAGTATCTGGTCATGCCCTTTGGACTGTGCAACGCCCCTGCCGTCTTCCAAGACTTTGTCAATGAAATTTTTCGTGATCTGTTATACTCCTGTGTTGTTGTATATCTGGACGATATCCTAATTTTTTCTGCCAATCTAGAAGAACACCGCCAGCATGTCCGTATGGTTCTTCAGAGACTTCGTGACAACCAACTCTATGCCAAAATTGAGAAATGTCTGTTTGAATGCCAATCTCTTCCTTTTCTAGGATATTTGGTCTCTGGCCAGGGACTACAGATGGATCCAGACAAACTCTCTGCCGTCTTAGATTGGCCACGCCCCTCCGGACTCCGTGCTATCCAACGCTTTTTGGGGTTCGCCAATTATTACAGGCAATTTATTCCACATTTTTCTACCATTGTGGCTCCTATCGTGGCTTTAACCAAAAAAAATGCTGATCCCAAGTCCTGGCCTCCTCAAGCAGAAGACGCCTTTAAACGACTCAAGTCTGCCTTTTCTTCGGCTCCCGTCCTCTCCAGACCTGACCCTTCCAAACCCTTCCTATTGGAGGTTGATGCCTCCTCATTGGGAGCTGGAGCTGTTCTTCTACAAAAAAATTCTTCCGGGCATGCTGTCACTTGTGGTTTTTTCTCTAGGACCTTCTCTCCAGCGGAGAGGAACTACTCCATCGGGGATCGAGAGCTTCTAGCCATTAAATTAGCACTTGAGGAATGGAGGCATCTGCTGGAGGGATCAAGTTCTCCTGTTATTATCTACACCGACCACAAGAACCTCTCCTACCTCCAGTCTGCCCAACGGCTGAATCCTCGCCAGGCCCGGTGGTCTCTGTTCTTTGCCCGATTTAATTTTGAGATTCACTTTCGTCCTGCCGATAAGAACATTAGGGCCGATGCTCTCTCTCGTTCCTCGGATGCCTCAGAAGTTGAACTCTCTCCGCAACACATCATTCCACCTGACTGCCTGATCTCCACTTCTCCTGCCTCCATCAGGCAGACTCCTCCAGGAAAGACCTTTGTTTCTCCTCGCCAACGCCTCGGAATCCTCAAATGGGGTCACTCCTCCCATCTCGCAGGTCATGCGGGTATCAAGAAATCTGTGCAACTCATCTCCCGCTTCTATTGGTGGCCGACTCTGGAGACGGATGTTGTGGACTTCGTGCGAGCCTGCACTATCTGTGCCCGGGATAAGACTCCTCGCCAGAAGCCCGCTGGTTTTCTTCATCCTCTGCCTGTCCCCGAACAGCCTTGGTCTCTGATTGGTATGGATTTTATTACTGATTTACCCCCTTCCCGTGGCAACACTGTTATTTGGGTGGTCGTTGATCGATTCTCCAAAATGGCACATTTCATCCCTCTTCCTGGTCTTCCTTCTGCGCCTCAGTTGGCTAAACAATTTTTTGTACACATTTTTCGTCTTCACGGGTTGCCTACGCAGATTGTCTCGGATAGAGGCGTCCAATTCGTGTCTAAATTCTGGAGGGCTCTCTGTAAACAACTCAAGATTAAATTAAATTTTTCTTCTGCATATCATCCCCAGTCCAATGGACAAGTAGAAAGGATTAACCAGATCTTGGGTGATTATTTGCGACATTTTGTTTCCTCCCGCCAGGATGACTGGGCAGATCTCCTCCCATGGGCCGAATTCTCGTATAACTTCAGGGTCTCTGAGTCTTCCTCCAAATCCCCATTTTTCGTGGTGTACGGCCGTCACCCTCTTCCCCCCCTCCCTACTCCCTTGCCCTCTGGTCTGCCCGCTGTGGATGAAATTTCTCGTGACCTTTCCATCATATGGAGAGAGACCCAAAATTCTCTCTTACAGGCTTCATCACGCATGAAGAAGTTCGCGGATAAGAAAAGAAGAGCTCCCCCCGTTTTTTCCCCTGGAGACAAGGTATGGCTCTCCGCTAAATATGTCCGCTTCCGTGTCCCTAGCTACAAGTTGGGACCACGCTATCTTGGTCCTTTCAAAATTTTGTGTCAAATTAATCCTGTCTCTTATAAACTTCTTCTTCCTCCCTCTCTTCGTATCCCTAATGCCTTTCACGTCTCTCTTCTCAAACCACTCATCCTCAACCGTTTTTCTCCCAAATCTGTTCCTCCCACTCCTGTTTCCGGCTCCTCGGACATCTTCTCGGTCAAAGAAATTTTAGCTGCCAAAAAGGTCAGAGGGAAAAATTTTTTTTTAGTGGACTGGGAGGGTTGTGGTCCTGAAGAGAGATCCTGGGAACCTGAGGACAACATCCTAGACAAAAGTCTGCTCCTCAGGTTCTCAGGCTCTAAGAAGAGGGGGAGACCCAAGGGGGGGGGTACTGTTACGCCGAGCGCTCCGGGTCCCCGCTCCTCCCCGGAGCGCTCGCTTCACTCTCCCCGCGGCAGCGCTCCGGTCACGTCCTCTGACCCGGGGCGCTGCGATTCCGCTGCCAGCCGGGATGCGATTCGCGATGCGGGTAGCGCCCGCTCGCGATGCGCACCCCGGCTCCCCTACCTGACTCGCTCTCCGTCTGTTCCGTCCCGGCGCGCGCGGCCCCGCTCCCTAGGGCGCGCGCGCGCCGGGTCTCTGCGATTTAAAGGGCCACTGCGCCGCTGATTGGCGCAGTGGTTCCAATTAGTATGTTCACCTGTGCACTTCCCTATATCACCTCACTTCCCCTGCACTCCCTTGCCGGATCTTGTTGCCTTAGTGCCAGTGAAAGCGTTCCTTGTGTGTTCCTTGCCTGTGTTTCCAGACCTTCTGCCGTTGCCCCTGACTACGATCCTTGCTGCCTGCCCCGACCTTCTGCTACGTCCGACCTTGCTTTTGCCTACTCCCTTGTACCGCGCCTATCTTCAGCAGCCAGAGAGGTGAGCCGTTGCTAGTGGATACGACCTGGTCACTACCGCCGCAGCAAGACCATCCCGCTTTGCGGCGGGCTCTGGTGAAAACCAGTAGTGGCTTAGAACCGGTCCACTAGCACGGTCCACGCCAATCCCTCTCTGGCACAGAGGATCCACTACCTGCCAGCCGGCATCGTGACAGTACACCTGCGGTATCAATGCTAAGAGCGTATGTACCTGATGTAGGCCATTTGTATGTGCAGTATAATGCTACAAGTACACGTGTAGTATAACTGTCAAGCATATGTGCGGCATGAGTGCTGTGAATTAATATGTGGTATGACGCTATGTGGTATGACGCTATGAGGTATGAGTACTATGAGCAGTATAATGCTGTGAACATGCTATGAGCGCATGGCCACAACCGCACAAAACAACATGGCACTATGTGTGAGAACTGTATGAAACCTGCGTGTATGAATGCGATGAATGTGTGAACAACCAAACCATGACCGTGTGACCAATATAACTGCCGTGAGCGTATGAACCATATGAACCCTGCGTGTATGAATGCGGTGAACATGTGAACAACTTAAGAACCGTGAGTGTGTGACCACTATAGCTGACATGAGTGTATGAACCGTATAATTGCCATAGGCAGTATACTGCCGTAACCAGAATGAAATACCATTAACATATGAACCGAATGACACTGAGCGTATGAACCAGTGATAAGTACAAGGTGTTTGACTGCCATGAACGTAACATGGATAGAAAGAACGTAAGACCATGCCAAGGATATATGCACAGCATAAATGCCAAGTTTGTGGACCGTGTAAGACACCAGCGAGTGAAAAAATAACCATGAGGTGAACAGCATAAACGAGTTTGCACCGTATAAATGCTGTGAATATATCGTCAGTGAGCATATGTACCGTATAATGATATTAGCACATGAACCTGTTTACATATTAAGCGCGTACGAGCAGTGTGCCATAAGCGTATGAATTAACCATGAGAGTACGGACGATAAGAAACTCATGGAGTTATCAAACCGTGAAGATGCTCTACTCGTGTGCACCTTATACCAGTAATGCGTGTATGCCCATTATAAACCAAGCGTATGGATGCCATGATTGTGCAAATAACGAGTATTACACTGTGTATACTATGATTTAAATAGATGTAGCCTATGTTATATCTCTACAGAGCATTGCACCCTACTTTATACCATATGCTATATTGCAACAAGACACTCTGCAGAGCACTGCATCACCACACACAGCATATGCTACCCTGCAACGAGATCCTCTGCAGAGTATTGCACCACACCAAACACAGTACACCACACTGCACCTGACAACTGTAACGACCCTCTGCAGAGCATTGCACTATACCCTATATAGTATGTTACATTGAACCCATCCCATGTGCAGAGTATTGCACCAACTGTACAAAGTTTGCTTGTAATGAGACCACCTGCAGAGTATTGCACTATACTGTATATAGTATATTATATTGTAACAAGACCATCTGCAGAGCATAGCACCATAGCTGTATATCATGTATACTATACTGTAACGAGACCATCTGCAGAGCATTGCACCATAACTATATATCATGTATACTATATTGTAACGAGACCATATGCAGAGCACTGCACCATAACTGTATATCATGTATACTATATTGTAACGAGACCATCTGCCGAGCACTGCACTATACTGTTAGATTGTAACGAGACCCTTTGCAGAGCATTACACTGTACCGTATACTGCAAGGGCACTGTATACCCCGCAGAGCACTGCAGCACACAGCAAAAGTTATATTTGAGACTATTCTCTGCAGAGCATTGCACCACACTGTATACAGCAAACGTTATATTGAAAGAACCCTCGGCAGAGCATTGCACCATACCTTAGATCAACGATAGCAGACAAACTGACATGACCGCCTACCGAGCAGCCATGCAGAGAACTGGGCAGCTGCCGCAACCTGTCCCAAGGGCATAGACAATTGTAGCTGTGCGGGTGGCAGGCGGTCAACATACCGCCATGAGGCAGCTATCGGGCTGCGCGAGTTGCTGAGGCCGCGCCACCCCCAGCACCGATTTAACTCACCTGCTTGCCGCTCCTGGACTCCACTACCGCTGCGGGAAGAGCCAGCCAGCACCATACCTGCCCTATGTTACCTTATAATCAGAGTGAGACACAGCATCCCCAGATAAGACAGCCAGCGGAGCTGCCAGGGATGCCACACCTGCACCGCCCAAGCCAGATTCAAGATCGGCGAGGCCTTGGCACCGTGAGCAGCAGCTCTGAAGATTTTGCAGAAGATTCAAACCCAGACTGCCACAGGAAGCAGAGATTCCAAAAATGACACGTGCTCCGCCCCTGTAGGAGAGGGGGGCGTTATATACCCACGCCCCCACCTGTTCCCAATAAGCCCCACTTGGAAATGCAAGGAGTGATTAATTACTTCCGCCCCTCGCACAAATACAGCCCTGCGGGCTTAACACTTCCTTTAGAAAATGGCAGCAACAGTAAGCCTTTATAATGGGGTTTTAGGGGTGTGTGGCTCAGTCGTGGAGGACTGAGCTGAGTCCTACCTGAGCTCGGAACAGCAGGTACCAACATTAGCAGAAACATTAGCAGAAACTAAGCCGAGAAATTCCGCTGGGGAGAGTGCGGAGACCGTGGGCAGAGGCCTTATACGTAACTGGCAGATCCTTGGCATATCCCTGCTTTGTTCACAAGTTGGACAAATAGATACTCCATCGGCTGTTTTTGGAAATTTGCGCCCCGGCATTGATATCTGAGGGGCAGTTGCAAAGGAACGCTCCGGCGGGTGTGGAGCAGCAACGAAGCCTAGTGGCAGGGAAAAGGGGATGCTAACTCGAAAAAAATCCCCGATTAAATTCCCTTACCGTTCATCGCAGTGCGGGCAGCGGGCGAAGCAATCCGAAGCAGCTAGACACAGAGGTCTCCTGGGAGCCGGAAACAGTGAGCGGTAAGCTGATCGGGCTGCAGAGAGTCTCACGAGACACCGGCATCGAGCGACTTCTCCAGCAGTCAGGGGAGACAACTGCTGCGATGGCGACGAGCTACGGCAGGAGTCTGGCCGTGCAGCAGGAGGACCAGGGTCCGGAGCAGAGGGCGACCAGCCAGATGGAGGCAGCAATAGCTGGATCAAGCGCTGAGATCGAAGTGCATAATGCAGGTAATAGAGATAGAGCATGGATAGAGAACCGGCATATATTGAATATGGAGGGAAATTACCCCCCAAGTTCAAATGAGAACCTATGCGAGACCTAGGGAGTCCGGGACTGATATACAGAATAGTGAAGAAGTGGGGGGCTAGAAGTGACAGACTGACATCATGTAATAGCGTGGAAGGTGCCAGTGGTGAGATACCAGAGGTAATTGTGCAAAATGAGGCTGTCTCTGAGCTTAACATGATACGGGCCCTGACACAAGCATTGTCCTCTAAAAATGACTTAGATAATGCAGTGAAGCATATTGAAAAAATGCAGCAACAAGCGGACATAGAAATTAGAGCTGATATTGAGCAATTGACATCACGCATTTAAAAAACAGAATAGAAATACCGTAATATTGAAAGGAAAGGTGGCCTCTGAAGAGGAAAAAGTTGCAAAAACATTCCAACAGATGCAAAAATTATCCCTATATATTATTGATGACCAGGAAAATAGAGGAAGATGGAATAATATAAGGCTGAAAGGTGTACCTAAGTTGAATCAACAAGATGATTTACAGAGGCGGGTGACAGAAATCCTTAATATAGCAACAGGGTGACCAAAGGAGGCAACAGTTTTAATTGATAGAGTACATAGAGTGGCACGCTATGGAAATAGAGAGCCCCACCATCACCGAGATGTGATATGTCGCCTACACTATTTTTCTGATAAAGATATGATCGTGCAGGCTGCAAGGCAAAAGGATACAATTGAATTCGAGGGGGGCGCAGATACGACTCTTTGCAGATTTTTCAGTGCAAACCTTACAAATGAGACGTAAGCTACACACCGTATTGGGGAAAAATAAAGAGGTTGGTGCTGTGTATCGCTTGGGCCATCCGTTTCATTTGGTGGTGAAACAAAATGTGGAAACCTTTGTCCTACATAGACATGAAGAATTATCAGATTTTTTGAACATTGAACCTGTGAATGTGATGAACTGGCTGGACTGGGACTCTCATGCGGGGAGGCAAAGGGACAATGTGGGTAGCCATTGATTGGAGGAATAGGGAGAGGATCCATATTAGTAGCGAAAAGAAAGTGAAGCTGGTCCCCTCGGCTAGAAATGGGTGTGGTGAAATTTAGTGGGAAAAAGGGGGACACTCGAGGTGATGGGTAGAGGATTGGATGATGGGAGAAGAGAGATGGTAGTTACGGTTCAATCCGGGAATCGCTAAGGGTGTTTTGTTTTTGGTTTTGTTTTGGTCAATAAAATTAGTAAAGTGTAAAGGTACTGGAGCTGTTGTGGAGTCGGCTCATGGCTCTCTACACTCCTAATAATTTTTTTTCCATTTTTATTTTCCCATTTGCCCTAAACAGAACCCTAGGTTTTTTTAAATGTAATTTTATACATTTTTATTTATTTTTAGCGCGTAGGGTATTGTACACTGCACGGTTTTTAATACTAGGGTATTGGGAAAAGGCAGTTGCCGATGTTAGGGGGGGGGGGGCTTCCTTTTTTTTTTCTTCTTTTTTTCTTCTGTTTGTAGTTGGTTAGGGGTGGGTTGATTTATAGGGGGAGCAACTCCTCCCATCTTACTCCTCCTCTGTGGGTGAACGGCATCTCTTCTTTTTTCCTTTTCTTTCTTATTCTTTCTGTCCGTTTTCCCCTAGTAACGCAAAAATGAAGGCGTATTGACAATGGAGACAAAGAAGGTAGGGAAAATGGTGGTGGGTTCTCTCAATGTGAGAGACCTACAGGATACCGGCAAATGCTCAATTTGGTCGACTGGTGTAGGAACTATGACACAAAACTGTGGGTGGAAGTAGACCAGGCGGCCACACTAGTTCCACTACAATGTCTACCATGGTGCCACACCCCAGGTTTGAAAGAAGTGCGAGAACATCCTATGATAGGGGCCACACTGGCTGCATGTGAGGAGTCAAGGGTAAGGAGGGAGATGCTGCCGTATAACTCTATAATGACCCCTATCATTGGATGTCCGAAGTTTCCACCGAGTAGAGGATCCAGCATTTAGGCAATGGATTGAGGAGAGTAAGTTTAGAGTGGGACAGTTGAGAAGAGCAGGTACACAAGAGGAATGGGTGGTGGAGATGGGAAATTGGGACATCGGGGGTCTGGGGCAGTGGAGAAAGATGCAATTGAGGCATTATCTTAAGAAGTTACCTCAACCTGACTACTTTCCTTTAAGGGATTATGTAGCACAGAGGAACCCGTGAAACATGCTCTGTCCAAAGTCTACAAAATTTGGCTATCAGGATATGGAGAGCAGCGGGTGTCATTTATGGAGAAATGGGAACGTGACTTAGGAATACAGAATGAGGAGGAACAGTGGCACAAGATTTTTACCTTGACACATACAGCAGCAAGTGTCTGTTTACAAGAGGCAAATTATAAGATAGTGTCGAGGTCGTATAGGTTCCCAGGAATAATGCGGGATAAGAAACACCCGGAAGAGAAAGGTAAATGCTGGAGGTGTGGGGAAGGTAAGGGGGATCTCCTACAAATTTTTTAGTCATGCCCAAAATTAAAAAGTTTTGGGGAAAAAGTACATGAGCTAATTGAGAAAATAGCATTCACTCCATCTGTTTTTTTGATGCAACATACGAATATACCTCTAAAACAATATAGATACTCTATGCTAGCATACTTAATTATGATAGCAAGGGATTGAATTCCTTTATTATGAAAACAAGAGAGGGCTCCTTCGGTGTCAATGGGGTTTAGTAAAGTGAATGAAGTGTTTCTAATGCAAGATTTACGCTCCAGTCGACAAAATACCAATATGGATTTTTTTTTATAAATGGAGGAAGTGGGCTCAATTTCAAGAATCAGGAGACTATGTTGAGTTATTACAAATAGTAGAATAGGGGAGTAGGGGATAGGGAGAGAGGAGGAGAAAGTGAGGGAGAATTAGGGAAGTGGGGTGGGGTAACTAGGAAGGAGTTGGGAATGAGTGTGGAGAAATTTCTGGGGGGTGGAGTAAAGATGTTTGCTTCTTTTATTCGGTAGGTTTTTCTTAGATAAGAAAATTTGTGAGATACGTATGGAGGGGAAAATAGTGAGACAGAGGGTGCCCCCTTTTTTTTTGTTAAGGAGGGAAGGACTTCAATACCAGGTATCAGGTAGAGTGGACGACAATAATGGGCTTCGATGTGCCGATATATGGATTGGGTTTGTTTATTGTGCAGTTTATTTCTTTTTTGGGCTTCTCCCTTTGTGTTTAATGGGTGTTTGAAATAAAAATAAAGAATAAAAAAAAATAATAATGGGGTTTTTGCATGCATTTTTAGTGCAGTTTTTTCTCCTTTGAGAAGCCGATAAAGGAAAACTGTAATAAAAAAAAACATACCTGAAGCATGTAGCACTGCTGCCTGCAGAAACACTGTAAAGAGGCCTCAAACCCAAGACATTGTACATCTACATTTTTCATATTTTGCTATATGCAGCATCAAATCTACAGCAAACATGGTACATGCATTTTTTCATCAAAGGCAGAAGTGAATTGAAAAGGAATGGGAAATATCAAGGACTTCTTCCTGCAGATTCCACTACTGGCTTTGGCTCTAAAAACATTAATGGGTATTCCTTCATTTCATAAAAAATAAATAAATACATTTAAAAAAATGTAATATTGTTGGGGCCTTTATAATATAAAAATATTATAAAAATGTACACTTACCTAACCCTTATCCCTCACTGGTCTACTGCAGCTTCTATTTGCCCCGTGATTTCCTTTTTCCTGCTTCTGGACTATAAGATTCGGAAAGGGGAAACTGTTAAAGCGTACCTGTCAGATCCCTCGAAAAAAAAAAAAAAAATCAAATTCGGTACCGAATCCTGACCATATATATATAATAAAATTTTTATGCCTCTATCACCTATATTTATCATAAAAAATACCTATTTTCATTAGCTAACAGTGTTATAAAGGGGAAGGGGGCGTGTCCTTCCCTTGTGGTGGGAGGTGATTGGTGTGTCTGCTCATGCAGCCTTGTCCATGAGTCATCTCTTCTATGACTCATGGACAAGCTGATGCTGCTGCAGGACTGGTTTGTGTCCCAGTAGGTATGGGAACCCCTAGTGTGGAATTTTCAGGGGCCGTTTGTTTACTAAATATTCCAGGCATTTTAAACAGCCATATTACAAAAGGTCAATTTTATTTTTTGCATTTTAGTTTTTTCCTGTTTTTTTTTTTTTTTTTTAAATCATTACCCTTTTATATTTTTATCCACAGACCCATGTAAGAACTTGTGAGGGGACCTCCGTCCGCCATCTTGACAGATCTGCTCATCACAGCCATGCCGCAGGCAATCAGATCAGCCATTTATAGTGCTGCATTGCTACAGATGCCATAATCTGTATTTATTACGGCATCTGAGAGGTTAATGGCGGACCTCAGTGTGATCACTGATGTCTGCCATTAGCAGCCGGGACCTGCCTTGCATGATGTGAGCACCGCTACAGTGCTCACGTCGTGTATAGGACGTAAATGTACGCCAAGTCCCAGCGCATCATGATGGACATTTACGTCCTATGTCCCATCCTCCTATCCCGACCTCATATTCAGACCACATATCCCAATCTCATATCCCATCCTCATATCCTGTCCTCATATGCCTTTCCTCATATCTCGACCTCTTATCTTGTCCTCATATCCCGACCTCATATCCTATCCTTATGTCCCAACCTCGTATCCCAAACTCATATCCCGACCGCATATCCTGCCTCATTTCACATCCTCATATCCTGTCCTCAAATCCAGACCTCATATCGCATCCTCATATCCCTTTCCTCACATTCTGTCCTCATATCCCGACCTCATATCCCTTTCCTCATATTCCATCCTTATATCCTGACCTCATATCCCGACCTCATATCCCGTCCTCAGATCCCATCCTTATATCCTGACCTTAAATCCCAACCTCATATGTTGCCTGAAGAAAGGGCTGACCCAGCCCAGAAACGCGTTGCATGTCATAAAAGATTTTCTACCTCCTACCTGTGGCATTCATGGTTTGATCTGCAATACCGGCAAGCGCGGGGAGACCTTCCAATTACTCTGTGAAATCCTTCCGTATCAACCTCATATCCTGACCACATATCCCATCCTCATATTCTGTCCTCATATCTCATCTTCATATCCCGTCCTCAGGTGGGGGTGAGTTGTAATGAAGAGATTGTAGGCCGAAAATAGGAGGCGTGGTTTTGTGAAAGTGGCCATGACTTGCAAGCCAGACCAATGCACAAAAAGGGTAGAAAATAAAAGGGGTGTTGCTTAAATGGTGGGTGTGGCATATGGAAGCAGTGTGGCCAGACTGATGCACTCACCAGGAAATGCAGAGCAGATCTTGGAGTAAGGCACTGGGAGTCCCATATTCTTGCATGGAACTTCACGTAAGGGGGTAGGTTAGGATTAATTTAACTATCATATATTTTTATTTGACATAAAAGTAACATGTGTACTAAGTTTCATCAAAATATTTCCAGCCATTTTGAAAGTTATGCTGGAACATACATTTCCCATAGACTTGCATGGAACTTTAAACAAAAACCCTGACCCTCGCAAATAGGGTTGGGTTATGGTTAATTTATCTCCTATGTTTGTAGTTGACATATAAGTAACATGTGTACCAGGTTTTATCGAAATATCTTCAGCCATTTGGAGGTGATGCTGGAATTTACATACACACACACACACACACACACACACGTACGTACACACATTGGGGGAGATTTATCAAAACCTGTCCAGGGAAAAAGCTGCTGAGTTGCCAATAGCAACTAATCAGATTGCTTCATTCATTTTAAAAGGCCTCTGAAAAATGAAAGAATCGATCTGATTGGTTGCTATGGGCAACTCAACAACTTTTCCTCTGGAAAGGTTTTGATACATCTCCCCCATTGAGTTTTATGTACAGTCATGGCCTTAAATGTTGGCACCCCTGAAATTTTGCAAGAAAATGAAGTATTTCTCACAGAAAAGGATTGCAGTAACACATATTTTGCTATACACGTTTATTCCCTTTGTGTGTTTTGGAGCTAAACCAAAAATGGGAGGAAAAAAAGCAAATTGGACATAATGTCACCAAACTCCAAAAATGGTCTGGACAAAATTATTAGCACCCTTTCAAAATTGTGGAAAAGTAAGATTGTTTCAAGCATGTTATGCTCCTTTTAAACTCACCTGGGCCAAGTAACAGGTGTGGGCAATATAAAAATCACACCTGAAAGCATATAAAAAGGAGAGAAGTTCACTTAGTCTTTGCATTGTGTGTCTTTGTGTGCCACACTTAGCATGGACAACAGAAAGAGGAGAAGAGAACTGTCTGAGGACTTGAGAACCAAAATTGTGGAAAAATATCAACAATCTCAAGGTTACAAGTCCCTCTCCAGAGATCTGATTTGCCTTTGTCCACAGTGCGCAACATTATCAAGAAGTTTGCAACCCATAGCACTGTAGCTAATCTCCCTGGGCGTGGACGGAAGAGAAACATTGGTGAAAGGTGTCAATGCAAGGCTGAACAAAAAGTGGGCTGGACAAAATTATTGGCACCCTTAACTTAGTATTTGGTTGCACACCCTTTGGAAAAAATAACTGAAATAATTTGCTTCCTAGAACCATCAATAAGCTTCTTAAACCTCTCAGCCGGAATGTTGGACCACTTTTCCTTTGCAAACTGCTCCAGGTCTCTCTTATTGGAAGGGTGCCTTTTCCCAACAGCAATTTTAAGATGTCTCCACAGGTCTTCAATGTGATTTAGATCTGGACATATTGCTGGCCACTTCAGAACTCTCCTGCGCTTTGTTGCCATCCATTTCTAGGGGCTTTTTGACATATGTTTGGGGTCATTGTCCTGCTGGAAGACCCAAGATCTCGGACGCAATCCCAGATTTCTGACACTGGGCTGTACAGTGCGAGCCAAAATTGGTAATTGGTAATCCATTGGTAATCCTCAAATTTCATGATGCCTTGCACACATTCAGGGCAAGGAGATGGACTTGTAACCTTGAGATTGTTGATATTTTTCAACAATTTTGGTTCTCAAGTCCTCAGACAGTTCTCTTCTCCTCTTTCTGTTGTCCATGCTTAGTGTGGCACACACAGACACACAATGCAAAGACTAAGTGAACTTCTCTCATTTTTATCTGCTTTCAGGGGTTATTTTCATAATGCCCACAGCTGTTACTTGCCCCATGTGAGTTTAAAGGAGCATCAAATGCTTGAAACAATCTTATTTTTCCACAATTTTGAAAGGGTGCTAATAATTTTGTCCAGCCCATTTTCCTAGTTTGGTGTGACATTATGTCCAATTTGCTTTTTTTCCTTCCTTTTTTGGTTTAGTTCCAATACACACAAAGGGAATAAACACATGTATTGCAAAACATGTGTTACTGCAATCCTTTTCTGTGAGAAATACTTCATTTTCTAGCAAGATTTCAGGGGTGCCAACTTTTATGGCCATGACTGTATATATAGATTACTCCACAGTGCTGGAGATGAGCCCAAGGGCTTATAATGGTAAGCATTAAGATGCTGCAGGAGTCCTCTAATGCTGTGTTTTTCTCAGAACAGTCTGTCTCTATACAGTATATATCTACAGGAGTTTAAGAAGAGTAATTCCAGTTGTTTTCTATTTGCTATTGTAATAATGCCAGTTGTTTTCTTTATTTTCTATTATAACACTATTGAATGTACAGTCCACTATATTAAGGGCCAAGAATACTATGAATTTTCCCAACAGAATTCCACTCAGATATTACATCTCTGCTGGTGGGCCATCTTTGTGGGCCATCTTAACAGTGGTATATACAGTATATGCTGGTTACATAGCTATAACTTTATTTTTTGCTATTAAATTTGTGGTGTACCATGGTGTTGTACCATCTTTAGTTCCCCTCCGGAAGAGTCCCTGCAGTCCATAGGGCTCTCCTGCAGTCCATAGGGCCCTCCTCCCCTTGCTCACCTTCTGTTAATGCATTGTGAAGGTACGTTCCCACACGGCGTATTTGCTGCATATTTGCTGCTGCGTATTTTATTTTCCCTGTTGAAGTCAATGGGTAGGAAAATGTGCAGCACCAAATACGCAGCACAATACGCCATGTGGGAATGCACCCTAAATGTGTTGTGTACATATTGTTCATTATACATAAAGTTGTACAAATGTATAGAGGTTAGTCATGTGAAGCACTGTCATGTGACATACCCAGAGTTCCACGGGCACAGGAACCACAGGCTTAGCAACCAATGGGCTTTAGTCCAGCCTCCTTAGTATATAAGGGGCTGTAGTCTCTAAACTCACTCTCTTAGTTCCTGGATTCATAAGAAAGCACAATCTCTGCACCTACTAAATTCATCTCATCTACGCCAAAGATTAAAGAACCTGCAGCCACTTCAAAACGTGCGTTATCAAGCTCTATCTACAATTCCAGTGACTACTACTCAAGAATAATATTAGTAGCACAGTGGCCTGCATAAATCATCTCAATACTACAAGTGACAGCAAGCCTGTTACGTTTCCTGCATCCCGGTTGCCTCTAGAGAAACTGTATATTTGTAAAGACTGTTTAATAAGAATTCCAAGTAAAAGTTCCAGTTCTTGCATAATTCCTGCTGTGGACATTCCTTTATTGAAAAAAGTTTTTGGGTTGATTGACTGTGGTTACCATACCGGAATAACCACATCCTGGCATCACGAATAATCAGGGGTTAATAACACCTTACCCCACAGGGTTAATAACACCAGACCCTGCTACACCATTGCAACACCCCGGCACCACAAATTATTTTGTCCATTTTTTTAAACACAAAACTCCTTTTCCAAATCACATAAATACCAGCCCCAAGCATTATTTTGATATAATATGGTAAGTGTTATTAGTGAAACTGCTTTAGGGCTAGAACTTTAGTTACAGGTGGGTGGGGCTGATGATGTGTTTTTATCATAGTTTATTATTTTATTCTAATGTTTTTTTACACTTTCAGGGGACATTACTACTATTATTGCACAAGATTACTACACATTTTTTTCACTACATATTTTCCTGTAACTGGAGATGCCATAGCAGCAGGAAAAAAAGCTATAACTGTCCCAGTGGTCACCAGATTGTTGAAACCAGTAGAGGCCATATTGTACACAGCACTCATTGATCCAAATAAATTATATATTGATTCACATATACAATATGTCTATTTTATGTTTGCACCATAAAGAGTTGACATGTTTTCACTTTTGGAAGACATTAGAGGGCTTTAAAGTTCAACAGCAATTTTCAAATTTTTCACGAAATTTTAAAAATCGGAATTTTTCAGCGACCAGTTCAGTTTTGAAGTGAATTTGTAGCGTCTTCATATTAGAAATATCCCATAAATGACCCAATTATAGAAACTAAACTTCTCAAAGTATTCAAAATGACATTCAGAAAGTTGTTAACCCTTTAGGTGTTTCACAGGAATAGCAGCAAAGTGAAGGAGAAAATTCAAAATCTCAATTTTTTTACACTCGCATGTTCTTGTAGACCCAGTTTTTGTATTTTTACAAGGTGTAATAGGAGAAAAAGCCCCCCAAAATTTGTAACCCAATTTCTCTTGAGTAAGGAAATACCTCATCTGTGTATGTGAAGTGATCGGCAGGCGCAGTAGAGGGCATAGTGGTGGACATAGGGGTATTCTACGCCAGTGATTCTCAAACAGGGTGTCTGCAGCTGTTGCTAAACTCCCAGCATGCCTGGACAATTTGCCGCAGCTCAAACTTGAAGCAGGAAACTCACTGTAAACCCACCCGTGTAAACGTACCCTGAACAGTTACATGGGGGGGGGGGGGGGGGGAGCAAAACTCCAGCTTACAGACCGTGCATGCTGGAAGTTGTACTTTTGCAACAGCTGGAGGCACACTGGCTGGAAAACCTTCAATTAGGTTCTGTTACCTAACGCAGTATTTTCCTACCAAGTGTTCCTCCAGCTGTTGCAAAGCTACAACTCCCAGCATGTACTGATCGCCGAAGGGCATAATGGGAGATGTAGTTATGCAACAGCTGGAGGTACGCTACTACAACTCCCAGCATGCCGAGACAGCTGTTTCCTGTTTGGGCATGCTGGAAGTTGTAGTTTTGCAAGATCTGAAGGGCCACAGTTTAGAGACCACTGCACAATGATCTCCAAACTGTGGCCTTCCAGATGTTGCAAAACTACAAATCCCAGCATGCCCAGACAGCAAACAGCTGTCTGGGCATGCTGGCAGTTGTAGTTTTGCAACATCGGGAGGGCTACAGTTTAGAGACCACTCTATAGTGGTCTCAAAGCTGTAGCCCTCCGGATGTTGCTAGGCAACTACTCACCGGCTTCCGTAGGATCGCTGCACCAGGGAGCCGCACCAGGGGGCCGCATCGCTGTCCTTTGCCGCCCGCCGATCGTAAGTGGTCCTCCGGCGCTGGTCACCGTCGGTTCCCCCGTTCTTCCTGGACTACTGTGGGTGGGGAGAACGAGCGAACCGGACTTTAACCCCCCCTCCCGCGATCTGCTATTGGTCGTCGCTTCTGACCGACCAATAGCAGGCATAGGAGGGGTGGCACCCCTGCTTCCTCACTCCTATCCCTTCAGGCGGATCGTGGGTGTCTTGAACAACCCCGATCTCCCTTATTTTCCTGGTCACTGGGTCACCGGAGACCCGTATGACCCGGAATCTCCACAAATCATCGGTGTGAATTCACTGGCAATATGTGGTGACATGGGGGGGTCTCAGGACCCCCCTGGGCATCGGCACGGGATGCCTGCCAATAGATGGATAGATACAGGTATGCTCTTGGTCCTTAAGTACCAGTGAGCAAGGGCATACCTGTACGCCCGTGGTCCCTAAGTGGTTAAGAAAGCAGGAACTGTATAAAAAAAAGATTTCAGAATAAAACACTGCAGAATAAAGCTCCTTAAAGGACAACTGCAGCGGAAAACACTTAACCTAAACGGGGCCCCAGCGTTAACGACGGTTATGCCCACTCCTTGCCCCATCCCCATACAGTTCTATGGGAGAGGTGGGGAGGCAAGAACACTCCCCGCTTCTCCCATAGAGTTACATGGAGGAGGCATGTTGGCCACCGCGTCATGCTGCGGCCGGCATGCCTCCTGTACGGGAGAGCCGCGGCAGAGCAGTGGCCCCGTGCAGAAAATCGGGGGGGGTCCCAGCATTTGGACCCCCCCCCCCTGCGATCAAACACTTATCCCCTATCCTGTAGATAGGGGATAAGAATTTTCCACTGCAGATGTCCTTTAATAGCTGCTATTAAGATTGACTCAGGGGCAACCATTAGTTAAAGGGGTACTGTGGTGAAATTATTTTTTTTTTAAATCAATTGGTGCCAGAACGTTAAACAGATTTGTAAATTACTTCTATTTAAAAATCTTAACCCTTTCAGTACTTAACAGCTGCTGTATGCTCCACAGGAAGTTATTTTCTTTTAAAATTTCTATTCTGTCTGACCACAGTGCTCTTTGCTGAAGAAAAAAAAAAAAAAAGGCCATGAAGTATAAAAAGTGGACTTAGAAAATGGCTATATCATAGGTAGAAAAAGTGGACCTTGATTTTTACTGTATGAACCAGGGACAGATAGTCTAGTCTCAGGAGGGGCAAAGTGCACCACAACCCTAACCACACCCTCAACCTTGCTCCTTACCCCTCCCAAGAACACCCATCATCCTTCTTTAACCCCTTAAGGACCAAGCCCATTTTGGCCTTAAAGACGCAGACAATTTTATTTTTACGTTTTCATTTTTTCCTCCTCGCCTTCAAAAAATCATAACTCTTTTATATTTTCATCCATAGACTAGTATGAGGGCTTGTTTTTTGCACGACCAGTTGTCCGTTGTAATGCCATCACTAACTTTACCATAAAATGTATGGCGCAACCAAAAAAATACTATTTGTGTGGGGAAATTAAAAAGAAAAGGAAAGTTTCTTTTTCACTCCGTACAATTTACGGTACAAATGACGTGTTATTTATTCTTTGGGTCAATACGATTAAAATGATACCCATGATAACATACTTTTCTATTACTGTTGCGCTTAAAAAAAAATCGCAAACATTTTAAACAAATTAGTACGTTTAAAATCCCCCTATTTTGAAGACCTATAACTGTTTCATTTTTCCGTATAAGCGGCGCTATTAGGGCTGATTTTTTGCGCCGTGATCTGTACTTTTTATTGATACCATATTTGCTTATATAAAACTTTTAATCCATTTTTTATACATTTTTTTGGAATAAAATTATATAAAAAAGCAGCTATTTTGGACTTTTTTTTTATACCGTTAATGATACCGTACGGTATCATTAACATTTTATTTTAATAGTTCAGATATTTACGTACACGGGGATTTACCAAATATGTATATAAATTATTTTTTTTAACATTTTTTGGGGGTAAAATAGGGAAAATGGGACAATTTACGTTTTTATTGGGGGAGGGGGTTTTTCATATTTTTTTTACTTTATTTTTTCACTTTAATAGTCCCATAGGGGACTATTTATAGCAATCATGCGATTACTAATACTGTGCAGTGCTATGTATTGGACATAGCACTGATCAGGGTTATCGGTCATCTTCTGCTCTGGTCTGCGGGAAGGCAGATCAGAGCAGAAGACACTGGGAAGGCAGCGGAGGCAGGTGAGGGCTCCTCTGTCTGCCGTGTTGGATGATCGGATCGACGCGGAAGCGCTGCGGGTGATCCGATCATCCATTTTAATGATCGCGATGCTGCAAATGCTGTGATCTGTATTGATCACGGTATCTGAGGGGTTAATGGCGGACTTCCACGGGATCGCGGATGTCCGCCATTTTGAGCGGGTCCCTGGCTGCGATCAGCAGCCAGGACCTGCCACGCATGATCCGGGTATCGCTTCGATGCTCGCGGTTATGCTTAGGACGTAAATGTGCGTCCTGGTGCGTTAGGTACCACCTCACCAGGACGTACATTTAAGTCCTGCGTCGTTAAGGGGTTAAGGACCAGGACAATTTTTTTTGGGGGGGGGGGGTTTAGTTTTTTCCTCCTCGCCTTCTAAAATCCATCTACAGAGCCCTAAAATTGCTTGTTTTTTGCTTGACCACTTGCTCTTTGTAATGAAACCTCTCATTTTACCATAAAATGTACGTCAAACTCGAAAAACTATTTTTTTAGGGAGGAAATTTTAATGAAAACCACAATTTTGCACATTTTGGAGGGTTTCGTTTTCACAATGTACACTTTACGGTAAAAATGACAAGCATTCTTTATTCTGAGGGTCAATACGATTAAGATGATACCCATGGCTAGATACTTTTATATTTTTGTACCACTTAAAAGAAAATCTTAAACTTTTTGTACAAAATCAGTAATCTAAAATCGACCTATTTTGACCACCTATAACTTTTTAATTTTTCCATTTATAGGGCAGTGTGAGGGCTCATTTTTTGCGCCGTCATCTGTTCTTTTTATTGATACCACATTTGCATATATAAAACTTTTAGATAATTTTTTTATTAATATTTTTAATAAAATGTGACAAAAAAGCAGCATTTTTGGACTTTTTATTTTTGTTTTTTATGCTTACACCATTCACCGGTGCCACATAAACGGTTGGTGCATAAAATGAGAAGGATTGGGCTGGGGGGAGAATGTTTGTAAGTGGGTAAGTAACTGGCTCAGTGAAAGGAAACAAAGGGTGGTTATTAATAGTACTTATTCTTATTGGGTGACTGTTACTAGTGGGGTACCACAGGGGTCAGTCTTGGGTCCTGTTCTATTTAATATATTTATTAATGACCTTGTAGAGGGGTCGAATAGTAAAGTAGCAATCTTTGCAGATGATACTAAACTCTGTAAAGCGGTAAACACAATAGAGGACAGGGTACTGTTACAAATGGATCTGGATAGGTTGGAGGCTTGGGCTGGGAAGTGGCAGATGAGGTTCAACACTGACAAATGTAAGGTAATGCACATGGGGAGGAAAAATCCGGGCTGGGATTATGTATTAAATGGGAGTACACTTGGGACGACTGACGTGGTAAAGGATTTGGGAGTTTTAGTTAACAGTAAATTTAGCTGTAGTGACCAGTGTCAGGCAGCTGCTGCCAAAGCAAATAAAATCATGGGGTGCATCAATAGGGGCATAGATGCCCACGACAAGGAAATAATTCTACCGCTGTACAAATCACTAGTCAGACCACACACACTGTGTACAGTACTGGGCACCAGTGTACAAGAAAGATATAGTGGAGCTGGAGAGGGTTCAAAGACCGGCAACCAGGGTAATACGGGGAATGGGAGGACTACAGTATCCAGAAAGATTATCAGAATTAGGGTTATTTAGTTTAGAAAAAAGAAGGCTTAGGGGAGACCTAATAACTATTTATAACTATATCAGGGGACAGTACAGAGATCTTTCCCATGATCTATTTATACCCAGGACTGTATCTATAACAAGGGGGCATCCTCTACATGTAGAAGAAAGAAGGTTTCTACACCAGCACAGATGGGGGTTCTTTACTGTAAGAGCAGTGAGACTGTGGAATTCTCTCCTGGAGGAGGTGGTCATGGTGAACTCTGTAAAAGAATTTAAAAGGGGTCTGGATGCATTTTTGGAGAATAAGAACATTGCTGGTTATGTATATTAGATTTATAGGGACAGAACGTTGATCCAGGGATTTATTTGGAGTCGGGAAGGAATTTTTACCTCTAGTATGAGTTTTTTTTTGCCTTCCTCTGGATCAACTCAGTAGGGACTCATTAGGGATATAGGTTGAACTTGATGGACTCTGGTCTTTTTTCAACCTTATGAACTATGTAACTATGTTACCGTACAGGATCATTAACATTATATTTTGATAGTTCGGACATTTACGCACGCGGCGATACCAAATATGTTTATTTAAAAAAATTACGCTTTTTGGGGGTAAAATGGTAAAAACTGAGAATTTTCATTTTTATTGAGGGGGAGGGGATTTTTTTTACTTTTAATTTTTCAGCTTTTTTTTTTTTTTACACTTTTTATGTCCCCATAGGGGACTATCTATAGCATTGCTAATACTGTTCAGTGCTATGCATAGGGCAGAGCACTGATCAGCATTATCGGCTATCTTCTCCTCTGGTCTCCTAGATCTCAAACCAGAGCAGAAGATGCCGGGAGATGGACAGAGGGGACCTCCATCTGTCATCACAGATTATCAGATTGCCGCGGCAGCGCTGCAGGCGATCCGATCATCTATTTTAACATGCGCATTGCCGCAGATGCCGTGATCTGTACTGATCACGGCATCTGAGGGGTTAATGGCGGACATCCGCGCAATCGTGGATGTCGGCCATTATCGGCAGGTACCCGGCAGGGCTGTTTTAAGGAATTTGGGGGCCCCAAAATGGACATGGCCCCCCGCCCCCCCCCCCCTTGATGTTCACGCGCGTCACGCTCTAGGGCCGGCATCAGGACGTAGTAATGCCAGCCCTGGAATTCTGGGAGCATGACGTGAACGAGGCCCCCACATTAGGTGCAGCACAGTTCCCCCCACGTTAGGTGCGGCACAGTTCCCTCCACATTAGGTGCAGCAGAGTTCCCCCCACATAAGGTGTAGTATAGTTCCCCCACATTATGTGCAGTATAGTTCCCCACATTATGTGCAGTATAGTTCCCCACATTAGGTGCAGTATAGCTCCCCAAATTAGGTGCAGTACAGTTCCCCCACATTAGGCTGTAGTTCCCCCACATTAGGTGCAGTATAGTTCCCCCAACATTAGGTGCAGTATAGTTCCCCCACATTAGGTGTAGTATAGTTCTCCCCACATTAGGTGCAGTATAGTTCTCCACATTAGGTTGGCAGTATAGTTTACCCCACATTAGGTGCAGTATAGTTCCCCACATTAGGTGCAGTATAGTTCTCCCCACATTAGGCTATAGTTCCCCCACATTAGGTGCAGTATAGTCCCCCCACATTAGGTGCAGTATAGTTCTCCCCACATTAGGCTATAGTTCCCCCACATTAGGTGCTGTATAGCCCCCCAACATTAGGTGTAGTATGTTCCCCACAGACATACAGCCTCCATCCATACAGTTTATGGCTGGAGGCTGTATGCCTGTTTACTGCCCTACTTCAGTGCTCCGACCACTGCTGGTGGTCGGAGCACTGAAGCTGATGTGCCGCTGGTCACTTACCATGCTGGCCAGCGCATGTCCTGTTTGTTGCTCCGCTCCTCCGCGTTGCTTTCCAATGGGCGCACGCATGGGACGTCAGTGATGTCCCAGCGTGCGCTACCTCCCGGCGGTCCCTGCGAGGGCCGCAGAAGGTTAACAGGGGCATGGGATGTCCTTAATAGGGATATCCTTAATAGTGATGGGGAAATTAATCTGGGGGGTGGGGGGCAATTGCCCCGTTTCCCCCCCCCTGGATCCGCCACTGCATGCATTATATACACACACAACACACTGTACACATTACATACTGTACATGCATGCTTCATACACACAGATACTGTACACATTACATACTGTACATGCTTCATACACACACAACATACTGTACACATTACATACTGTACATGCATGCTTCATACAGATACTGTACACATTACATACTGTACACGCATGCTTCATACACACACTGTACACATTACATACTGTACATGCATCATACACACGCAATACACTGTACACATTACATAATGTACATGCATGCTTCATACACACACAACACATTGTACACATTACATAATGTACATGCATGCTTCATACACACACACATACTGTACACATTACATACTATACATGCATCATACACACACATACTGTACACATTACATACTGTGCATGCTTTATATACACACAACACACTGTACACATTACATACTGTACATGCATGCTTCATATACACACACACATACTGTACACATTACATACTGTGTATGCATCATACACACACACACTGTACACATTACATACTGTACATGCATGCTTCACACACACACACATACTGTACACATTACATACTGTGCATGCATCATATACACAACACACTGTACACATTACATACTGTACATGCATCATACACACATACTGTACACATCACATACTATACATGCATCATACACACACATACTGTGCACATTACATACTGTACATGCAGCATACACACATACTGTACACATTACATACTATACATGCATCATACACACATACTGTACACATTACATACTGTACATGCATCATACACACACATACTGTACACATTACATAATGTGCATGCAAGCTTTATACACACAACATACTGTACACATTGCATACTGTACACACATGCTTCATACACACATACATACTGTACACTTTACATACTCTGCATGCATCATACACACGACACACTGTACACATTACATACTGTACATGCATCATACACACACAACACACTGTACAGATTACATACTGTACATGCATCACACACACACTGTACACATTACATACTGTACATGCATCATACACACATACTGTACACATTACATACTGTACATGCATCATACACACACATACTGTACACATTACATACTGTGCATGCATCATACACACATACTGTGCACATTACAGACTGTGCATGCATCATACACACATATACTGTACACATTACAGACTATGCATCATACACACACATACTGTACACATTACATACTGTGCATGCATCATACACACACATACTGTACACATTACATACTGTGCATGCATCATACACACACATACTGTACACATAACATACTGTACATGCATCTTACACACATACTGTACACATTACATACTATACATGCATCATACACACACATACTGTACACATTACATACTGTACATGCATCATACACACATACTGTACACATTAAATACTGTGCATGCTTTATATACACACAACACACTGTACACATTACATGCATGCTTCATACACACACACTGTGCACATTACATACTGTGCATGCATCATACACACACACACATACTGTGCACATTACATACTGTGCATGCATCATACACACAACACACTGTACACATTACATACTGTACATGCATGCTTCATACACACACATACTGTACACATTACATACTGTGCATGCATCATACACACAACACACTGTACACATTACATACTGTACATGCATCATACACACATACTGTACACATTACATACTGTACATGCATCATACACACACATACTGTACACATTACATACTGTACATGCATCATACACACACATACTGTACACATTACATATTGAGCATGCACACTTTATACACACAACACACTGTTCACAATGCATACTGTACATGCATGCTTCATACACACACACACACACACACACATACTGTACACATTACATACTCTGCATGCATCATACACACACAACACACTGTACACATTACATACTGTACATGCATCATACACACACAACACACTGTACACATTACATACTGTACATGCATCACACACACACACACACTGTACACATTACATACTGTACATGCATCATACACACACATACTGTACACATTACATACTGTACATGCATCATACACACATACTGTACACATTACAGACTGTGCATGCATCATACACACATATACTGTACACATTACAGACTGTGCATGCATCATACACACACATACTGTACACATTACATACTGTGCATGCATCATACACACACATACTGTACACATTACATAATGTGCATGCATCATACACACATACTGTACACATTACATACGGTGCATGCATCATGCACACATACTGTACACATTACATACTTTGCATGCATCATACACACATGCTGTACACATTACATACTGTACATGCATCATACACACACTGTACACATTACATAATGTACATGCATGCTTCATACACACACATACTGTACACATTACATACTATACATGCATCATACACACATACTGTACACATTACATACTGTACATGCTTCATACACACACATACTGTACACATTACATACTGTGCATGCATGCTTCATACACACACATACTGTACACATTCCATACTGTGCATGCTTCATACACACATACTGTACACATTCCATACTGTACATACATCATACACACATACTGTACACATTACATACTGTACATGCTTCATACACACACAGTACACATTACATACTGTACATGCATCATACACAACACACTGTACACATTACATACTGTACATGCTTCATACACACACATACTGTACACATTACATACTATACATGCACCATACACACACAGATAGAATAGATCAATGTTTCCCAACCAGGATGCCTACGGAGGTTGCAAAACTACAACTCCCAGCATGCCCAGACATCCTTTGGCTGTCCGGGCATGCTGGGAGTTGTAGTTTTGCAACAACTGGAGGCATCCTGGTTGGGAAACACTGACATAGATGCACACATGCACTTTACATATAGTCATCCACAGTAGTAACACACACAGGCACAGTACATAGACATACACATATGTGTATATATATATATATATATCCACAAGCCTGCTTATACACACACACATTATATATATATATATATATATATATATATATATATATATATATATCCACACACACACACACACGCTTATACACATATATACATGCAGGGACACCTACTTTAGTCAGTCCCCATGTTGTACAGCCTCTGCGGTCTCCTTTTCTCACAGCTCTGTGCTCTCTCCTCACCCCTCCCCCTCCTCCTGCTCAGACGGCTGAAGGCTGAGAGAAGAGTTCAGGGCTGAGGGAAGATACCAAGTGCAGCGGGGGTGGGGGGAGCGTGATTGTGGTGAGGTGAGAACTCCAAAGCTGCAAGTGAGTTCATTTAAAAAAAAAAGTCAGACATTTGGGGGCCCTCTTGTTTGACTGGGTGCCTGGGGCCCGGAGTACAAGCTCCAACAGCACGATTGTTAATCTGGCCCTGGTGATGGGTGGAATTGCCCCATCGCTACAGGACGGGCAAGCACTGGCTCTGCTCGGGGCCCCCCAGCCAGCTCGGGGCCCCAAGCAATTGCTTGGTTTGCCTGTCCTGTAGCGACGGGCCTTGTACCCGGCTGCTGATAGCAGCTGGAACCTGCCATGTATGACATGAGCACTGCGACGATGCTCGCGGTCAGACACAGGATGTAAATGTAAGTCCTGGTGCGCGAAGTACCGCCAAACAAGGACATACATTTACGTCCGAGGTCGTTAATGGGTTAAAGGGGTATTCCAGGAAAAAAAAAACAATTTTCATTTCAACTGGCTCCAGAAAGTTTAACAGATTTGTAAATTATTTCTATTAAAAAATCTTAATCCTTCCAATAATTATCAGCTGCTGAAGTTGAGTTGTTCTTTTCTGTCTGGCAAAAGTGCTCTCTGCTGACATCTGCTTCTACTCTGGACAGTTACTGAGACAGGTGTCATCAGAGAGCACTTAGAGAGAAAAGAAAAACTCACATTCAGCAGCTTATAAGTACTGAAAGGATTAAGATTTTTAATAGAAGTAATTTACAAATTTGTTAATCTTTCTGGAGCCAGTTGATATATATATATATAAAAAAAAGTTTTTTCCTGGATAACCCCTTTAACTGCTGTACATAGCACACTACACATGTGCAGTGGATGAGGGGGAAATTTTAAATTGTGGGAATATCTCATTAACAGCAATAATGAAGTTGGCATGTCACCTGAGTTCAGAAGGATGTTTCTAAAAAACTAAACAAAACTTTCTTATCTTCCACTGTCGGCTCCCGCACAGAGTGAGAATTTGGCTTCTTGGGACTGCTTGCTTAAAGGGGTTATCCAGGAAAAACTTTTTTTTTCATATTACAACTGGCTCCAGAAACAGAAACAGATTTGTAAATTACTTTCAGTACTCATGAGCTGCTGAGGTTGAGTTGTTCTTTTCTGTCTAAATGCTCTCTGATGACACCTGTCTCAGGAACTGTCCAGAGTAGAAGCAAATCCCCATAGCAAACCTCTTCTTCTCTGTGCAGTTCCTGAGACAAGCAGAGATGTCAGCAAAGAGCACTGTTGCCAGACAGAAAAGAACAACTCAACTTCAGAAGCTGATAATTATTGGAAGAATTATGATTTTTTAATAGAAGCAATTTACAAATCTGTTTATTTTTCTGGAGCCAGTTAATATAAAAAAAATGGTTTTTCCCTGGAATACCCTATTAATGCAGTTGGTGGGCACAAAGTTGATTGACAGGGAAAGACACCATATTTAAGTGTGAGTGTGTCATTATGGCGCATTTAAATGTGTGATATTTGGATGCCAGATTCAGGAGAGTTGGGAGCTGTATTTTCTGCCACCCCCCACTCTCCCATCCTGGACCCGCCACTGGTGTTAACAGAGCGTTATAGTTTGTATCATACTACCAGTCTTTATTTCAATTATGTGATATCCATCTATGGTTTGAAATTAATAGTATAATCGTTAAAAGTTGCTATGAATACTTTAATTTTATATAATGGAATGTACTCATGTATTCCCATCATTATATGATTTCGCCCACGTCTTATTCATACTCACAGTTCATAGTATAGCTGCCTGGTGCCTAAATGTGGGAAAAGCCAATGCACATGTATCACATCTAGGTATTAGGTTTGCTGGGCAGTTTCTCCTGCATCATTTTTTTTTAATGCTACAGTTTTTGTGGCAGCTTCTCATTCAGTTTTTTGAGTAAAAGGCAGAAGATTCATGAGAAATGGGAAATTATAGGCATTTTTAGGTAAACAATCTTACTATACATATTACCATGATACTGTTGCTGACCAAATCCTTTATACTCAGACCAATTTTATCAATAATATAAGTATGCAAGGAGGAATATCACCATACAATTTACCATCAAACTGACCAAATCCTGTATATTGAGACAAATATTACCAATCATACCAGTATACATGACGGAATATAATTACCATACATTTTACCCTCATACCGTTAGCTTGGAAAAACATTTTGGACAAGCTTTTTTCCAGTTTCCTCTCCACTTCTCCACAATCTCCTCATTTATAGGCCCGAACTGTAATAATGCCTCCCTTGGTGTCGCACACAGTAAAAGGGCAGGCAGGTAGATAGCCAGATAGCTATGTAAGTAACCAAGTAGGTAGCTAACCAGATAGTAAGGTAGCCAGGTATGTAGGTAGGTAGCTAGCTAGGTTCAAAAAATGTGACCATTCGGGAACCTCTAAAATATAACTTTAATTAACCAAAAAATAAAAATAAAAAAGGTAGAAAATATCCAAAAAAGTATCAAAAATATTAAAATAGCGCCAACAGTTCACACATTCATGTTAGTGCCGTGCTCAAAAAGTCCAAAGCGCCACAGTTCCTCTGCACTTATTTGACTCTGTAAATCCTGTTACCATCATACATAGGATCATGAATGTCAGTCTTATACACGCTATGTTACTGTCCACCTGCGTTAATAGACATCCAATCCAGTAAATGAACCAGGAGTATTATTGAACGACACTTCATAACCTAGGCAATACAGTCCATGAGTTCAAAGCACTAGTGTGTAGGTAAATATATTGGATCTTCAGTGACCACAGCATATCATAGCATAAATGATTCCTTGCAGCAGTTTACATGCATATTTCCATATCCACCGCAGTATAATATACCATGTGTTCACTTAGTGGTCAGCGATGTCCAATAATATTCCAAACACATTAACATTCTCCAGTTAGGCACCTGCAGATGTATCTTATTTATTACTCTTTATGATAGCAGTTATTATAACTCTTAGTGGTAGCAGTTTTTCTATTCAGCAGTCATTAAATTCCGACTTGTCAGATCTACCAACTTTACTGCATCCAATGTCTGCTACTCATCTATGGACGCAATTATGTATCGCACATATTATAACCATCCTTAGTGCGTTTTGTAGATTTATTCCATTGATATGAATATAAGTTTTTATTACACAGGTGTTATACCAAACTGGTGCATTGTCTCAAAGCTTCCAACAAGTCTTGCCTAGGACTTATAGACTAATCTTGACATCAGCCGCATAGTCTTCATGCACAATTAGCTATCTATGTCATAACCACATTAATCATACTTATTATCGTTTTGAGCTTAATGTTGGAAAAAAAGTCCTCCCATATCCACAGTACTTTATCTGTACTATGCTGTGGTTACACTTAGCGTTGTCATTCCTCAATGCGATGATCTGCGGCTTCTGTTGTGTGCTGTTCGCGGCTCCACCACTTTAAAACATCAACGGGTCCAACGGGTTTCTTTCAGCCTCAAATCGTCAGGGACCTATTATAGCCTGGTCTCCACAAATTATATATCAGTGCTGCTGCACTGTGCGTGCGGCACTGATGACGGCCAGGTAGCCAGGTATCTAGGTGGGCAGTTAACGTAGTCAGGTAGCTAGCTAGGTAGTTAGGTAGTGAGGCATGTAGGTGGGTATCTAGGTAGTCAGGTAGCCAGGTATGTAGGTAGGTTGATAGTGAGGTAGCCTGGTATGTAGGGAGCTATCTAGTTAGGAAGCCAGGTATGTAGGTAGGTAGCTAGGTAGTTAAGTAGCCAGGTTTGTAGGTAGGTAGTTTTGTAGACAGGTATGTAGGTAGGTAGTTAGGTAGCCAGGTTTGTAGGTAGTAGGTAAGTAAGTAGTAGTAAGGTAGCCAGGTATGTAGGTAGGTAGAAAGATAGATATTTAGGTAGCCAGATGGGTAGTTAGGTAGTCAGGTATATAGGTAGGTAGTTAGGTATGTATATAGGTAGCTAGATAGTTCAGTAGCCAGATATGTTGTCAGGTATGTAGTTAGGTAGCCAGGTAGGTATGTAGATAGTTAAGTAGCCAGGTATTTAGGTAGGTAGTTAGACAGTTAGGTAGCCAGGAACGTAGGAAGGTAGTAAGGTAGGTTCAAGGTGTCAGAGAACGCATCAACCCGGCAAACGTGGTACTGGTTTTACAATAACTTTAGTAGGTCGTGGGCCTGGTGGGGGTGTGGGAGATGGATATGGGTTTTCTAGAGAAGATAAAGCATTTAAAAAAAATTAATCTAAATATGTATATTTTTAATCTCATTCTGTGCCGCCCCCTGCAAACTGCCACCCCGGCACTTGCACAGTGCTAAATGACAAATATTATTATGACTTCACAGGGTTTCTAGTCCGTAACTATAGATTAGTAACTAAAACAATACAAAATACAAGATACAATTTGTACAGTTGCTTCATTTTTTTTTTTACATGCACTGGAGGAATAAAAAATGACATAGTTGAATGTAGACCCTTTATATAATGCATTTTGGTAGTAAATTTGCTCAACTTTCTGTTGCAATGTATCGACAGATATAAACAGTTTCTCTAAGAGCACATCGGTTGCTGTAATCCACGCTCCACAAATAGATACAAAGAACATTTAATACAGATTCTTTCCAAAGCAGCACTCTTGCCAGAAGGAGTAAAATTTATATCCAAGTTACGACTTAATGCCAGTCAAGGAGCTAATGACTTTTACATTAATGCAAAGTGAAAAGTCACGTACATAAGTGGTTGGAGTGAGCTAAAATTAAATAAATCCAATCTCAATCAATCCCTTCTAGAGGGGAACCATAATTGTTTAGACTTTTCACAGACCCTAAGTCTATAACTGTGTATGTCAGGCTGTAATATAACACAAATAAGAACTTTTCTCTAGGAAGAGTTACAACAAGAGTTCACAACACTGTCAACCATACCATTTCTTAAATCCATGTAGCCCTCCTTTTTGATGGCACCCTAGGCAACAACCTATCTTGCCTAGCCCCTACCCTAGCCCTTCTATGGACTCCTTTTAATCCTTTTCTGAATATACATATTTCATAACAGTCCTTTGCTTCCATTCTGACTGATGATACTAAATTGGTGTGCTAACCTGGTCTGACTTTTTGATAAATTGAATTAACCTCGCTCTGTTTCATTATAGTTATTATCCTCCACCATACAGATTTCATTAGTGACATTTTAGCGTATGAACTTTATTAATGTAATAGCTGCTAAAGTAAGATTTTTCTCTGGATATAACACGTGTTCTGCTTGCCAATTTTCAATTATCCCTCCTTCACGTCATGGTTCTGTTAATCTTAATAAAATACAACAAAACTATATACAGCAAGGGAATTTACAGCTGTGCAGGAAGACGCTAACTAAACAGTTGTGTCTGGGACGGTAACATTGCTTTGTTTTATGACCCCCAGTTACTGGCACGTTCCAGCTGTATGGGAAAATATTGCATTACAAGAACTTTGCTGCACCTGAATAAATATTCAGCATTTTTAGATCCAAAGGAAAACAAGAATAATCAAGAGATATGTTCCTTTGGTGTCAGCAAAGTACTGATCCAAAACATGATCAGCACAGTGCTTCCTCTTTGAAGTATAGACAGAACATAGGTCAAGTATAGCAAAGGTAGCATTTTAAAGGGATATTCCAGGAAAAAAAAAAACATTTATATATTAACTGGCTCCAGAAAGTTAAACAGATTTTTAAATTACTTCTATTAAAAATCTTAATCTTTCCAATAATTATCAGCTGCTGAAGTTGAGTTGTTCTTTCCTATCTTACAACAGTGCTCTCTGCTGACACCTCTGTCTGTCTCGGGAACTGCACAGAGTAGAAGAGGTTTGCTATGGGGATTTGCTTCTACTCTGGACAGTTCCCGAAACACATGTCCTCAGAAAGCATATAGACAGAAAAGAACAACTCAACTTCAGCAGCTCATAAGTACTGAAAGGATTAAGATTTTTTAATAGAAGTAATTTACAAATGTATTTATGTTTCTGGAGCCAGATGATATATATGAAAAAAGTTTTTCCTGGATAACCCCTTTAAGGTTAGGTCCACAACATTTCACCAATACGTTATATAGGGGAAAATCAGCTTGCTCACCATATCTGGATATCTTCAAATCCATCAAATAGTCAATGGGTAGCAAAATCAGCTGCAGCAAAATACAGCACTTGTGACTTCTAACAGTGTATTCACACATTCAGTATCCTGTGCATATTTGAAGCTGCCGATTTTATGCTGCAGATTTTTAACCCCTTAACCCTTTAAGGACCATGCCATTTTACACCTTAAGGACCAGAGCATTTTTTGCAAATCTGACCACTGTCACTTTAAACATTAATAACTCTGGAATGCTTTTAGTTATCATTCTGATTCCGAGAATGTTTTTTCGTGACATATTCTACTTTAACTTAGTGGTAAAATTTTGTGGTAACTTACTTCCTTTCTTGGTGAAAAATCCCCAAATTTGATGAAAAAAATTAAAATTTTGGATTTTTCCTACTTTGAAGCTCTCTGCTTGTAAGGAAAATGGATATTCAAAATAATTTTTTTGGGGTTCACATATACAATATGTCTACTTTATGTTTGCATCATAAAATTTATGAGTTTTTACTTTTGGAAGACACCAGAGGGCTTCAAAGTTCAGCAGCAATTTTAAAATTTTTCACAAAATTTTCAAACTCACTATTTTTCAGGGACCAGTTCAGTTTTGAAGTGGATTTGAAGGGTCTTCCTATTAGAAATACCCCATAAAAGACCCCATTATAAAAACTGCACCCCCCAAAGTATTCAAAATGACATTCAGTAAGTGTATTAACCCTTTAGGTGTTTCACAGTAATAGCAGCAAATTGAAGGAGAAAATAAAAAATCTTCATTTTTTACTCTCACGTGTTCTTGTAGACCCAATTTTTTTAATTTTTGCAAGGGGTAAAAAGGAGAAAATTTTTACTTGTATTTGAAACCCAATTTCTCTCGAGTAAGCACATACCTCATATGTCTATGTTAAATGTTCGGCGGGCGCAGTAGAGGGCTCAGAAGGGAAGGAGCGACAAATGGTTTTTGGGGGGCATGTCACCTTTAGGAAGCTCCTATGGTGCCAGAACAGCAAAAAAAAAAACAACACATGGCATACCATTTTGGAAACTAGACCCCTCGGGGAACGTAACAAGGGGTAATGTGAACCTTTATACCCCACAGGTGTTTCACGACTTTTGTATATGTAAAAAAAATTATAATTTTTTTACCTAAAATGCTTGTTTTCCCAAAATTTTTTAATTTTTAAAAAGGGTAATAGCAGAAAATACCCCCCAAAATTTGTAACACAATTTCTCCCGAGTACGGCGATACCCCATATGTGGCCCTAAACTGTTGCCTTGAAATACGACAGGGCTCCAAAGTGAGAGCGCCATGCGCATTTGAGGCCTAAATTAGGGATTGCATAGGGGTGGACATAGGGGTATTCTACGCCAGTGATTCCCAAACAGGGTGTCCCAGCTGTTGTAAAACTCCCAGCATGCCTGGACAGTCAGTGGCTATCTGGCAATACTGGGAGTAGTTGCTTTGCAACAGCTGGAGGCTCCGTTTTGGAAACAGTGGCGTACCAGATGTTTTTCATTTTTATTGGGGAGGGGAGGGGGGCTGTGTAGGGGTATGTGTATATGTAGTGTTTTTTACTTTTTATTTTATTTTTTGTTAGTGTAGTGTAGTGTTTTTAGGGTACAGTCGCATGGACGGGGGTTCACAGTAGTTTCTCGCTTGCAGCTTGAGCTGCGGCAGAAAATGTGCCGCAGCTCAAACTTGCAGCCGGATACTTACTGTAAACCTCTGCCCATGTGAGTGTACCCTGTACATTCACATTGGGGGAGTGGGAGAAACATCCAGCTGTTGCAAAACTACAACTCCCAGCATCTACGGTCTATCAGTGCATGCTGGGAGTTGTAGTTTTGCAACCGCTGGAGGCTCCGTTTTGGAAACAGTGACGTACCAGATGTTTTTCATTTTTATTGGGGAGGGGGGCTGTGTAGGGGTATGTGTATATGTAGTGTTTTTTACTTTTTATTTTATTTTTTGTTAGTGTAGTGTAGTGTTTTTAGGGAACAGTCACACGGGCGGGGGTTCACAGTAGTTTCTCGCTGGCAGTTTGAGCTGCGGCAGAAAATTTGCCGCAGCTCAAACTTGCAGCCGAATACTTACTGTAAACCTCCGCCCATGTGAGTGCACCCTGTACATTCACATTGGGGGGGAGAAACATCCAGCTGTTGCAAAACTACAACTCCCATCATGTATGGTCTATCAGTGCATGCTGGGAGTTGTAGTTTTGCAACAGCTGGAGGCACACTGGTTGTGAAACACCGAGTTTGGTAACAAACTCAGTGTTTTGCAACCAGTGTGCCTTCATCTGTTGTAAAAGCTACAACCCCCAGCATGTACGGACAGCGGAAGGGCATGATGGGTCTTGTAGTTATGCAACAGCCGGAGGCATACTACTTTGACTGGGAATGCTGGGGATTGTAGTTATGCAACAGCTGGAGACACACTGGTTTGCTACTTAACTCAGTGTGCCTTCAGCTGTTGCAAAACTACAACTCTCAGCAGTCACCGACAGCCAACGGGCATGCTGGGAGTTGTAGTTATGCAACCAGCAGATGCACCACTACAACTCCCAGCATGCACTTTAGCTGATTGTGCAAGCTGGGAGTTGTAGTTATACAAAAACTGAAGGTACACTTTTCCATAGAAAAAAGTGCCTCCAGCTGTTGCAAAACTATAAGTCCCAGCATGCCCATAAGGGAATGCTGGGAGTTGTGGTGGTCTGCCTCCTGCTGTTGCATAACTACAGCTCCCAGCATGCCCTTTTTGCATGCTGGGAGCTGTTGCTAAGCAACAGCAGGAGGCTGTTACTCACCTCCAACTGCAGATCCACTCTGCCGCCGCGCAGGTCAGTCCCTCGCCGTCGCCGTCGCTCCTGGGGCCCCGGTTCCCGCACCCGCTCACGTCCTCCGGAAGAGGGGCGGAGTGGGTTGCGGGAGTGACACCCGCAGCAGGCGCCCTGATTGGTCGGACGGGAAACCGGCCAACAAATCGGGGCGATCGTGAGGTGGCACCAGTGCCACCTCACCCCTGCTGGCTATGGCTGTTCGGGGCCGTCTCTGACGGCCCCGATCAGCCAGTAATTCCGGGTCACCGGGTCACTGGAGACCCGATTGACCCGGAATCCGCCGCAGATCGCTGGACTGAATTGTCCAGCGATCTGCGGCCATCACCGACATGGGGGGACATAATGACCCCCCTGGGCGATATGCCGGGATGCCTGCTGAATGATTTCAGCAGGCATCCGGCACCGGCTCTGCTCCAGCTAGCGGCTGGGGCCGGAAATGTGCAGGGCGTATCCATACGCCCTGTGTCCTTAAGGACTTGGAAACGGGGGCGTATGGATACGCCCCGTGTCCTTAAGGGGTTAAGGACAGACCCATTTTTTACCTCAATGACCAGGCTCTTTTTTCTTTTATTTGACATGTATCTCTTTAAATGGTAATAACTTTAGAATGCTTTTTTTGAGCGGAGCGATTCTGAGATAGTTTTTTCGTGACATATTGTACTTTATATAAGTGGTGCATTTTTGTTGACACATGCAGCATTTTTTGTGAAAAACTGGAAAATTTCTGGCGTTTAAATTTTTTTTTTATGATGTACACTGTGTGGTAAAAGTGATGTTATATTTATTCTGTGGGTCAGTACAATTATGGCGATACCCATTTTATATAGCTTTCTATGTTCTTTTTCCTTTTCTGAGCAAAATTCTTTTTCTGCCATTCATTTTCCAACAGCCGTAACTTTTTTATTTTTCGTCCGACGCCATTGAGTAAGGGCTTATTTTTTGCAGGATGAGCTGTACTTTTTATTTGTATCAATTTTGATACGTGCTACCTTTTTGATCTTTTTTATTCCGCTATTTGTACCAAAATTGGCTAATTTTGCACTTTTTTTGATGATTTTTTGGGGATAATTTACATTATAGTTTTATAGTACACGTCATTATGGACGTGGCAATACCTATTATGTATGCGATTTGTGTTTTTGATCTTTTTTGGTTATAATACAGGGCTTTTATTGGGAAAGGTGCATTTTTTTTTCTTTTTTTACACTTCATACTTTTATTGAAGAACTTTTTATTAAATTTTTTACACTTTTTACAGGTTATACTATGCTGCAATACATTTGTACTGCAGCACAGTATGACCTGATGAGCTGCACACACTACAGCCTGTGCGATCCAGCCTGTGGCTGGATCTCACAGGCTTCCATAGCAGGCAGACAGGAGGTCATGATCTGACCTCCTGCTGCCATAGTAACCAACGGCGACCCGCGTTCGTATCGCGGCACCGCGGTCGGGGAACAGGGGGAGAGCGCTTCCCCTGTCAACACCATAGATGACGTGATCAGGATTAATCACGGCATCTATGGGGTTAATGCAATCGCGGCCCAGGCAGCTGCGGCGGGACTCGGGCTTTGATTAACAGCCGGGTCCCGTCGCCAATCTCCTGCGTAGCCCGCGGCAGTGCCAAAGATAGCTAAGACGTATGCATACGTCCAAATGCGCGAACGTGTCGGATGTTTGGACGTATGCATACGTCCTATAGCGGGAATGGGTTAATATAAACTAATTAACTGAACACATCTGCAGCATCAAATCCTGTGCAACTTATGTTTCCTGAGGAAGATCACTGTGTGTTGGGATGACTTCAGGACGCACTGCTCAGGCACATTTAGGGTTGCTGCAGAAGCTGGGAATGAAGTTGGTGAACATAACTAACTTATTATTTTCATACCAGCCTGTGCCCATGCAAAAAACTATTGTGACACTGGAAAACTCATTTAAAGCCGAAAACTGCACTAAAGTGCATTGATTCTGTATAGCTCTCCCATACTAATTTATCTATTTAGAACATATATGAAGCTTGTCCATAGAGAGCCCAAACTGTATGTACATGAACAATATCCACTCCAGTCCTCTTCTAGGGAGTTTTACCATCTAAAATGTGACTAAAGTTTTTCATGTCTTCCATTCCTAGGGGAAAATAGAGGGTTTTTTCAGACTTTCTACTATAAATCACTTTGCTCTTGTAAGTGTCAAAGCAGTGGGGCCCAGACTGAAGTTGGCAGCTTCACTTAGTAAACAAAGTTCCATCACAGGGCAGTACAATATATTTACTTGAGGCTCACACACAACACTTAACAATGCAGGGTAGTAAATGTGAAAATGTCAAATTAATTTAAGTCCTTCTTTTGGATAAGGACAATTATGTGTGAGAAAGTGAGCCTGTTTACACACAGCAAGCTCCAACAAGCTTCTTCTACTCACCCCCATTTCTCCTGCTAATCTCATACTAATCCCTTCTCTCCATTTAATCCCCCCTGTTAAAAATTTATGTCAGATAAAATAAGAGTGACTGGTAAAAAGGAAAATTTTATGTTTTCACCAGAAGCAAAGGGGTTGTATAAGATCTACAGTTAAAATAAACAAAACTGCAATACCAAACAAAGCAGGAGTGGCACTCTTTCAGGAAAATAGCGACCATAATTCTTTAATTTTAGTTAGACCGGGTTAGAACCGGGCTGCCCGTCTGGACAGTTTTCCCAGTGAGTCACCCCTATCCTCTACCGTCAAGAGTAGTTAGACAAGTAAGACCATTCTAAGGCTATGTTTAGACCTCCGAATGTCTGCACAGAAAATCTCTGTGCGGACATTGCGGAGACTGCCGGTGCTAGGACTGCACATGAATGCGCAGCCTCATAGACAGCTATGCATTCCGTGCAGATTCCTCAAAAAGAATGAACAGGTTAATTCTTTCTGCGGACACAGAAATTGGAGATTTTCCTAGTCTTGATGATGGAAAATATAGATTTTAATAAAGACAGGAGGTGAATATTATTGCATTTCTTTCTTTACTGAAATCTTTAGCAGCAAACATTAAATGGTTGAATAAAGTGAAAACTTTTTAGACGTACATAGGTTTAACCAAACATGCTACATCAGATAGGTAGCCAATCAGAGTACAGTGTAAGAAACATAAGGTGATGATATGCAAAATAGTCCCTCTTTCTTTGATGATCCATGGAGAGAAGGTGAATACATTGTAGAAGAAGAACATCCGAGATAACAGGTTCCAATATAAAGGTGGAGAAGTCATCAATAAAACAGGATAACAATGAAAAACTTGGGACGGGGAATCTACAGGGAGAAGTTAAACAGCTAAAATAAAAAATAAAATGATTATAGGGATGGGTTAAAAGGGAGGGATAATATTCGCCTGTCTTTAATAAAATCTATATTTTCCGTCATCAAGACTAGGAAAATCTCCAATTTTATTACAAGAGAAGAGGCTCATATTATTGCAAGTTCAAACCAAATAATAAATTAATAAATCAAAAGACATTCATAGAAACATGAGAATCTGGTCTAAAATAAAATAATTTAAAAGTGAATTTGGAGGACCAATTAGCAGTTTTCAAAATGTCATTCAAGGATCCACTGGATTGGAAAAGTTTAGTAGAAATAGCACCTCTAGTATAGTGGGCATTGAAGATAGAGGTGTCAATACCAGCTAAATACATACATTGCTTAACCCATCTCGCCAGAGTAGATGAAGAAACAGGAAGATGGGGTTTACCAAATAAATTAGAAGTTGAGAGGAAGAAGGATTACAAAGGGAATCCGTTTTAGATTCATATTTTTTTAGACAGCGAACTACGCAAAGCTTATCTTGGTGAGGAAAAGCAGGATAAAAAACGGAACGTAGATCAGTTTTAGTCCATCCAAAAATAGAAAATTGTTCACCATGAGATAAGTATTGTATGCAGGAAATATCTAAGGCCTTGACATCTGATACTCTTTTATTAAAGATTAAACAGAGAAGTACAGTTAGTTTAAAAGGTAAAAATTTTAGGGATAAAGAATAATTATCATCCCAGGATAAGATACATTCAAGAGGGTATTAACGTCCCAAGTAGAATGATATCTAGGTTGAGGAGGACGATTATAACTAATATCTTTTAAGAGTTTAGAAATTAAAGGGTGTCTACCTACAGGAATAGAGTCTATTGGGAGCATGTGAAAAGGAAATAGCAGAACGATAAATGTTTAGTGTGCAGTAAGCCTTACCAGCATCAAAAGATTCAGAAAGATAGTTCAAAATATGAACTTTAGAGGCATGCACAGGATCCAAATTTAGTTGTGAGCACCAACAAACCCAAAATTCCCAGGCTGAATAAGTTGATTTGGTACCCGGGGCCCAAGCCTCTGAGAGGATGTTTCTAGTAGATTGAGAAATTTCTGAACCAAATGTGTTTGGCCGAAATTTTCAGTCAGAGCCAAAAGAGATATCTGATTTGACGTGATCATTGGATGAGGGTTCCCAGAGGATCTAGAAGATGGTGATGCAAAGGAATGTCTATCGTCATACTGAGAATTGTCGGGAACCAGGTTTGAGTTGGCCACCAGGGAGTTATAAGAATCAGAGTAGACTTCTGGGTTAGAACTAGGGATAGAAGTCAGGATATTAGCACAAAAGGAGGGAACGCATAATGGATTCCTGGAGGCCAGGGTTGAAAAAAGGCATCGATTCCTGAAGCTTTCGGATCCGGACGCAAAATGAAAAACTTCAGAAGTTGACAATTTAGCTGAGAAGCGAATAAGTCATGGGTGAGAGGACCCCAAAGGGAAATGATTTGTTGGAAGATCAATGGATCCAGTTTCTAATCGCTGGAATCTGTGAGATGGCGAGAGTTCCAATCCGCTACGGAATTGGAAAAGCCCGGGAGATATTCCGCTTTGAGGACAATATTCTTGTCCAAGCAAAAATGCCAAATATCTTTTGCAATATTGGCAATAATCTTTGATTTCATTCCTCCTAAATGATTGATGCTTTGGACAGCAGAAATGTTGTCCAAGCGAAGAAGGATACAACAGTGAGAGTAGTCTCTTGCAAAGCTTCTCAAAGCAAAATATCCAGCAAGGAGCTCCAAACAATCGATATGAAGTAGAGACTCCGAGGGAGACCATTTCCCTCCCGTGGAAAGGAAACTGCAGCAAGACTCGCATCGGATTCCATGGGGAAAGATCCGGTTTGGAATTGAAGATGGGTTTCCCATTCCAAGATTGAATATGTTGAAGCCACCATTTGAGTTCTTCTCTGGCTTCTAATGATCGTTTGATATTGTCGGAATACTCTAATCCTTGTTGAATTTTTAAATGATGGAGAGCCCTGTAATGTAGAGGGGCAGGAAATATGGCTTGAATGGTAGCCGAAAGTTGTCTTATTATCCGAGCAATGGAGCGTAAAGCAACTAGATCTTTGTTCAGAATAGAACAGATTTCTTTCCGAATTAGATTAGAGTTTTTGGGTTGGAAGGCTCAGGATAGCTAACTGAGTATCCAGAACAAAGCCTAAAAATTCCAATTGTTTTGAGGGAAGTATTGGTTTCTCCTGATTGATAAGAAATCCTAAGTCTGTTAGGAGAGATAAAGTCCATTGAGTGTGAAGAAGACGAATTATTGAGAGAGATTGTGCCATGATGAGGATATCTTCTAGATATATTATCAGACCAACTCCTCGGGACCATAAAGTAGCCATCACAGGATTCATTAATTTGGTGAAACACCAAGGGGCGGAAGATAGGCCGAAAGGAAGGCAAGTGAATTGCCATAGTTGATTTTTCCAAAGGAATTGTAGATAAGATTGAGAAGTAGGGTGTATCGGGACTGTGAAATAAGGATCTTTTAAGTCTATCTTTGTTAGCCAGTCCCCTTGTAATAATGTGTCTCTTAAAAAATGAATGCCTTCAATCTTGAAATGATTGTAGTTGACAACGTTGTTTAGAATGCGAAGATTAATGACTGGTCTGAAACCACCATCTTTTTTCTTTACCAGAAAAAGGTTGCTTCAAAACCCTGGAGTATGGGGTTCTATTGGAATAATAGCCTTTTTTTGTAAAGAATGCTTGAATTTCCTGATCTACCAGAATTTGATCTGATAGAGAAAATTGGATCGGATGAGTAAGGTGAGGTTGTACTGAGGGAATAGGAAATCTATTTCATAAACTAATACTGTGTTTAGAATCCAGGAATCTGTAGTTAACAGAACCCAATTGTGGAAAAAATGTTTCAATCGACCTCCTAATGGTATGTGGGAAGAATGTGGCTGTACATGACATACCTGGATATGGATTGGATCTGGTGAAACCTCGTCTCCCTCTTGGTCTCCAGGATCTTCCCTTATAAGGGAAGAATGGGGCAGGTTGGGAAGAAGGGGTGGGATAGGAAGTGTTGAACGGTTGAGAGGGGCCTCTGTAAGAGCATCTAAACTGGGCACGGCTGGAAGAGCGGCCCCTGCCTCTCCCAGCCCTGGCAAAAATCATAGGGTGGAAATCTTACCTCAATGAAGATTGGGCTTTGTCCAATAAGGAAAAGAGCCCTACATACTTAGAAATTTCCTTGACAAAGTCTTCTCCAAAGAAAAGACCGTTGGAAGGAGGAGGAGTCTCAGAAAACGCCAAATTGGAGAGTTGAAGGTCCAATTTCATGAAGATGGACCTCCTTCTTTCAGCACAAAAAGCCATATTGGCATTACCGAAAAGGCACATTGCCCTCTGTGCCCAGTCTATAAAGGGGTACTCCGGTGATCAATTTTTTTTGACTATATGGCATCTTCTTTGTAAGTTTTGTTTTTTTTGCAATATACATGTGTTATATATTTTGGCAGCATGTATGTGTTTTTCTTACCTGTTTGTTGGGCAGGAAGTTCTGTAGTTCAGAGGGTTTTCTTTTACTGTTGTCCACAGTTCTGAGTCTGTTGTGGACAAGATGTCACAGCTTTTTTTTCTCTCTCTCTGTCTACATGAGAGGAATAAGCCACGCCCCCTCATCTCATCCGGCTGAGTACACAGCTCCTAACCTCCCCCTCCCCCCTGCTCTGTATTCTAAGGACACAGGTCTGCACAGGAGAAGAAACACAGACAAGAGAAGTGTTATCTGAAGGGGAGGATGAGAAGGGGCACGGGCTGGGGATGTATGGACTGCAGGGGAATAAATCTCATACTGGGAAAGATCTCTATGGGGGAGATTTATCAAAACCTGTGCAGAGGAAAACTTGCCCAGTTGCCCATAGCAACCAATCAGATTGCTTCTTTCATTTTTCACAGGCCTTCATAAAAATGTAAGAAGTAAGCTGATCGGTTGCTTTGGGCAACTGGGCAAGTTTTCCTCTGCACAGGTTTTGATAAATCTCCCCCTATATGTGAAGGGGGAGGGGGGGGGGACTCCTGAATGGCTCATGCTGGGAGTTGTAGTCCCTGTTGTGTGTGTGTGTATGCTAGTGTTTACAAAACAGTGTGCCTCCAGCTGTTGCAAAACTACAACGCCCAGCATGCCCTGACAGACTTTGGGCATGCTGGGAGTTGTAGATTTGCAACAGCTGGAGGCACACTGGTTGGGAAACACTGTTCTAGACTATTCAGCATACACATCATGTTACACCAGTGTTTCCAACCAGTGTGCCTCCAGCTGTTGCAAAACTACAACTCCTAGTGTGCCCAAAGGCTGTCAGGGCATGCTGGAAGTTGTAGTTTTGCAACACCTGGAGGCACCCTGGTTGGGAAACACTGGTGCATGCCCTACAGAGGTGTGGTGAACTACAACCCCCAGAAGACTACAGAGGCAGCATGCTGGTGTTATACCACAGACTGAGGACTCCTGAATGACACATGCTGGGAGTTGTAGTCCCTTTTGTGTGTGTATGCCAGTGTATCCCAACCAGGGCTGATTATATTAGTGTGCTGTGTATAAGGGGGCTGACCCGGGAAAATAGTAGGGTGGGTAAAGGAGCCGCCCCAAACCAGCAAGGCATGTGGCGTGCTGGGATTTGTAGTTTTCAGCACAGGAAGAAAGAGGAAATAGAAGCAAAGATAGGATAACAAAGTGGGGGATAAAAAGACAACAAATAGAGTTGCCTAAACAACAAGAATAGAAATGAAACAAAACAAATAGGGTAAGTCACAAACAGAAAAACACGTTGACCACCGGAGTACCCCTTTAAGGACTGAAACATCAACTGGGTTACTAGTAATAGATGACTCCTCAGCAAGGTCCAAAATCTTGGTAAGGGGACCAAGGATATCCAAGAATGTATCCTGGTTGGTCTTGAAAGATTGGTCCAAACCCTTTTTTGTTTTTTTTTCCGGATTTTAGCAGGAATTTTATTAAAATAGGATGTATCTCAGGGGTAGTGACCGAATTAGAGGGCAGAGAAGGGCGAGGACATTCTGCCTTTAATGTATTTCTTTCAGCCTTGTCTAGACCCTTCTTTAACCAAAAATGTATACATTTAGCAATAGGTGGTTGAGGAGTCCATTCCCCTGACCTGTGGTGCTTTATTTGTGAAGGGTGGAAGAACGGGTCACCATTACCGTCCAAAATAGTAGTGGTCTTATCCAATTCAATGAAAGAGGAATTATTGTCATCAGATTCCTCTTCTATAATTGAGGAAGCGTCATTGTCAGAGGAAGATATCTCTAGTATTACTACTAGAAGATTCTTTAAAAGAATCAGGTTTTTGCCTCTTAGAGGTATTCCGAGCCCGTATAATATGTCCTTCTTCATGGGTCTCTGATGTGACACATTGAAATATGCATTTGAGCTAGACATAGGTAGTGAGCTGTCATATGGTACTTGACCAACTCCTGGTTTACGTTTTTCAGAAATTTTTGAGGAGATGTGTAATAGAGGTATTAGCCACAGTATCATCAGCGGACCAATAATGATCCGCAGGCGATGCAGCAGGAATAATATTAGTAGGAATTTGGAGGGGAGTGGACTGAGTCACTGCCATAGTTGCAGATCTAGTAATAGCATCCTGCATGGATTCTATGGCTGATTTAACAGCACTTTGTACAAATCTATTAACAGACTCAGTCACCAAATTTTGAATGTGGAGGCCATTTATATGAGCCAGGTTATTAGGATGATTATTATTATCTGGGGCAGACATGGCAACAAGTAGTAATATGTAAGGATAGGGAAGGAATTAGGGTAAATATACCTAAAAAAAGAAAATAGAGAAATAGGATATATTTTATTAGGCACAATAGGGGTTAATGTGCGGAAGAATATAAGAGGATGTGTATAATGTAGCTACCACTTGTTGTAGTGACGATCGTGAAGGCAGATAAACTGTGGCGATTACAGCGGAGCTCCAGAGCTGTGAGAGAAAGCCCACAGCAGAGTAATGTGCAGGCAGAGCTGCGAGCAGTGGAGTGAGGTAAATGGCGCGAAGCAGGGAAATATGAATATCTGAGCCCTCGCAACATGGAGCACGACCTCAGTGAAGAGAAGCATGTGAACTGCAGTTAAATGGCAGTTAATGGCGTCGACGAAAATAAGAAGAGAAAAGAAGATGGAGGTATGATTCAAATATATGCTCAAAAGGGGAAGGAGAGCATATTCAGAGACAGTATACAGATTAAAGGGGTACTACCGTGGAAAACTTTTTTTTTTTAAATCAACTTGTGCCAGAAAATTAAACAGATTTGTAAATCACTTCTATCAGGGCTCAAGTCCTGCAGGAACTCATGGGAATGGAGTTCCTGCACTTTTTCCACAGCAGGAACGCAGTTCCCATTAGAAGGAGTCCTGCAGGACCAGCCCTTAAAGGGGTACTCTGCCCCTAGACATCTTATCCAGGGGGTCCCACCGAGAGGGAACCTTGCAATCTTGGCTGCGGCACCCCAGACATCCGGTGCACGGAGTGAACTTCGCTCCATGCTGAATGACTGGCGAAGGGGGGCAGAAGCTTGTGATGTCACAGCCATGCCTTCTTAATGCAAGTCTATGGGAGTGGGCGTGACAGCCGTCATGCCCCCTCCTATAGACTTGCATTGAGGAGCTGTGGCCGTGACATCACAAGCCTCTGGCGCTGCACCCAACGCTCTAAACGAATGCCGGGTGCAGCAGGAAGAACGCTGGGTCGGATAGGGGATAAGATATCTAGGGGCGGAGTACCTCTTTAAGTGGAAATCTTGGGTGAGTTCCCACACTTTTTCCCCCAGGATTTGACCCCTGACTTCTATTAAAAAATCTTAATGCTTCCAGTACTATTTAGGGGCTGTATACTAAAGAGAAATCCAAAAAAGAAATGCGTTTCCTGTGATATCCTGACCATAGTGCTCTCTGCTGACCTCTGCTGTCCATTTTGGGAACTGGAGAAAATCCCCATAGCAAACATATGCTTCTCTGGACATTTCCTAAAATGGACAGCAGAGGTCAGCTGAGAGCACTGTGGTCAGGACATCACAGGAAATGCATTTCTTTTTGGATTTCTCTCTAGTATACAGCCCCTAAAAAGTAATGGAAGCATTAAGATTTTTTAATAGAAGTGATTTACAAATCTTAGAATCTCAGTTTTGTCCCCCTATTGCACCAGGGAGTAATCTTGATTTGTTTCACTATAAAGTTATGGAGGATGTTAGAGCACTAAAATATCCGACTGATGTTGGTAATCTAAATAAAGAGGAAAAAGAGGCCTTAGTTTGGTTGAGATCGCTCAATAATGTCATCAGGGCCGCCATCAGGGGGGTACAACCCATAAACTGTATGGGGCCCGGACGTCCCTGGATTTTTTTTTTAAATTGGCCTGTCAGTGAGTGACTGCAACTGTCACTCACTGACCGCTGGGTGCCCCAAGGACTATGACCAGGCCTTAAGAGACAAATCAGGGCCGGACACCTGACCAATCACCTGTCCTGTCCCTGCTTACATCCCCACGCGACATCCAGCATCCTCCCAGTGCAGTGGCAGGACTAGGAGCAGCAGCCTCACGTCATGGCATCGATCCTCGGCAGGGTAAGCAAACTGGCGCGGGGGGGCCCGGTGGGTGGCGGGACCGGAGAGGGGTTGTTTGTGTGGTGGGGTGATCAGAGGTGCAGGGTTTTTTTATGGGAGTGATAAGAGGTGCAGGGGGGTGTAATGGGTGTCATAAGAGGTGCAGGGGGTGTTATGGGGGTGATGAAAGGTGCAGGGGAGTGTTATGGGTGTGATAAGAGATGCAGGGGGATGTTATGGTGGTGATAAGAGGTGCAGGGAGATGTTATGGGGGGTGATAAGAGGTGCAGGGGGGATGTTATGGGGGTAATAAGAGGTGCAGGGGGGTGTTATGGGAGTGAGAAGAGGTGCAGGGGGGTGTTATGGGAGTGATAAGAGGTGCAGGGGTGTTATGGGTGTGATAAGAGGTGCAGGGGGTGTTATTAGGGTGATGAGAGGTGCAGGGGGTGATGAAAGGTGCTGGGGGTTATGGAGGTGATGAGAGGTGCGGGGGGGAGGTGATAAGAGGTGCAGGGGGGTTATTAGGGTCATAAGAGGTGCGGGGGGTTACGGGGGTGATGAGGAGATGTGCAGGGGGTGGGGTGATGAGAAGTGCAGGGGGGTTATGGGGGTGATGAGAGGTGCAGCGGGGTGATGGGGGTGATGAGAGGTGAAGCAGGGTTATGGGGGTGATGAGAGGTGCAGGGGGTTATGGGGGTGATGAGAGGTCCCGGGGTGTTATGGGGGTGATGAGAGGTCCCGGGGTGTTATGGGGGTGATGAGAGGTCCCGGGGTGTTATGGGGTGATGAGAGGTGCAGGGGGTTATGGGGGTGAAGAGAGGTGCAGGGGGGTGTTATGGGGGTGATGAGAGGTGCAGGGGGTTATGGGGGTGATAAGAGGTGCAGGGGTTATGGGGGTGATAAGAGGTGCAGGGGGGTTATGGGGGTGATGAGAGGTGCAGGGGGTTACGGGGGTGATGAGAGGTGCAGGGGGTGTTATGGGTGTGGTAAGAGGTGCAGGGGGTGTTATGGGGGTGATGAGAGGTGCAGGGGGGTGTTATGGAGGTGATGAGAGATGTGGAGGGTTATGGGGGTGATAATAGGTGCGGGGGGGGGGGTTACGGGGGTGATGAGAGGTGCAGGGGGGGTTATGGGGGTGATAAGAGGTGCAGGGGGGTTATGGGGGTGATGAGAGGTGCAGGGGGTTATGAGGGTGATGAGAGGTGCAGGGGGTTTTATGGGTGTGGTAAGAGGTGCAGGGGGGTGTTATGGAGGGGATGAGAGATGTAGGGGGTTATGGGGTGATGAGAGGTGCGGGGGGTTATGGGGGTGATGAGAGGTGCAGGGGGATTATGGGGGTGATGAGAGGTGCAGGGGGGTTATGGGGATTATGAGAGGGGCAGGGGGGTTATGGAGGTCATAAGAGGTGCAGGGGGGGTGTTATGGGGGTGATAAGAGGTGCAGGGGGGTGTTATGGGGGTGATGAGAGGTGTCGTGGGGTGGTGGTGACGAGAGGTGTAAGGGGGGGTTATAGGGGTGATGAGATGTGCAGGGGGGGTTATGGGGGTGATGAGAGGAACAGGGGATTATGGGGGTGATAAGAGGTGCAGGGGGTTATGGGGGTGATGAGAGGTGCAGGGGGTTATGGGGGGTGATGACGAGAGGTGCCCCCCGCACCTCTCCTGATCACCCCCCACAACCCCCCCTGGTTATAGTAGTGATGATGAGAGGTGCAGGGGGGTTATAGTAGTGATGAGGAGAGGTTTGGCAGGGGGTTATGGGGGTGATGAGGACACAGGATAAAAGGGGGGGGTGTATATGTATATATGATGTGTATGCATGTGTGGCAGTATTATATTTAGTAGATACAATGTGGAGCAGCATTATATTCAGGGTACAGTGTGTGGCAGGATTATATTTAGTGGGTACAGTGTATAGCAGTATTATATTCAGTGGATACAGTGTGGGGCAGTATTCAGGGTACAGTGTATGGCAGTATTATATTCAGTGGATACAGTGTGGGGTAGTATTATATTCAGTGGATACAGTGTGGGGCAGCATTATATTTAGTGGGTTCAGTGTGTGGCAGTATTATTTTCAGGTTACAGTGTGTGGCAGTATTATATTTAGTGGGTACAGTGTATAGCAGTATTATATTTAGTGGGTACAGTGTGTGGCAGTTATTTTCAGGTTACAGTGTGTGGCAGGATTATATTTAGTGGGTACAGTGTATAGCAGTATTATATTCAGGGTACAGTGTATGGCAGTATTATATTTAGTGGGTTCAGTGTGTGGCAGTATTATTTTCAGGGTACAGTGTGTGGCAGGATTATATTTAGTGGATATAGTGTATAGCAGTATTATATTAAGGGTACAGTGTGTGTCAGTATTATATTCAGGGTACAGTGTGTGGCAGTATTATATTTAGTGGGTACAGTGTGTGGCAGTATTATATTTAGTGGGTACAGTGTGTGGCAGTATTATATTCAGGTTATAGTGTGTTGCAGGATTATATTTAGTGGGTACAGTGTATAGAAGAATTATATTCAGGGTATAGTGTGGGGCAGGATTATATTCAGGGTACAGTCTGGGGCAGTATTTTATTTAGGGTACACTTTCTGGCAGGGTTATAATGATTACTGTCTTCATGCAGAGGATGAGGATCTGCTGACAAAGTGAGGAGCCAACGATGTCTGGATGTCAGACTCTGCAGAGAAGATGGAGCTGGAGGAAGACCTGGTCTCTGGACCAGATGAAGAAGAAAAGATAACAGAGAATATATCACTCAAGTCAGAAGACGTCACTCAGGTCACTGACATCATTGTGTATTCTCCTGACTGTCCCATCAGAGCTGTAGTCACTTGTAAGTTATGCAGTGATGATGGGTAAAACTGTGTCCAATCTGTGTCTCTCCAGCTGTTACAAAACTACAACTCCTACTACCAGAGGCTCTCCAGACATGATGGGAGTTTTAGCTTTCCAACAACTGGAGAACAACTTCAACCGAGGTAATTGGTGGAGGTCTCAGCAGTAGGACCCCCCCAAAAAATGGCCCTGGGGGGGGGGTCTGGAAAGGGGGTATGGGTAGGGAGCCCCGAGGTAATTTTTTTGCATCGGGCCCTGTGGTTTCTAGCTACACCTATGGGGGCAACTATTAACAGAGGGGTCTACCACAACTATGGGGGCAACTATTAACAGAGGGGCCTACCCAAACTATATGGTGCCACCTATATGTCGGGGCCCAGGCATTGAGCTGTGTGAGGGGCCCCGAAATTTCTGATAGCAGCCCTGAATGTCATCTTTAAAGGGGTACTCCGCCCCTAGACATCTTATCCCCTATCCAAAGGATAGGGGATAAGATGTCAGATCGCCGCGGTGCATATACACATAGAAGGGTTTACAGCAGGGTACATATAGAGGGGTTTAAAACAGGATACATATGGGAGGTTTACAGCAGGGCACATATGGATGTTTACAGCAAGGTACATATTGGAGGTTTACAACAGGGTACATATAAAGGGGTTTAAAGCAGGTCACATATAGAGAGGTCTACAGCAGGACACATATAGAGGGGTTTACAGCGGCGGGACCCCCGTGATTAGGCATCTTATCCCCTATCCAAAGGATAGGGGATAAGATGTCTAGGGGCAGAGTACCCCTTTGAAGATGACATTCAGGGCTGCCATCAGAAATTTCGGGGCCCCTCACACAGCTCAATGCCTGGGCCCCGACATATAGGTGGCACCATATAGTTTGGGTAGGCCCCTCTGTTAATAGTTGCCCCCATAGTTGTGGTAGACCCCTCTGTTAATAGTTGCCCCCATAGGTGTAGCTAGAAACCACAGGGCCCGTTGCAAAAAAATTACCTCGGGGCTCCCTACCCATAAGATGTCTAGGGGCGGAGTACCCCTTTAACCTGTTCAGGACGCCAGGCGTATGCATACGCCCTGCATCCCGAGTCCTTAAGGACGTGGGGCGTATGCATATGCCCGTCGGAATTCCGGTCCCTGCCGTTAGCTGGTTGGGGACTGGAACGGAATGCCTGCTGAAGTCATTCAGCAGGCATCCCGGCACATTGCCCAGGGGGGTCCTGAGACCCCCCCATGTTGGTGACCCCCCATTTCCGATCACCCGGAAAATAGCGATGATCAGAGCTGTCAGGGACAGCCCGATCATCCTGAGGGCTAGGAGTGAGGTCGCAGTGCTGCGATCTCCTCCTATCCCCTGCCATTGGTCAGAACTGATTCTGACCAATGGCAGAGCAGGACAGTGGGTTGCCATGGCAACCCCCGTTCTGCCCACCCCTGGATGTCAAGGGGAACATGGACAGAAGATGGAGGCCGGTACCTGCAGGAGAAGATGCCTGGAGACCCCCCAGATCTTCGCTGGAGACTGCTGGATCCTGGCTCAGGAAGGGAAAGTAAGGTGGGGGGGGGGGGGTATTGAATTGAATTGATGTTTTGCAACATCTGGAGGGTCACAGTTCTGAAACCACTGTTACAGTGGTGCCCAAACGGTAGCCCTCCAGATGTTGCCAAACTTCGACTCTCAGCATGCCTGGACTGCCCAGGCATGCTGGGAGTTGTAGTTCTGTAACATTTGTCCCTTCAGATTTAGCAATTTTCATGACATTTTTGAAAATTGCTGCTCTACTTTGAAGTCCTCTAATTTTTTCAAAAAGCAAAAATATGTCCATTTTATGATAACAACATAAAGTGGACATATTGTATTTGTGAATAAAAATAACATTTATTGTGAATTTCCATTTTCCTTACAAGTAGAGAGCTTCAAAGTTCGAAAAATGCTAAACTTTGGGATTTTTCACCAAAAAAAGGATGCAAGTAACGCCGAAAATTTACCACTAAAATAAAGTAGAATATGTCACGAAAAAACATTCTCAGAATCAGAATATTTGGTAAAAGCGTTTTTGCTTTATTAATTCGTAAAGTGATGGTGGTCAGAATTGCGAAAAAGGGCTCAGTCCTTAAAGGGGTATTCCAGGCAAAAACTTTTTTTATATATATCAACTGGCTCCGGAAAGTTAAACAGATTTGTAAATTACTTCTATTAAAAAATCTTAATCCAATTAAATCTTCCAATAGTTATTAGCTTCTGAAGTTGAGTTGCTGTTTTCTGTCTAACTGCTTTCTGATGACTCCCGTCCCGGGAGCTGTCCAGCTCCTATGGGGATATTCTCCCATCATGCAAGGGATATTCTCTCATCATGCACAGCTCCCGTGACGTGACATCATCATTGAGCAGTTAGACAGAAAACTTCAGAAGCTAATAACTATTGGAAGGATTAAGATTTTTTAATAGAAGTAATTTACAAATCTGTTTAACTTTCCGGAGCCAGTTGATATATAAAAAAAGTTTTTGGCTGGAATACCCCTTTAAGGTAAAAAAGGGCTGCGTCCTTAAGGGGTTAAAAAGCCGATAAAGGTGGCAATATTGTGCTCTTAAAAGAGGAGTACTTTAAAAAGGAAGCCAGAAGACAATTAGACAATGCTAAAAATTATGAAAAACTTGCAAATAATCCCACCTGTAAAATAAAATTCCCCAAGATTTAGGAGTATTCTGCCTCCGGAGATTGCTGGAAAAATAGAAAAAAAGTCAGGCAGTTATTGACTTTGTCTGCGAGGCGCTTCTGTTAATCCTTAAAAACAATGCTTTTGTATTTGACAATGACTGGTTCACGCAGACCTCCGGAGTGGCCATGGGCACTCCGGTGGCCTGCACTTTTGACAATTTATTTGTGGCCTGTTTTGAGAGGGACTTTATCTTCTCAGCCTCAAATCCATTCCTGAAATTTGTTAGGGGATATACCCGATTCGTGGACGATATTTATATAGTCTGGACAGGTTCAGAGGCTGACTTTGCAGACTTTGTCGGATTTATTTCTAATAATATGAAATTTGAGCTTCACTTTCAACACTAGTACCACTCAGAATTCCTTGATGTTTTAGTGACCACAGCGGGTAATTCCCTCCTACACTACGGTAGTTATCACCCGGAGCATGTTAAAACAGCTATACCGTATGGGCAAATGCTCAGACTTAAGCGAATTAACAACACAGAGGACGGTTTTAAAGGGGTACTCCAATGGAAATCATTTTTTTTTTTTTAAATCAACTGGTGTCAGAAAGTTAAACAGATTTGTCCTTCCAGTACTTATCAGCTGCTGTTATGATCCACAGGAAGTTCTTTTCTTTTTGAATTTCCTTTCTGTCTGACCACAATTCTCTCTGCTGACACCTCTTTCCATTTTAGGAACTGTCCAGAGCAGGAGAAGTTTTCTATGGGGATTTTCTCCTACTCTGGATAGTTCCTAAAATGGACAGAGGTGTCAGCAGAGAACACTGTGGTCAGACAGAAAGGAAATTCAAAAAGAAATTAACTTCCTCTGTAGTTTACAGCAGCTGATAAGTACTGGAAGGGTTAAGATTTTTTAGTAGAAGTCATTTACAAATCTGTTGATTTGAAAAAAAAAAATTTTTTGCAGTGGAGTACCCCTTTAAACAACAGGCAGCTGAACTTGCTGCCAGACTCGAACAAAGAGGATATCCCTCTGAAGTCCTAGATAAAGCGTATAGCCGTGCCGTAATACAAGATAAAAAGCAGCTGTTGAAAACTACAAAAAAGAAAATAACACAACCCGACAGATTCATGTTTTCCTTGAAGTTTAGTCCTATGACGAATTTTATAAAATCTACTATTCAAAAACATTGGTTTCTGATACAAAATGATCCTATTCTCTCCGACCATACTCGACATAAACCCATGATAGCTTTCAGAAGATCTAAAAATTTAGGCGACATGATCACCCGCAGTAAATCCTCCTCTTGTACAAAAAAAGGAGAATAATTGGTTAAACTTAAAAGGCAATTATAAATGCGGTGCCTGTAAATGGTGTCCCCAATTGTTATGCAATAAATCCGGGATTTTAGGGGGAGTTACCATTCAGTGTAAAGATTTTATTTGTTGCAAAACATTATTCACGAGATCACACAGCCGGGACCCTGCTGCACTGCCAGGACCAAAGTAAACCTGGTCCCGGCAGATTTAACCCTTACAGCCGCGGTCGGAAGTGACCGCGGGCTGTAAGTGTTATGACAGAGGGAGGGAGCTCCCTCTGCCTCCTCTGCAGCACCCCGCATGGCGATCGCGGGGTGCTGTGTGCGGCTGCGGCTGGCCGGTGCCTGCCGCACTGCTGGGAGTGATGTTCACTTCATTCCCGACAGTTTAACTCTTACAGCCGCGGTCAGAAGTGACCGTGCGCTGTAAGGAGTTCTGACAGAGGGAGGGGGCTCCCTCTGTCTCTCCTGCAGCACCCCGAGCATCGCGGGGTGCTGCTGCATACCTGGGCAGCCGGGGGTCCTACAAAGACCTGCTGGTCTGCCCTGGGTATTGCCTGAAAGGACGTGCCAGAGGCATGTCCTAATATGCTGCCTGCTAGTGAAAACTGGCAGGCAGCATATAACTGCAATGCTTTGGAATACTAAGTATTCCAAAGCATTAAAAAGCGTAAAAATAAATAAATAAAATAAAAGTGTAAAATAAAAAAAAATTTAATAATAAAAGTGTAAAAAAAAAAATATTAAAAATACATTTATTAAATGGATCTAATAAAAAAATGCATAATGTGCAGGATCGCATTGGCGGACATCTGCAGCATGTAATATGCTGCGGATGTCCACCATGTGATCCTACACATTATGCAGCAGTCACGGTAATGAGCTCCCTGCTGCGGCTGGGTAGCTTTGTGTGTCCACTCATATTCGCCATGAGCGGGTGCTTATTTCCACAATATGGCGGATATATCCATCAGGAGCCTTAACTGTCACAGACAGACGCGTTATACTGCCAGCCGACCAAGGATCAATCAGAGAGGTCCCTGGTCCAGCCAATAACTTGTAGGAGTGCGGTATATAAATGGGGTCACTTGTGGGGGTAATGTTCTGCCCTGAAAGCCAAATGGCGCTCCTCTCCTTCTGAGTCCTACCACGCGGCCAAGGAACCATATATGGCCAAAGCGGGGGTATTTCCGAACATGGGACAAGCAGCTAAATAAAATATAGGGTGCATTTCTTTAAATATCAGAAGTGATGTACAAAAAAATATGCCCCCCAAATGATGCATTTGTGAAAAATTGCAAATTTCGAATTTTTAACACTGACTTTGTAATAATTCCTGGCAAAAAGCTATGGTGTTAAAATACTCACTGTACCCCCTAGTGAATACCTTGAGGGGTCTAGTTTTTAAAATGGGGTCATTTGGGGGGTGTTCCTATGTTCTACTACCTTTTAATTTCTGCAAACCTTGCATAGCACATAAAAAAAGATGTACTTTTCAAATTTTCTAAATTTCAAGTTAAATTGTTGGGCTTCTAACTAATTAAAAATGTTAATTAAAAACAAAAAAATGACATCAAAATAAAGTAGACATCTGAAAGTATAAGTTTCATAAACTATTTGGTCAGTATGTATAAATATATGCAACCTATTAGTGTTAAAATAGCAAAAATCTAAATTTTTTGTAAAAATTTCATGATTTTTTGCATTGTAAAAAAAACTACAAATATCGTCTTACTTTTACTATGTACATGAAGGACGACTTGTGACAAAAAAACAATGTCAGAGTTATCGTGATTGGCAAAACGTTACCAGAGTTATTCTCTAATAAAGACAGACATCCCCGATTTGAAAAAACAGGCCTGGTCTTTCAGGGGCGTACAGGTTTATTTGTATTGGTCCTTAAGGGGTTAAATATAAAGTTAATAAGCTGTGGACAACAATAACAGTACTTATCTCTAGTCAGTGCAGCAAAGAAAGAGGGACTATTTTGCATATCATCACCTTATGTTTCTTACACTGTACTCTGATTGGCTACCTATCTGATGTAGCATGTTTGGTTACACCTATGTACTTATTTTTGTACTGATTTTTCACTTTATTTAACCATTTAATGTTTGCTGCTAAAGATTTCAGTAAAGAAAGAAATGCAATAATATTCGCCTCCTCTCTTGTAACAAAATCGGAATTTCCATGCCAAAAACATCTGGCCTGAAAATTCTGCCATGACATGATGCACCATGTACACTGGGCAAGATTTTTTTTGCATCACCTTATTATTGACTTATTGTTCTTGAGAGCAAGTTTTTAATGTGTTAACCTTAGATTCTCCCATTACAGCTGCAGAGGCCCCCATTATAGTGAGCCCCAGCCCATTTAATGGCATGTGCCGACTACAGATGCCCCCATCACAGTATGTGCCAACCACAGATTTCTCCTCAAGAGAACAGAAGGCATAAATACCCCCAAACATTATTCTAGCCACAGATACCCCACAATAGATTGCTTACCAGATGTCCAATCATAACAATATGCCAGATACTGTTATAATAGTATGAAAGCCATAGATGATACCCCATGACTGGATACCCCATGCTTATCACTGATTTTCATGACCGCTGCCTTAGGGGTCTGATTATAGTCTAGATCAGGGGTCAGCAACCCCTGGCACGCATGCCACTCATGGCACGCGGGGTCCCGGGCGGTGAAGTGTTCACTCCGCTCGCTAGTGGGGATCTGGGACACGAGCAAGCGCGCTTTTAGACGAGTGTGTACACGCACACACAGCCAAAGCCTCCTCTCAGTGTAAGCCGCAGGACCTGTGGCTTCACTGATAGGAGACCGGTGAACTCTGCCCCATGCAGTGCAATCGCTGATGACGTCACTCATCGGCACCTGCACTGTAGCGGGAGAAGAACACAGCCAGCTTGTGCTGCTGAGGAGATCCCTGCCTGCGATATAGGTGAATAAAAGTTTTTGTTTTTTTTTATCACCCTGGCATCGGCAGGGGAGGTGCAGGTGATGGGGAGGGGGGACGGCGGTGCAGGGGGGGGGGGGTTGGTATAATGAGTGCTCAGATCTATTCTTGGCAGGTGTTGTAGTTGACAATCATCTACAAAGAAGAAATAAACCTTTTATTTGTAGGGTAATGAATACTGAGAGCTGCCAGGAAAGATGCCCGTACATATAAACTCCCCAGAAGATGAATGTGTTAAGTGTTTATAAGAGGCCCTGGGACTATAATAGACAATGTTCTTGGTTTATAGAACTAAATACCTGGAACAATGTTAGAAGAAAGGGGCACAAGAGTGACGGCAAGGAAGCTATGAAAGAAGGGAGATGGGCAGGGAAGAAGGAAGTGACGATGGATGGAGGAAGAATGGAAATAAAAGATAAAGGAAGGAGGGAGGAAAGAATAAAGGAAAGAATAACAATGTTGGGAAGGAAAGGAAGAAGGAAGGATGGAAGCAGCTAGAAAGGAGGAAAAGTAGAATTTCCATTGGCAAAAAGGCAGAAGACGTGGTAGAGTAAAAATCTGCGTAATATTTACCCATGTGTTCCGCTATATGCTTAGGGTCGATAAGAAGAGTGCCCCCAGAAGTCCGGAGGGACAGTATGGAGGCTGGGGGGTTTTGTCCCCTGGCCAAAGTGGCCAAAAGGCGTCCTGATTTGTTGCCAAATATGTGTAAAAGTGCTTGGAAGACTTTGTGGTAAAAAACTGTTCCCTCTTTGCCAACCAGTTTTGCTTATATGGTTGGGAGGAATCAATCACAAATGCGGTATAAGCCTTCCTCAAGGAATCACTGGCAGCAGCATATCCGGTGGCCAAGTCTCTTTTTTTTCCCTGCAATATACAACATAATATGACCTCTCAGAACTACTTTGACAGTGTCCCAAAACATGGCTGTGTCTTGTACATGCTCAGCATTATGTGTCACGTATTCTAGCCACCATCCCTGCAACAGTGTAGCGAATGAGTCGTCCTTATATAAAGCAGCCAGAAAGCGCCACAATATATCCGTGCCACAGGGATGGGGGTCAGTTAAATAAATCACAATGAGTGCATGGTCCGATATAACCATGTCTTCTTTTTGGGTGTCTAGAACAGATGAGAAGTGTACAAATAGATAGTCTATACGCGACCAGGACGGTTGCCTCTACACCGGATTGTGGATCCTCCAAGGATCTATGATTGAAGCATGTTCCAAGTGAAGTACCTGGTCGCGCTTCGACTCCAGTCTGGTAGTGGTAAGAGACCTATCTTTCAAAGAGTTCACCACTGAGTAAAAGTCGATCATATCTGAGCAATCATTAAAGGTAACCTAGCCTGTCATATCAGCCAACACATGGGGGCTTGGAAGAATAAAAAAGGAACAAAAAAGGTCAAATATCACCGGTTTGAAAGTCAGGTCGGAGAGTCAGGAAAGCGGCTTTCTTCAGCTAATTGGAGGCTGATGGAACTTCAGGTGGACGATCTGTTGAAGTCGCAGGTGACCACTGGAAAGGGTGTGCTTTAGGGGTTAGGTTGCTCGGTTGGCGCCTCTTTTCAGGACTAACAAATGAAGCCACTGCAATGGGGTTGAGGTTAACAGAACTGGCCTGAAGGTCCGGCAAGATGGGGAAAAATTCTGCAGTTTCACCAGGATGGTGAAAGGTGTGGGTGGATCCCTCAGGGGATGGGATGTGTATGGGGTGTGTATTATGGTGGAGTCTGATTCTGGGTTCTGTTTTATGGTGGGGTCTGATTCTGGGGTCAGTATTATGATTGGATCTAATTCTGGGGTCTGTATTATGGTGGGTGATGATTCTGGGGTCTGTATTTTGTCGGGGTCTGATTCTGGGGTCTGTATTATAGTGGGTGGTGATCCTGGGGTCTGTATTATGGTGGGGACTGATTCTGGGGTCTGATTCTGGGGTCTGTACTATGGTGGGGTCTGATTCTGGGGTCTGTATTATGGTGGGGTCTGATTCTGGGGTCTGTATCATGGTTGGGTCTAATTCTGGGGTCTGTATCATAGTGGGGTCTGATTATGGGTTCTGTATTATGGTGGGGTCTGATTCTGGGGTGTGTATTATGGTGGGGTCTGATTCTGGGATCAGTATTATGGTGGGGTCTGATTCTGGTGTCTGTATTATGGTGGGGTCTGATTCTTGGGTCAGTATTATGGTGGGTGGTGATTCTGGGGTCTGTATTATGGTGGGGTCTGTCTGATTCTGGGGTCTGTATTATGGTGGGTGGTGATTCTGGGGTCTGTATTATGGTGAGGTCTGATTCTGGGGTCTGCATTATGTTGGGGTCGGATTCTGGGGTCTGTATTATGGTGAGGTCTGATTCTGGGGTCTGTATTATGTTGGGGTCGGATTCTGGGGTCTTTATTATGATGGGTCTGATTCTGAGGTCTGTATTATGTAGAGATCTGATTCTGGGGTCTGTATTATGGTGGGGTCTGATTCTGGGGTCTGTATTATAGTGGACTGATTCTGGGGTCTGTAGTAAGGTAGGGTCTGATTCTGGGGTCTTTATTATGGTGGGTGGTGATTCTGGGGTCTGTATTATGGTGGTGTCTGATTCTGGGGTCTGTATTATGGTGGGTGGTGATTCTGTGGTCTGTATTATGGTGGGTGGTGATTCTGAGGTCTGTATTATGGTGGGGTCTGATTCTGAGGTCTGTATTATGTAGGGATCTGATTATGGGGTCTGTTTTATGGTGGGGTCTGATTCTGGGGTCTATAGTATGGTGGGGTCTGATTCTGGGGTCTGATTCTGGGGTGTATATTATTTTGGTGTCTGATTCTGGAATCTGTATTAAGGTGGGGTCTGATTCTGGGCTGCGTATTATGGAGGGGTCTGATTCGGGGGTTTGTATTATAGTTGGGACTGATTATGGGGTCTGTATTATAGTGAGGAGTGATTCTGGGGTCTGTATTATGGTGGGGGCTTATTCTGAGGTCTGTATTATGGTGGGGACTGATTCTGAGGTCTGTATTATGGTAAGACTTATTCTGGGGTCTGTATTGTGGTGGGAACTGATTTTGAGGTTTGTTTTATGGTGGGTACTGATTCTGGGGTCTGTAATATGTTGGGGTCTGATTCTGGGGTCTGTATTATTTTGAAGTCTGATTCTGTGGTCTGTGTTATGGTGGGGACTGATTCTGGGGTATTTATTATGGTGGGGTCTTTTTCTGGGGTCTGTATTGTGGTGGGGACTGATTTTGGGATCTTTATTATCGTGGGGTCTGATTCTGGGGTCTGTATTATGGTGGGGTCTGATTCTGGTGTCTGTATTATGGTCGGGACTGATTCTGGGGTCTGAATTATTGTGAGGACTGATTCTGGGGTCTTTATTATGGTGGGGTCTGATTCTGTGGTCTGTATTATAGTGGGGACTGATTCTGGGGTCTGTATTATAATGGGGACTGATTCTGGGGTTTGTATTATAAAGGTCTGAGTTAAAATGGTTGTTCTTACTTTAAGTTCCTTACTGCAAGAACAATATATAGGGACAATTCTGGAAAAAAAAACACTGTGACAAGCCACACCCCCACAAACCCCACCTACAGCAAGCCACGCCCACAACAAGCCACACCCATATTGCCGTTACACACCAAGTGACAGAAAAAAATTTGGATACAGCACTATCAAAAGGCTGCGTAAACCTGGTCTAGATTATGTCTTTTAGTAGACTTAACTGTCACTGCTATCATGGTGTCTCAAGGTTAAATGTCTTTAGCTGGGATTAAAAGCAACTATAGTGAAAGAGCCACAATCCAGAAACAGTTTTTTTTTTGCACATAGGGGGAGATTTACAAAACCTGTGGAGAGGAAAAGTTTACCAGTAGCCCATAGCAACCAATCAGATTGCTTCTTTCATTTTTCAAAGGTCTTGTTAAGAATATAAGAAGCAAGCTGATTGGTTGCTATGGGCAACTGGGCAACTTTGCCTCTCCACAGGTTTAGAAAAAATCCCCCCCCCCCCCCCTTAGTCTGCAAAGGAAACTTAATTCTACTAGATAAATGGGGAAGAGGTAATAATGGGGTACTGAACTATGTACTATATTGAACATCTTGGCAAAACATTAACCTTTCAAATTTTCTTCATAAAAATGTTTTTCTCTCCTTTTTATAAAAATTATGACTAAAAAAAACAAAAGATCACTAGGGGTTCCCATACCGTCCAAAACATTATTCTGTCTGGCTACAGCATCATCTTTATCCCACCTGAAGTTCAGGCTGAAAATCTGTCCTGTCTATCAGACTCCCATCTGAGAACAGAGAGGAGAGGGTTACAGAGCAATCTGCAGTGATTGGAGGAAGAACCACAGCACAGCAGACTCAGGGAGGAAATTAATGCATCTTAAGTGAGGACGGCTCAGTGCTCGCCTTGGGCAGATATCTTCCTAAACAGTGTCAGAATGAGTGAGCAGCAGAAAAGAGGGATCTCTGAGCCATATTCAGAAGCTAGACACATAAAAAGACAAGCTAAGCATCTGCAGGACTTAGTGAGTAATATATATATATATATATATATATATATATATATAAAAGCATTTATTAAGGTACACTTTAAGTACAATCCACAAAAATACATTTGCAAAACTGTCTAGTACCTTATACACAATATACTAATAACAATTTTTTTTAGCTGGAACACTACTTTAACACTCACGTTTCAGAAGTCAGGAACCCCGGTGGTGTGGCAGATGACTCGGACCATACCAAGGAGCGGAGTCTAAGGTTTTCACCAGAGCATGCCGCAAAGCGGGATGGACTTGCTGCGGCAGTCGGCACCCATGTCGCTACTCCTGGCACGGCTCGACCACACAGGCGGTTAAGGAGATGCTACGCACAGGTGGGATACGACAGCTCGTAGTCAGGATAGCAGAATGTCAGTGCAGGCGGCACAGTAGCTTAGTCAGGAATGTAGCAAATGGTCAGTAGTCAGGTGGCAAGGAGCAAGGTCAGGTCACGGAGCAAAGGATCAGATACATAGCAAGGCAATAACAGGAATGCTTTCTCTCAGGCTCAAGGCAACAAAGATCCGGTAGGGAAGTGAGGAGGAATTTATCAATGAGCCACAGATGAAATACACTAATGAGCGCACTGTCCCTTTAAATCTTAAAGCTCTGGCACACGCGCAATGTGAATCCCAGCCCCGCCGGCAGCAGCAGGTAATAGGACCATGCGTTCACGGCCAGCGTGTGCGGCCAGAGCGCATAACGTAACAACTACATGGCCACCTCTTTTTTTCGGTATGTCTATAATATTAGTATATCTATTAGTATATATATTTAGTATATCTATTTCTATTACAGCTTCAGTACCTTTTTAGAAAACATGTTGTAAGAAAAAAAAGAAAAAAAGTATGTTTGCTTAATATTTCAACATCTAAGCATAAAATAAAGTTTCCACGGTGTTATACACTATAAGTGTTCCCTGACACTGAGTGGTATGTAGGCCCTGCATGTGTGTGTATATTTTTGTGTGTGTGTGTGTGTGTGTTTGGGGGGGGGGGGGGGGGATTCTGATTTTGTTTTTCTAGTTACACCATTGGACACAGCTATGCTTCTGCTGTACTGACACGATGCACAAGACTGAGTGTGAGCTATAGTTGCTTCTTCAATCATCACACATTCCTCAATGTTAAAGAGGACCTCTCATCTCTTCTGACATATTAGTAAAGAACATTTTTCCATTAAAATAACAGTCTCCAATCACCTTATCTTAGAAGTCTGAGTTGCGCTGTTCCTCTTCTATTCCTGCTGTAAATATATGACTAAAGTGACAGCGGTTCTGTTAGTGGTGACAATGTACACATCATATTATCCAGAGGATTGGTAATGCACAGTTGTCAATTCAGTCACACATTACCAGGAGGAAAAACAGAGGGATGGTATAATGCACAGTTTTAGATCTGCAGCCATAGACACTTATCCCCTATCCGCAAGATAGGATACTTCTGATCGTGAGGGATCCAAATGCTGGGACCCCCCGCGATCTCGTGTACAGGGCCCTGGCTCTCCTGTGCAGGAGGCGTGTCAGCCGCAGCATGAGGCCACGGCCGACACTCCCCCTCCATGTATCTCTATGGGAAAGGCAGAGATGCAGCGTTCATGCATCCCCACCTCTCGCATAGAGCTGAGCTGTATGGAAGGGATGCGTCGTCGACCTCAGTGAGCAGCAATGCCAGATCCCCATACAGGAGATCGCGGATAGGGGATAAGTGTCTAAGACTGTAGTAAAGCTGCTCCAACATTGTTCTTTAATAGGTAGTGCTAGTACTTATTAAAACAGACATGTAAGGGGCGGTGATGGTTCTCTTTATTAGTCAAGCCCAGGTTTTGTGAATAATCTGTTCAAACTAGCAACAAATATTGGATTTGTTGTAGAACCTATAAGCTTTTGAGTTTGTCTGGAAAGTTGTGGCTTATATAATTAATCTTAGTACAGAAAGTTTTATGATAAAATGCAAGAGTCAATTAGTTGGTTTATTGCTATACTAATATCATAATATTGTAGGTGAATTAGTCAGTCCTGAGTGAACTGTAGTTTCACGTACTGCTGACTTTAACAAATGAACAAAAGCCACAGACCAAAGAATGTACTTTGAGGTTTTCCTATAATTTATTGCGTGCTCGGACTTGATTCTGTCAGGATTATTGTATGACTTTCCTTTTCATAACCTGTTTAATTATCTTCTTATTACAATAAAAGTGTTAGTCGGTTATAGCGTATACCATGTCTGGAATGTGTTCATTAAACTTTAAGGTGAAAAAAGGGAAAGGCTTTTGATATGAATAGGTACTGCAGAATGTTATTCTTACAATACTTTCATATTCTGCATTTGGCTTTCAGTATTGTGAATAAAGTCAAAAGTATGGAGCAACATTACAGTGAATTCCAATGAGGTACACATTATAGCAAACCCTCAGACTAGTAGCAAAATGTCAGCAGGATCACACCTACAATCAGCCACTTCTGATGTTGGCACAACACATCCCAAGTCTAAATGATATGCTGCTTACTAGTGTTGAGCGGCATAGGCCATATTCGAATTAGTGATATTTCGCGAATATATGGATGAATATTCGTTATATATTCGCTAAATTCGCATATTCGTAATATTTGCATTTTATTTTCGCATATGCGAAACTTCGCGTATGCGAAAATTAGCATATGCGAAAATTAGCATATGCAAAAATGAACATAAGCGAAAACTTACATATGCCAGTCTCGCACAGTAGTATTAGAGCCTTCTTTACACCACACAAGCTAGAAGTAGAGAGGGGTGATGACTGTGATGTGTACTGTGAAAAAAAAAAACGAAACGAATATTCATAATTACCAATATATAGTGCTATTAGATTCACGAATATTCGCGAATATGCGATATTCGCGAATAAATTTTGCATTGCGAATATTCGCGAGCAACACTACTGCTTACCAGTCCTCACCTACCTGTCATTAGTAGAAGAAAAGGACAGCATGGCCCTTTAGAAAGGATGTATGTTCTACAGGGAATTTAGGGAAGAAGGATATGTGAAGTTACTTTCTGGTGCCACCATTTGGAGGTAGCGTCCTTTTAAGTCAATGCTTGACTCATTTAAGAAGCCTTAGAACATAACTGGAGGTGAACAATCCAAGCCAGAAACATTGCTATTTTGGCCCCACAACACAGACCTCTCTGTAAACCAGTCAGTATCATGCTTTGTACTGCTGAGGGGCAACAACCCCAAAACAGTTGTCTACATATGGATAACCTTCTCTTTTGGCAGAGTTTTTGGCTTGTCTTGCTAATTCCCTAGTTATGTTCTTAGGCTTTGTGGTGACCCAGCACCAGTGGCTTTCCCCTGGTTTTGTACTGTCTCGGGCAGCCTGACAGAACGTGGTGTTGGACCTGCTAGCGTCCTTATGTTCTATTAATTATGTGAATATTGTAATACAAGAATAATATATTTTTCTTCAATTAATTTAAGCAAAAGCTAAGCTCGGGTGTGTCCTAAGGATGTGTCCTAAGTAGAGGCAATTAGCCTTTATGACTCTAGGGCAGTGAGGGGCCCTTAGCTAATAGAATTACCAAACCCCAGGGCAAAAGCCTGGGGTAAAAATCCCTTTTGAAACAACCCCTAAAAATGAACCTTTATTGTATCTGGTTAAAATATTGTTATTAACCCCCAACAATGATTAAAAATAGTTCAGAACCGAAGCTGTAAGCTGTATCAGTGTGAGGAGTTAACACTCCATATATCTATATCTAATGGCCCTGCAGTGCCTTTATGCTTAGGTCCATTCTGTTATATAAAAAAAAACACTCAATTGCACGCCTCTACATGTTTTGTCGTCTCCACTGCGTTATCAAGAGGGGCAATCACTGCAACAATATGGCGGAGATGGTATTTTTAATAGCTGTTGCATACATCATTAGCCTGCGCCCAGTCTCAGGGGCAATTCACACTTGGGGTTACAAAGTATTATTCCTCATGTCCAATCAGGTATCGGTAGTAGTAATCACTACCTAGGTCATCTGACAGAACTCACCTATGATCGCAGGTAGCGGGTCTACGTAAGCATCATTCGCGTGCGCCATGCATGTCAATCAATGCGCCCAGGGAACATTAACTTCTGCCGGCGCCTATATTACTTATTGCGCATGCATTGACACTTAGTCTGTAGAGTTTCAGTGACTGTGTAGTGCGCGTACCAGCTGCCTCTGTTCTTCACAGTGTATGTTGTATCTTTTTTTGTATAACTGTTTATTTAGAAGAGTTTTTTAATTTTAACATACAGAAAAAATAAAGAAGCATGTACAATAGGCATATTAAAGATGTGTATGTTGTATCTATCAATGTTACTAAACTGTCTTGAACATACACTAATATTGAATCGTAGCTTCCAATAGAGCATTCATTAGTTTCCGTTATAAATCAGAGGATCGTGTTAAACTATATTATTAGGAAAGGATAAAATACTGATGTGAAGGTAAGTAATTATAGAAAAATATATAATAATATAAAATATTAAAAAATGATAAATTAATAATAATTGATGAATTATGAATTTATTTTGTATTACTAATAATCTGTGTTTGGGGATAGTGATCCTTAGAGATCTATCTATATTGGAACCATGAGGTGTAACTTTGTATCCCGGTTGGCCAGTGTCTCAGGGCAAAGAGAAACTGCTCGGAGGAGTCCAGTTTCATAAGGGAGAGTAATAATCTCCTCCAGAGATTTCGTCAAATAGGGTATCCACATAAATATCTAAAGAAGGCTTTTCATAGGGAATGTCAATCTGAAAGAAATACATTACTTGCGGAATAAGGAAAAAAATCTTCCACCAAGAAAGTGAGATGCATAGGAACCTACGATGGCCAGACAGACCAAGTCATGTCAATATTGTGGCGGCATTGGCATTTATTGTCAAGGGACCCTGATCTATCATCGGTGATTGGTGGTACTCCCAGTATTACATTTCGTAAAGGTACCAGCCTTAAAGATCAGTTGGTCCACAGTCATTTGCAGACAGAACAAAGAAGGAGCACATGGTTCAGTCAGGGCATGGTGGGCACATACCCATGTAGCCACTGTAGCTTCTGCCCTAATATTATTAAAACCAAAGAGATAAAAAATCCAGCCGACCAACGTGTATATCAGATAAGAGAATTTATTAATTGTACCTCCAAGAATCTTATCTATGTTGCCCAATGCTCGTGCCCAAATATATACGTTGGCAAGACAATACAAGAATTCCACTGGAGAATATCACACATCTCAGCAACATCAGGACATGTACATGTCTTCCATGGTGGTAATCTTCAGGAATTGAAATTTGACGGTTTATGACAACTAAAACTAGGCCCTAGAAAAGGGAACATTGATGTACAGCTACTAAGAGAGGAGGCCAAATGGATTTGGAGACTACGTAGTCAGGCACCTGTCGGCATTAATGTGGGATTCACATTTTCAGCTTTCCTGTAACCGGGTGATTAAATTCACTCATGCTTCAGCCTTGGTGCTATTTTTGTTTTTTAGTCACTATGAGATGATATATGATATTGCACCCCGTTATAAAATTAGTAAATTATGGCAATTTGACAGCAATAATTATACAATATCTCCTCTTACGTCCATACATACAATATGTACTTCTACATTGCCACCTATTATATGAGGATGTATATTAATATAACCAAAATAATCCTATGATCATTCTAGTGTGGGTACCATTAATATTCTAGCAGAACCTCTGGGATGTCGCTATATTGGAGAAGAAGGGCATCCCCACAGTCAGAGTTACACCTTAGGGTTCCAATATAGATATATCTCTAAGGATCACTATCCCCAAACACAGATTATTGGGAATACAGAATAAATTCATAATTCATCAATTATTATTCATTTATTATTTTTAAATTTTTTTATATTATTTTATATTTTTTCTATAATTGTACTTACCTTCACATCAGTATTTTATCCTTTCAAAATTATTAATATAGTTTAACACGATCCTCTGATTTATAACGGAACCTAATTAATGCTCTATTGGAAGCTAGGATTCAATATTAGTGTATGTTCTATCAAGACAGTATAGTAAAATTGATAGATACAACATACACTGTGAAGGCAGCTGGTACACGCACTACACAGTCACTGAAGCTCCAGAGACTAAGTGTCAACGCATGCGCAATAAGTAATATAGGCGCCGGCAGAAGTTAAAGTTCCCTGAGTGCATTGACATGCGTGGCGCACGCGAATGATGCCGACTCGAACAGTAACGTAGACCCGCAAATCATAGGTGAGTTCTGTCAGATGATCTAGGTAGTGATTACTACTACCGATACTTGATTGGACATGAGGAATAATACTTTGTAACAACTGTGAATAGCCCCTGAGACCGGGCGCAGGTTAATTATGTATGAAACAGCTATTATACTCTAAATACCACCTCCACCATATTGTTGCCATGATTGCCACTGTTGCCTCTTGATAATGCCGTGGAGATGGCAAAACATGTAGAGGTGGGCAATTGAGTGTTTTTAGGGGTTGTTTCAAAAGATGTTTTTTTTACCCCGGGTTTTTGCCCTGGGGTTTGGTAATTCTAAGTAGAGGCTACTTCAGCTTCAAGTTTACTACTGGTCATCCTACAAGGTTCACTCACAGACAGATTACATGCCCCTGCAGAATAGTCTACAGTGCTATGAAAGGACCCTAGCAACCAGAATCTCAATCTGCAGTCTACTATTCCGTCCGGTGAAAAGCACAAGTCTCACAAGGGGTACGCTGCACTCTCACACCAAGGCCAGCTGTCATAACATCTGCATAAGCTCAGTAAAGGCTGTTATCTGTAACCTGACATCAGTGTGTTTATTCGCTCATCGTGTCTGGCCCAGGAGAAGCTGCCTCCCAACTTTAGACTGTGGATTGGAAAAATGGTGCCCTGGCATCACGAAGTGAACAAGGTACTTCTACTAACACCCATTGTCAGTCACATCCCTTTTTTGTATGCACGGACAGGATACAGGTGTGTGCCTACAAAACCCCCTAGTCTGAACTATGTCTTAGAAACCGCACAGAGCATGTGATAGTTTATGCGCCAGAATATTGTACAGGACTTTGCTTTATGTTGAATAGAGGGGGAGCACTTTCTTCAAGGCTTTAATCAAGGCCATACATTGTGTCCCAAAAACTGTGTATTTCAACTTTTATGACATGTCTAAACAGTGTAAAGAATTCATGTTGTGCCACAGATTCCAGTCCGCCCAGCAGGGGTTCATCCAGAAACCGCAAAGCGCGCAAAGAATTTCCGCCAGACGAAATGCCCCCCCGCTGGGCCTGTGCCTAGTTGCTGTGCCAAAGCATAAGCTGAACTCAAAGGATCACCCCCTTGTTGCACAGTGGACGGTTGAAGAGGCTGCACGGATGACTTACTTCCGGCTGGTGGCCATTTTGGGGGAGTCTGCTTTAAAAGGAATAGCAGGATTCCACTCCTCAGATTCGTCTTGTGAGAAGAAGAGAAGAGAAGGAGTAGATAGATGGATCGCTCACATGAGCAACTGAAACAAGCGAGCCTGGAAACCCCCTAAGGAAACCCCGGCCTACTTTAGGCACCAACTTTAACATCGCTAAGAAGTCTTTAGTGTTTGCACTTTCTCCTACCTCAGGACTGCCCTTCGCCATCACTCAACCGCCGGGACTGGGCGCCAAGGGTGGCTGAGTTTTAGAGGGGAAGTTTGTGGTGGACAAACTAAGATAAGATAACACACTAAGATAACACATCCTAGATCTGAATGAATTAACTAATCATATGAAAGACTTTCGTTTTTACATAGTTGAATGTGCTGACAACAAAATCACACAAAAAGGATCTATGAAAGTCTAATTTATCAATCCATGGAGGTCTGGATATGGAGTCACACTCAAAATCAAAGTTGAAAACCACACTACAGGCTGATCCAACTTTGATGTAATGTCCTTAAAGGGGTACTCCGCCCCTAGACATCTTATTCCCTATCCAAAGGATAGGGGATAAGATGTTAGATTGCCATGCCCCTGCTGCTGGGGAGCCCTGGGATCCCTGCTGCGGCACCCTGCTATCATTACAGCACAGAGCGAGTTTGCTCTGTGCATAATGACGTGCAATACGGGGGACGGAGCAGCGTAACATCATGGCTCCGCCCCTCGTGACATCACGGCCCATCCCCTTAATGCAAGTCTATGGGAGGGGGCGTGACGACCGCCACGCCCCCTCCCATAGACTTGTATTGAGAGGGGCGGGCCGTGATGTCACAATGGGCGGAGCCGTGACTTAATGATACTCCGGCCCCTGTATTGCGCGTCATTACGTGCAGAGCGAACTCGCTCTGTTATGTAATGAGAGCGCGGTGCCGCAGCGGGGATCAAAGGGCCCCCCAGCAGCGGGACCGCGGCGATCTGATATCTTATCCCCTATCCTTTGTATAGGAGATAAGATGTCTAGGGGCGGAGTACCCCTTTAAAACAAGTCAAAATGAGGCTCAGTAGTGTGTGTGGCCTCCACGTGCCCGTATGACCTCCCTACAATGCCTGGGCATGCTTCTGATGAGATGGCACATTGTCTCCTGAGGGATGTCCTCCCAGACCTGGACTAAAGCATCCGCCAACTCCTGGACAGTCTGTGTTGCAACGGGTTGATGGAGCGAGACATGATGTCCCAGATGTGCTCAATCGGATTCAGGTCTGGGGAACGGGCGGGCCAGTCCATAGCATCAATGCCTTCCTGCAGGAACTGCTGACACACTCCAGCCACATGAGGTCTAGCATTGTCTTGCATTAAGAGGAACCCAGGGCGCAACTGCACCAGCATATGGTCTCACAAGGGGTCCGAATATTTAATCTCGGTACCTAATGGCAGTCAGGCTACCTCTGGCAAGCATATGAAGGGCTGTGCAGCCCCACAAAGAAAGGCCACCCCACACCATTACCGACCCACCGCCAAACCGGTCATGCTGGAGGATGTTGCAGATAGCAGAACGTTCTCCATGGCGTCTCCAGACTCTGTCACATCTGTCACATGTGCTCAGTGTGAACCTGCTTTCATCTGTGAAGAGCACAGGGCGCAAGTGGCGAATTTGCCAATCTTGGTGTTCTCTGGCAAATGACAAACGTCCTGCAGATTGTTGGGTTGTAAGCACAACCCCCACCTGTGGATGTCGGGCCCTCATACCACCCTCATGAAGTCTCTTTCTAACCGTTTGAGTGGACACATGCACATTTGTGGCATGCTGGAGGTCATTTTGCAGGACTCTGGCAGTGCTCCTTTTTGCACAAAGGCGGAGGTAGCGGTCCTGCTGCTGGGTTGTGGCCCTCCTACGGCCTCCTCCACGTCTCCTGGTAGCGCATCCATGCTCTGGACACTATGCTGACAGACACAACAATCCTTCTTGCCAAAGCTCACATTGATGTGCCATCCTGGATGAGCTGCACTACCTGTGCCACTTGGGAGATGTGGACACCGTCTCATGCTACCACTAGAGTGAAAGTACCGCTAGCATTCAAAAGTGACCAAAACATCAGCCAGGAAGCATAGGAACTGAGAAGTGGCCTGTGGACACCGCCTGCAGAACTACTCCTTTATTGGGGGGTGTCTTGCTAATTGCCTATAATTTCCACCTGTCTCTGTTCCATTTCCACCACAGCATGTGAAATTGATTGTCAATCAGTGTTGCTTCCTGAGTGGTCAGTGTGATTTCACAGAAGTGTGATTGACTTGGAGTTACATTGTGTTGTTTATGTGTTCCCTTTATTTCTTTTAGCAGTGTATATGCTTACAATGACATACACATATTTGCTGCCTTCCAGATGTTTAGAATACAGTATGCTGCCCTTTAAAAAAGAAATATTGTACTTCTTGGACAATACAGTGGATTCCTAGTCCTCTGTTTTCATGAGCCCTGCGCCCTCTCCCACGCCCCCCCCCCCCCCCCCCCAATCATTGGTCATTACTGTATGAGAGGAGGTAGGAAATATTAGTAAGGGGGAAGGGAGGATACAGAGGGCTTTGAAGTATGAGTCCACTCTATTCTTTTTTCTTGACTTTTATCCAAATGACACAATACATTTTGTGATATTTTATTTAATGTTCAGTACAGTTTATTTTCATGACAGATACACTTTAAACAGAGAAACCATAGTAACAATGTCTGACAAAAAAAAAATGGTAATGTGTATTAAGGCATATGTGCTGTAAGGACTAAAATGATCAGATGTGGGTTTTATATTAAAGGGGTATTCTAGGAAAAAACTTTTTTTTTTTATATATCAACTTTGGCTCCAGAAAGTTAATTAGATTTGTATATTACTTCTATTAAAATATCTTAATCCTTCCAATAATGATCCGCTGCTGAAGTTGAGTTGTTCTTTTTTGCCTGCCAACAGTGCTCTCTGCTGACATCTCTGCTTGTCTCAGGAACTGCACAGGTAGAAGAGGTTTGCTATGGGGATTTACTTCTACTCTGGACAGTTCCCGAGACAGGTGTCATGAGAGAGCACTTAGAGAAGAAAAGAACAACTCAACTTTAGCAGCTCACAAGTACTGAAAGGATTAAGATTTTTTTATAGAAGTAATTTACAAATCTGTTGTGTACCTGGAGACAAACAAGTAGAACTGTCATACTAAAACCTTTGCATTGTTGGAGGCACACATGAAAACTTTGTAAGCTCTTGCTGCTTGACAGATTAAGAGATGGCATTAAAGACCCGAGTACTTCAGGATAGGGAAGTTGCCCATTTTTACCTTTTTATAATCTAACCTAGATTAGCACTCACGTAATACAGTAGGCATGCATGCTCCCCCCCTTCCTATTTTTCAAACAGCTGGTTTTATAATACTTATTTTAATGAATTAAGATACTTAGGGGCTGTATTAGTGGCCACCGCGTCCTAAGGCTCCTGAGTGGGAGCCATGAAAAATGTTCATTGTTATGGAAGAGTCTTTGTAGAATCAACAGTCCATTGCTTTGACTGCACAATCTACACAGCAGCAGCAATAGAGAGTCTTAGTACTTGTGCAGACTATAGGTTGGACAGGAAAAGCAATAGATTGGTGATGTTAACCACACTCTCACTCATCACTGACAAGTTCTTCTGATACTTCCACAGAGCTGTCTGCCTTTCAACTGTAGTATACTGTAGCTATGGGCTCCAAAGTCAAAAAGGCTGAAGGACCTCCTGCCACATCAAGCTGCTACCCCTGACTGCAAGCTGCTGCTTTACGGGTCCATTCACAGGGCTATTCCCACCCTCATAGATCTTTTGCTTGAGGATGCTCCAAAGGTTCTCAATAGGATTAAGGTCAGGGGAGGATGGAGGCCACACCATGACTTTTTCTCCTTTTATCCCCGTAGCAGCCATTGATGCCGAGGAATTCTTTGTAGCATGAGATGGTGCATTGTCATGCATGAATATGATTTTTTTACGGAAAGCCTAGTTCTTCTTTCTGTACCAGTGAAGAAAGTGGTCAGTCAGAAACTCCACATACTTTGCAGAGGTCATTTTTAGACCTTTGGGGACCCTAAAGGGGCTGACCAGCTCTCTACCCATGATTCCGGCCCAAAACATGACTCCATCACCGCCTTGCTGAAGTCATAGTCTTGTTGGAACAGGGTGGCCGTCCACCAACCATCCACTACTCCATCCATCTGGACCATTCAGGGTTGCATGGCACTCATCAGTGAACAGGACTGTTTGAAAATGAGTCTTCATGTATTTTTCTGCCCAATGCAGCCATTTCTGCTTGTGAGCATTGGTTAGTGGTGGCCGAATAGAAGGTTTATGCACAGTTACAAGACTCTGGAGGACTCTAGATCTTGATGTCCATGTGACTTCAGAGGCACCAGCAGCTTCAAATATCTGTTTGCTGCTATTTCATGGTATTTTAGCAGCTGCTCTCTTGATACGATGCATGGACCTGGCAGAAATCTTCCTCAATGTGCCTTTATCTGCACCAACCACAAATCTCTTAATAGTGCGAGCATCACGCTTAAGTTTTCGTGAAATATTTAATGTTTTCATCCCTCGTCCAAGGTTGAACTATTTCACTCTTTTCGGCAGCAGAGAGATCCTTTTTCTTCCCCATATTGCTTGAAAATGGTGCTCTGCTTAATAATGTGGAACATTTAGTAGTTTTCCCTTAAATAGGGATCACCTGGCAATCTAAATATCACAGGTGTCCGAGATTGTTTTCAGTGATCAAAAGAGTTCTGAGACACAATGCCATGCATGAGTTAAACTGAAAAGCAAAATATTTAATCTTTGTGACACTTAAATAGAATTTGCATAATAATTTGGAACAGGGTGTAAAGGAGCAACCCATTAGTGTTATCTGAGATGTTCCCATCTAAGAGTAACCAATGAAACAGTTAAATGAAAGACACAAACACTTTATAGAAGGAATGTAGGTAGGAGGGAGCGGCAGAGGCAAAAATAAAACCAGTATTGACAGGACATCAAAGTCGTTATTATTAGGCTGCACCTTGTGAAACAGGTTCATTTTGTTTCTCAGAAGAGTTATTACCTATAACAGAAAATCTATGTTTTTCTCTTCCTTTAAAAGAGGTTCCATAAAACAACTTGGTCCCAATGAACAAATAAAAAAAAATTGACAATTATTAGAAAATGACAAATTTACTGTCGGGAATGTGGGCATTACAATTTTACAGGCTTCTCATATAAATAGGTCACCGTTAGGTCTATAAGTAGGTCTTTAAGGTTAGACAGTCCATTGAGATTCAGCAGTAAAGGGATTTTCTGGTTTTATGTAAACTGTGTATAATGAAATGTTTTACAGTAACATCATTTTATTTTAAATTCCTTGCAGCCTTTAAAAGCGATCTGTCGGTAAATGTGAAGAGTCTTATTTACAATCAAAAGTGGAAAACGTGCCCATGCCATTAGTACCGGTACAAGGATTGCACTTAGCTGATCAGGAATGATCTGTGCAGTACTTTATAAATAATGGAGGAGACTGCTCTTACTTGTTATAATCTGGTGCCATCTCGTGGTGAATTCAAAGAAAACATATACTGTAACAATACCTATAAATTGCATTAGTCTGCCATCTTGTGACAGGAGTCAGATACTGTGTTATAAAAGAAACAGATCTTTGCAAAAATGTGCTATGAGGGTATGTTCACACAAGGTAGATGCGTTTGTGTGTAGAAAATCTGCAGCATATTATAGCAGCAGTATCAATGAGATTTTAACCCTTAACCACTTAAGGACGCAGCTCATTTTCACCTTAAAGGGGAACTCAAGTGGAAAAAAAAGGTTTTCAAATCGACTGGTGCAAGAAAGTTAAACAGATTTGTAAATCACGTCTATTAAAAAATCTTAACCCTTCTTGTACTTATCAGTTGCTGTATACTACAGATATACTATGGAGAAATTTGTGAAGTTCTTTTCTGTCTGACAACAGTGCTCTCTACTGACACCTCTGTCCGTGTCAGGAACTGACAAGCACAGGAGAGGTTTTCTATGGGGATATGATTCTAATCTGGACAGTCCCTGACACGGACAGGGGTGTCAGCAGAGAGCACTGTTGTCAGACAGAAAAGAAATTCACAAATTTCTCTGTTTTATACAGCAGCTTATAAGTAATGGAAGGATTAAGATTTTTTAATAGAAGTAATTTACAAATCTGTTTGACTTTCAGGCACCAGTTGATTTGAAAACATTTGTTTTCTACTTGTTTTTACCGGAGTTCCCCTTTAACCTCTTCGGGACCCATGACGTATGCATACGTCATCACACCCTGGGTCATGTCTTTTCCTGGTCTCCGCCGCTCACCCGGCGGAGATCGGAAGCGGATCCCTGCTGAAATCCTTCAGCAGGGATCCAGGGCAAACGCCGAGGGGGCCCATGTAGGCCCCCCATGTCGGCGATCGCCGCAAATAGCAAGGGAAATCGCCCTTGCGATCTGCGGCAATACCGGGCTGATCGGGTCTCTGGGACCCGACTGCCCGGTAATTTCGCATGATCCCGGCTGTCACAGACAGCCAGGACCATGCTGAAGACTAGGAGCGAGGTGGCAAGCCTGCCACCTCCTCCGATCCCCTGCGATCTGTCGGTTAGTTAACTGACCAATCGCAGGGGGGGGGGGGCGGTTACTTCCTCCCGCCCTGCCCGGCCCCTTGAAGTCCGGAGAGGACGGGAGGAAGACCGGAGGATGCGGCGGGGGACGGGGGAGTGCTGGGGACCGGCCACGGGTCCCTGAAGACCCGGATCCCGGCGAGGAAGATGGCGGCGGCGACAGGTGAGTAGATCTTCAGCCGCGGTCAGGACCTTTACAGCAATGCACGTCGCCGTAAAGCGACATGCATTGCTGTATTGGGACCCTATATACTACAACTCCCAGCATGCCCAGACAGCCCTTGGCATCTGGGCATGCTGGGAGTTGCAGTTTTGCAACATCTGGAGGTCCACAGTTTGGAGACCACTGTGCCCTTCCAGATGTTGCAAAACTACACATTCTCAGCATGCCCTTACTGTCCAGGCATGCTGGGAGTTGTAGTTCTGTAACATCTGGCCCTTCAGATGTTGCAGAACTACAACTCCCAGCATGCCTGGACAGTTTTGGCATACTGGGAGTTGTAGTTTTGCAACATCTGGAAGGGCACAGATTGGGAACCACTGTATTAGTGGTCTGCAAACTGTAGTCCTCCAGATGTTGCAAACTACAACTCCAAGCATGCTGGGAGTTGTAGTTCGGCAACATCTGGCTCTAAAGATGTTGCCGAACTACTACTCCCAGCATGCCTGAGAATGTTTGGCAGTTGTGGTTTTGCAACAACAGGAGGCACACTGGTTGGGAAACATTGTCTGTTTCCTAACTCAGTGTTTCCCAACCCGTGTGCCTCCAGCTGTTGCAAAACTATAACTACCAGCATGCACTGATAGACTGTGCATGCTGGGAGTTGTAGTTTTGCAACAGCTGGAGGTCCCCCCCCTTGTGAATGTACAGGGTACATTCACATGGGCAGGGGGCTTACAGTGAGTATCAGGCTGCAAGTTTGCGATGCAGCAAATTTTGCGCGGCAGCTCAAACTCGCAGCTGGAAAATCGCTGTAACCCCCCGCCCGTGTGACTGTACCCTAAAAACACTACACTAACACAAAATAAAATAAAAAGTAAAAAACACTACATATACACATACCCCTACACAGCCCCCCTCCCCTCCCCAATAAAAATGAAAAACGTCTGGTACGCCACTGTTTTCAAAATGGAGCCTCCAGCTGTTGCAAAACAACAACTCCCAGTATTGCCGGACAGCCGTTGACTGTCCAAGCATGCTAGGAGTATTGCAACAGCTGGAGGCACCCTGTTTGGGAATCACTGGCGTAGAATACCCCTATGTCCACCCCAATGCAAATCCCTAATTCAGGCCTCAAATGCGCATGGCGCTCTCACTTCGGAGCCCTGTCGTATTTCAAGGCAACAGTTTAGGGTCACATATGGGGTATCGCCGTACTCGGGAGAAATTGCCTTACAAATTTTGGGGGGCTTTTTCTCCTTTCACCCCTTATGAAATGGTGAAATTGGGGTCTACACCAGCATGTTAGTGTAAAAAAATAAATTTTTTACACTAACATGCTGGTGTTGCCCTATACTTTTCATTTTGACAAGAGGTAAAAGGGAAAAAAGCCCCCCAAAATTTGTAATGCAACTTCTCCCGACTACTGAGATACCCCATATGTGGGCGCAAAGTGCTCTGGGGGCGCACAACAAGGCTCAGAAGGGAGAGTGCGCCATGTACATTTGAGGTGATTTGCACAGGGGTGGCTGATTGTTACAGCGGTTTTGACAAACGAAAAAAAAAAAAAAAACCACATGTGACCCCATTTCGGAAACTACACCCCTCACGGAATGTAATGAGGGGTGCAGTGAGAATTTACACCCCACTGGTGTCTGACAGATCTTTGGAACAGTGGGCTGCGCAAATTAAAAATTTTGGACAGCCCACTGTTCCAAAGATCTGACAGTCACCAGTGGGGGGTAAATGCTCACTGTACCCCTTGTTAGGTTCCTCAAGGGGTCTAGTTTCCAAAATGGTATGCCATTTACGTATGCAAAAGTTGTGAAACCCCTGTGGGGTATTAAGGCTCACTTTATTCCTTGTTACGTTCCTCCAGGGGTCTAGTTTCCAAAATGGTATGGCATGTGGGTATTTTTTGCTGTCCTGGCACCATAGGGGCTTCCTAAATGCGACATGCCCCCGAGCAAAATTTGCTCTCAAAAAGCCAAATATGACTCCTTCTCTTCTGAGCATTGTAGTTCGCCCATAGTGCACTTCATGTCAACTTATGGGGTACCGCCATACTCAGAAGAGATGGGGTTACAAATTTTGGGGGCTATTTTCTGCTATTAACCCTTGCAAAAATGTGAAATTTGGGGGGAAACACACATTTTATTGAAATTTTTTAAAATTTTTTTTTACATATGCAAAAGTCGTGAAACACCTGTGGGGTATTAAGGCTCACTTTATTCCTTGTTACGTTCCTCAAGGGGTCTAGTTTCCAAAATGGTATGCCATGTGTTTTTTTTTTCCTGTTCTGGCACCATAGGGGCTTCCTAAATGCAACATGCCCCCCAAAAACCGTTTCAGAAAAACGTACGCTCCAAAATCCCCTTGTCGCTCCTTCCCTTCTGAGCCCTCTACTGTGCCCGCCGAACACTTTACATAGACATATGAGGTATATGCTTACTCAAGAGAAATTGGGCTACAAACAGAAGTATATATTTTCTCCTTTTACCCCTTGTAAAAATTCAAAAATTGGGTCTACAAGAACATGCAAGTGTAAAAAATGGAAATTGTGAATTTTCTCCTTCACTTTGCTGCTATTCCTGTGAAACACCTAAAGGGTTAAAATGCTGACTGAATGTCATTTTGAATATTTTGGGGGGTGAAGTTTTTATAATGGGGTCATTTGTGGGGTATTTCTAAGATGAAGACCCTTCAAATCCACTTCAAACCTGAACTGGTCCCTGAAAAATTGTGATTTTGGAAATTTTGTGAAAAATTGGAAAATTGCTGCTGAAGTTTGAAGCCCTCTGGTGTCTTCCAAAAGTAAAAACTCGTCAATTTTATGATGCAAATATAAAGTAGACATATTGTATATATGAATAAAATAAAATAATATTTGGAATATCCATTTTCATTACAAGCAGAGAGCTTCAAAGTTAGAAAAATGCAAAATTTTCTAATTTTTCATCAAATTTTGGGATTTTTCACCAAGAAAGGATGCAAGTTACCAAAAAATTTTACCACTAAGTTAAAGTAGAATATGTCACGAAAAAACAATATCGGAATCATAATGATAACTAAAAGCATTCCAGAGTTATTAATGTTTAAAGTGACAGTGGTCAGATGTGCAAAAAATGGCCGGGTCCTAAGGTGTAAAATGGCTGGGTCCTTAAGGGGTTAAGGATGCAGCCATTTTTTGCAATTCTGACCACTGTCACTTGAAGCATTAATAACTCTAAGATGCTTTTACCAATTATTCTGATTCTGAGATTGTTTTTTCGTGACATATTCTACTTTATTTCAGTGATAAATTTTCATTGTTACTTGCATCCTTTCTTGGTGAAAAATCCCAAAATTTCATGAAAATTTGGAAAATTTTGCATTTTTCTAACTTTGAAGCTCTCTGCTTGTAAGGAAAATTGATATTCAAAATAAATTTTATATTGATTCACAAACACAATATGTCTACTTTATGTTGGCATCATAAAATGGACATATTTTTACTTTTTGAATAAATGAGAGGGCTTCAAAATATACCAGCAATTTTCTACATTTTCATGAAAATTGCTTAATCTGAAGGGACAGATGTTACAGAACTACAACTCCCAGTTGTAGTTTTGCAACATCTGGAGGGCTACTGTTTGGGCACCACTGTAATAGTGGTCTCCAAACTGTGACCCTCCAGATGTTGCAAAACTACTACTCCCAGCATGCCCAGACAGTCTTTGGCTGTCTGGGCATGCTGGGAGTTGCAGTTTGGCTTCCACTAGGAAGGCAGCAGTAAAGATCGCTTTACTGCCACCTCCCTTCATGCTCCATGCCGTCGCCTCCCTACCTGCGCCGCTTATCTCCGCTGATCTCCGCTGATGTCACCGACGATCGGCAGTCCCCACGGCATCTTCTTCACAGGTACCGGCTGCCATCTTCTCCATGGCAACCCCCGTCTTCAACTGCCATTGGTCAGCACTCAGTGCTGACTAATGGTAGGGGATAGGAGGAGGTTGCAGCACTGCAACCTCACTCCTATCCCTCAGGATGATCGGGGCTGTCACTGACAGCTCCGATCATCCCTATTTTCTGGGCGATCGGGTCACCAGAGACCCGGTCAGCCCGGAATAGCAGAAAATCGCACCTCTGAATTGACATGCGATTTTCTCCGATCACCGACATTGGGGGGGTCTCAGCAGGCATCCCGGTCTGGTCCCCAGCCGGAACGCACGGGACCGGAATTCCTACGGGCGTATCCATATGCCCTACGTCCTTAAGGACTCGGGATGCAGGGTGTATGTATACGCCTTGCGTCCTGAACAGGTTAAGGACACAGCTCACCTTTTGCATAATCAATTTTAATTTGATTTAAGGGCTAATTTTTACACTGTGGTCTGTTGTCTTTATTGGTACCACTTTTGCATTTATGTGTACTTCTAATCACTTTTTATTCAGTTTTTTTTTCTGGGGTGTGATGTGACTAAAATCTGCAATGTTATACTTTTTTTTAACGTTAGCGCCATTTATCTTATTTATTTATTTTTTTGTAAAAGAAGAAAAGTTAGTGATTTAAATCTTTATTGGTGGAGGGGCTTATGTGTATTTAAAAATGCTTTTTTGAACTATATTTTTCAAAAAAATTTAAGTCTACTATTTGTGGAAATGACTCGATTGCTATTACTGTTTAGTACTATGCATTGGTATAGCACTGATCAGTAATATCAGTGATTCCCTTGGATAGCCTGCCATTTGGTTTTATTCCATGTTTCTGAAATGTGATGTGACCACAAAAAAAAAAAAAAAACAACATTTGCACAGTATATTGTGATTATTAAATAAATGCCAAAAAGCAGTAATTTAAATGTGCACTGTCAGATACAAAAACTTTTTATATGTTTGGACATCTTGACAAAACATAAACTTTTCTAATATATTTCATAAGAAAATGTTATAAAATTTTTATAGAAATCATGGCTTAAAAAACTTCCCATTAGGGGTCCCCATACCTGCTGGGACACCGTCATGGACAACAGACGAGGCATGGACAAGGCTTGTCTGTGCTATCTCCCGGCCTGTCACTCTTCCTGCAGAAAGGCACAGAGAACAGAGTAAGTAAAGACTTGAACTGCCTATGTGGTAAAAACTCCTTTCCTCAAGATTCTGTCAGCTGTGAGGGACACAGAAGCTTTTACAGAAAAAGCCTGTTGTAAGTTCTAGGAGCCCACGGGGAAAAATAGCTGATGTCAGCTGTTGCAGAGCTCCTGAGATTGCGCCGCACAAATATCAGCCCCCTTTCCACCACCCACAGGCCGCTTATTTCTCTGCCCGCCACTCACTTCACTGCCCGCTGCTGCTCACTACTCTGTCTGCCCGTCACTCACATCATCCCTAGGGTTAGCAAAACTACAACTCCCAGCATGCCCTGACAGTTAGGACATTCTTGGAGTTGTAGTTTTACTAATACTAGGGGAGATGTCTGCATCTTCCCGCTCACATCTTCCCTAGCATTAGTAAAACTTCAACTCCCAGCATGCCCTAACAGTGAGGACATGCTGAGAGTTGTAGTTTTGCTAATGCTAGGAGAGAAGTGAGTTGACAGCAGACTGAGGGAGGAGGCTAAGGCAGTGGCGTTGCTAGGGTTGGTGTCACCCGGTGCGGTAGAAAATGGTGTCACCCCATACCTTCACCCCCCACCCCCCCCCCTCAGTAAGTTTTTAGCCTGTTGTGACAGACACCATTGGTGTAGCGCATTGTGAGAAATGCCAGTATAATAATCACTTCAGAGAAAAAAGAGAAAAGAGACAGGAGGACAGCGCCTAGCGTAATTCTGTGAGAACCAGACAATTTACCAAGGATCCGCAATATAGGTGTTGTGCTCACCTGGTAGGACACTTGGGTTCATGCACGTAACCCCTCCATATGGGGTACAGACGTATGGATCTCGAGCTGCAGCCTGCAACTTGTGGGACCGGTCACCTTCCAGGGGTTGGGGTCGGTATTGTAGACAATTGTATATAACGAGGAAAATTTCGTTGCTCTGGCGCTGCTTTCATACGATCCACTTCAGACTCCGTGACATGGGATATGGTATAACCAAAGTGTTTTTATTTCTCCAGAAAAACGGTTAAAACATATGACACATGGCAAAACGCGTTTCGGGAATATAATTTCCCTTTCTCAATTGCTTAAAAATGGCTGCCATACACAATCCTATACACATGTTTTTTTATACACTTGTAATTGGCGCCAAAGTAAAAGGTAAAAGGTCAAGGTGAATCCGGTCACATTGTGGCCGGTGTACTAAACAATTGTAAAAAGTAGGTAAAATAGCAATCTTAGGGTGAGGTAGTGTAACACAGTCAGGATCAGACCTAATTCTGATAAATGTGTATTAAAAAAATTAAATAAAATCAAAGTTATATTCGTGCTGAGCCTCTTACAGCAAACGGGATGGTTTCCGGATCGATCTCAAGGCTTGGATAAGCAAGTACTACATGTTTATATTGTTGAGGAGTACGCTCTCCCATTCATTAAAAGGATTAGCCAATCGGAAGGTTTTGGGTGGACGTCACTGTACGTTCATCTGGGGCCATGTACATGTACATGATTATGAAATCGACCATTAGGAATGTTGTCATCAAGTTGGAAGTAGGCACCTTTCCTATTGGCTGAACTGAAAAAAGCCGGTTGATCTCCTATTGGCCCCAGATGAACGTACAGTGACGTCCACCCAAAACCTTCCGATTGGCTAACCCTTTTAATGAATGGGAGAGCGTACTCCTCAACAATATAAACATGTAGTACTTGCTTATCCAAGCCTTGAGATCGATCCGGAAACCATCCCGTTTGCTGTAAGAGGCTCAGCACGAATATAACTTTGATTTTATTTAATTTTTTTAATACACATTTATCAGAATTAGGTCTGATCCTGACTGTGTTACACTACCTCACCCTAAGATTGCTATTTTACCAACTTTTTACAATTGTTTAGTACACCGGCCACAATGTGACCGGATTCACCTTGACCTTTTACCTTTTACTTTGGCGCCAATTACAAGTGTATAAAAAAACATGTGTATAGGATTGTGTATGACAGCCATTTTTAAGCAATTGAGGAAGGGAAATTATATTCCCGAAACGCGTTTTGCCATGTGTCATATGTTTTAACCGTTTTTCTGGAGAAATAAAAACACTTTGGTTATACCATATCCCATGTCACGGAGTCTGAAGTGGATCGTATGAAAGCAGCGCCAGAGCAACGAAATTTTCCTCGTTATATACAGTATAATAATCAGATATACCAGTTGCCACAGAATGGGAAAGTGTTAAAGAAGTTTTCACCATTTAAATATACAGCTCCCAGAATTACTTAAAGAGGTACTCCACTGGAAAACATTTACTTTTATATCAACTGGTGCCAGAAAGTTAAACAGATTTTTAAATTACTTCTATTTAAAATCTTAATCCTTACAGTACTTATAAGCTGTTGTATTCTCCACAGGAAGTTGTGTAGTTCTTTCCAGTCTGTCCACAATGCTCTGCCTGCCCAGAGCAGGATAGGTTTGCAATGGGGATTTGCTCCTACTATGGACAGTTCTTGACATGGACAGAGGTGTCAGCACAGAGCACTGTGGTCAGACAGAAAATAAATAAAAAAAGAAAAGAACTTCCTGGGAATCACTGATACAGCAGCTAATACGTACTGGAAGGATTAAGATTTTTAAGTTGAAGTAATTTATAAATCTGTTTAACTTTGTAGCACCAGTTGATTAAAAAACATTTTTTCCAGTAGAGTACCCCTTTATGCAGTGGTAAGGTTATGCTGGGAGTTGTAGTTTCACTCACCATAACTGTAGAACTTACAAGTGACTACAGCTCTGATAGAACATAGAGAGGAGAATGTACAATGATATCAGTGACTACAGGTGACGTCTTCTCTATAGTCTTCCCTTGTCTAATTCAGATGGTACATACCGCCTGGTCCAGCTAAAACTTCTGTCTGTAGAATGTGACGCCCAGACGTCTCCTCACTATGTCAGTGCATTCTCATCCTCTATATGAAAACAAGTATTATTATAAACCTGCCATACACTGTATCCTCTAAATACAATACTACTATACACTATACTCTTTATAAACCTTCCATACACCATACCCACTGAATATAATACTACCACACACTGTACATTCTGAATATACCAACACATACTGTACACTCTGAATATAAATCTGCCACATACTGTACCCCTGAATATAATACCGCCACACACTGTACCCTCTGAATATAAATCTGCCACATAGTGTACCCTCTGAATATAAATCTGCCACATACTGTACCCTCTGAATATAAATCTGGTGGTGTTGCAAGTGGATGATGGGGGTGCTAGTACTGGGGGGGGGGTGTTGCTAGAGGATGATGAGGGTGCTACTGGCCATCCCCCCTGGCAGTATCACCCCCTTCATCCATCGGCAGGATCATCCTCCTGGCAGGAGCACCCCCATCATCCACCATCAGGATCTGCTGATGGAAGTGCTGCTGCTGGGGGGGTTTGCTGGTGGATGATGAGGGTGCTACTGCCAGGGGGGGAGCAACAGTTCCCCCACTTAAAGTAGGTAGCAGTTCCCCCACATTAGGTAGGTAGCAGTTTCCCCACATTAGGTAGCATAGATTCCCCACATTTGGTACCAGTTACCCCACATTAGGTAGTAATTTCCCCACATTAGGTAGCATAGATTCCCCACATTAGGTAGCACAGATACCACACATTAGGTAGCACAGATTCCACACATTAGGTAGCAGTTTCCCCACATTAGGTAGTACAGATTCCCCACATTAGGTAGCAGTTTTCCCACATTATGTAGGAGCTTTTGCAAATTAGGTAGCAGTTTCCCCACATTAGGTAGCATAGATTCCCCACATTTGGTAGTAGTTTCCCCCCATTAGGCCACAGGTTCCCTTGCATGTTCCCCACAATAGGTCAAAATCTCCCCACATTAGATCGCTGGTTCAAACAACCCCCCCCCCTCCCCCCACACAAAAAAAAACACAGAGACACACAAACACAAATAGATAGAGACACACACACATACACAGTCAGAGAGACACACACTCACAGACAGAGAGACACACAGACAGTGACACACAGTCACACACAGAGAGTCACACACAGACAGACACACACACACACACACACACACAGAGACACACACTCACAGACAGAGAGACACACACAGACAGTCACATACACACAGTCACACACACAAGGTCACACACAGAGTCACACACAGAGAGTCACACACAGTCACACACACAGACAGAGTCACATACACAGAGAATCACACATAGTCACACACACAGAGTCACACACAGTCACACACACAGTCGCACACAGTCACACACCCAGAGTCACACACACAGAGTCACACACACACACAGTGAAACACACACAGTCACACACACACAGTCAAACACACGCAGTCACACACACACAGAGTCACACACACACAGAGTCACACACACACAGAGTCACACACACACAGTCACACACACAGAGTCACACACACACAGAGTCACACACAGAGTCACACACACAGTGTCACACAGAGTCACACACACACAGTCACACAGAGTCACACACACACAGAGTCACACACACACAGTCACACACACACACACAGAGACACACACAGACAGAGACACACAAACAGAGATAGAGTGAGACAGACACACACTCATTCACCCATCCAGCGCAGCGCTCCTTCTCTCCGTGCGCTCTGCGTGTGACGTCAGGTCCTCCTGCGTGGCCCTGCGGAGGGACGTGGGACGTCGGGCCGGCGCAACAGAAGACGTGAGGGCGCAGGCCGGTTCACTGTGCAGGTGACGGGGGTGGGGGGGGCTTGGTGCTACTAGTACGGAGACAGCACAAGTGATGACGGGGGGGGGGGGGGGGTGCTAGTACAGACACAGCGCAAGTGAGGACCGGGGGCGTACCTCGTGTCACCGCACTCCCCGCACCCCGGTCGCAACGCCACTGGGCTAAGGCATGCACAGTGAGGCCATGCCCCCTCCTTTTGAGAGGATTTTAAGCATGTGAGCTACAGAGAATTTGTATTTAAATAAATAAATAAAATAAAGGTGCTAGACACATTAAAATTATATATCTAACTTGGCAGTCACAGCTACCTTCAGAAAGCCCATTATTTTTTATGACAACCCTGTCCTATTGAACATGGCACCAATGTATTTAAATTACCAGTTTTTGAGTGATCTCTGGTGCAGTTTACTGATAGTTACCATAAAAATTCCCTGGTGGTCTAAGGAAATTCAGGGGTCATTAAAGGGGTATTCCAGGCAAAATCTTTTTTATATATATATATATATATATATATATATATATATATATATATATATATATATATATATATATCAACTGGCTCCGGAAAGTTAAACAGATTTGTAAATTACTTCTATTAAAAAAATCTTAATCCTTCCAATAGTTATTAGCTTCTGAAGTTTTCTGTCTAACTGCTTAATGATGATGTCACGTCCCGGGAGCTGTGCATGATGGGAGAATATCCCCATAGGAACTGCACAGCTCCCGGGACGTGAGTCATCAGAGAGCAGTTACAGAAAACAACTCAACTTCAGAAGCTAATAACTATTGGAAGGATTAAGATTTTTTAATAGAAGTAATTTACAAATCTGTTTAACTTTCCAGAGCCAGTTGATATATATAAAAAAAAGTTTTGGCCTGGAATACCCCTTTAAGTTTGGTGGTCTTGGTTTAATAGTTAAATGGGCATTGTCAGATAGAAAAACTTTTGATATGTTGCAAAGCATGCAAAACCAATAGGTTTTGCAATTGCTTTCATTAGAAAATTTTCTGTATTTCATACTGAAAAAGCCAGTCAAACAACTGCCCCCCCTGCCTGCTTGAACACATACTAGTCCTGCTGTGTCCATGAATCATCACCTATGTCATGGACACACTTCCTTGATTGACAGCTGAGAGCGCAGGGCTCACAGCTATAGGAAAAATCCTCCCACTGTCAGCTTGTGTCCCGCTAATGTCAGAGAGGACAAGCTGGGAGTTTTAGTTTTGCTAATGTTAGGAGAGATGTGAGCAGACAGCATAATGAGGGAGAGGGAGGAGACCAGCACAGTGAGGCCACGCCCCCTCCCTTTGAGAGGAATTCAGACTAGTGAGCTAAAATAAAAGTGTAATAAAAATAAAATAAAGGTGCTAGACATAAAAATTAGATGTACATGGTCAGGATTAGGTACTGAGTGAGATATAAAAAAAAAAAAAATTTTGTTGGATCTGACGGGTCCGCTTTAAGTCAGGTGCTTTTTTACTCAGTGACAAACTGCAATGGTGGTTTTAGTAACCTCATTACTGTTAAATACTCTAAGAAGGTTAGTTTACCACAAGCGTAATGCAGGCACATCAGTCTACATTACATTCAAAGTCCAGATCTAATTACCTGAACTGACAGCATCATAAACACCTATGATAGCCAGGACCACCCAGAAATGTGCCTATGTAATGCTTATACGAAACAAGCCCTGATGGTTCTCCTATTATGTGATTCCCTTAAATTTTCCTGTATTGTCTTGTAATGTTTATCCTGCTTTTTTTCTACCTTGTTTTTTTTTATGATTTTGAGTATCATATATATATATATATATATTTTTTTTTTTTCTGACATTCATATTTCATCCTGAAGCTGTTTACCTAGACACTTATCAAAAAGAAAGAGATTGTGGTGGGGAATTAAAGCCTATCTTCTAAATTCTTTTAATTCAAGTCTATCCATTTTTCATCTAACAATGCTGTATGAAACTATAGGAGCTATACGAACATATGAATGGTTCTCACAAGTATGTCACACAAGTACAGACATTACATGCATGTTTAACAAAGCCACATGTCACTAGGTAAATCTGGGCTCATAGCTGTTTACATAAAACAGATATAATGCTAAATTACAGGGACCAATTTTCTAAACCATGAATTTTCTAAAACCTGTGTCTTGTGCTTGTCCCAGTCCTATGGCCAGGGGCGGACTGACACCACTCAGGGCCCCTGGACCACATAAAGCACCTCTGCCCCATCCCTATTCCCGCCCAGTATGTATCTGAATATTTGCCATAGAATGGAAAAGGGGGTGCAGTGTGCTTGAGGCTATGGTGTACCTTGAGGGATGGCAATGCCAATCACCTTAACAACACCAAGCGCTTAAAAACACTGAACTATCCTCCTCCTTTTTATGCCAACTTGGAATCTCTGTCTGTGATACCCATTCCAATTTGACTCCAGCCTTCACTCACCTTAAATGGATACTCTGTTAAAAAAATCAACTGGTGCCAGAAAGTTAAACAGATTTGTAAATTAGTGAGAAGTTGCCCGGACCTTCTAAGTGAGTAAATAATGATATGGATATTGAATGAGAAAATTCAAGTAAATGATTTTCTGGATCGTGCTTCAATGATAATAATATAAACAATGTATTAAAATAGGATAAATAGACTGTAGTTAGTTACTTCTCACAGGGCCCATGTGAGAAGAACATATAAAATAAAAACAACCTTTAGGTAATAATGTACATAAAAATGTGAAATGACAAAAATACCAAAAGTTAAGACAATATTAATGGCATAATGATAATATCACTGGCATATAGTGAGCTTCTAATGTGCAGCTGGTGTTTTACCGCTGGTATCTAGGCACCAACTGCACAATAAGTGAAATGTAGCTGAGGGTGCCTGTATAATCGTTTCCCTCTTTTCCTTCTTTAAAATATAATGTATCCTTATAATAGTTCAACAATTTACAACAGTTTCAAATGAGTGTTACCGATCCTTTTGGTGGCAACCTGGGTAAGAGGCGCTGTTTCCACAGTGTGTAGATGGTGCCGGTACACTGGGTCCTCTGTGCAACGTTCCAGATGGTAGTGGTGGAAGCGGTGGCGATTGGCGCTGGCAGGCGCCGATGATCACAGATCGCCGGAAGGACGTTGGCGCTGGCAGGCGCTAGAGATGGTAAGTCCTCACCGCTGGCTACATGGAAACGAGGACCATACACTGGATACGAGGAGCTCACCTCGTGTTGCCGGTGTGACATCAGCTGCTGCTGGAGCCGGGTTCGTTGCACTGGAGGTAGTTGGCAATATTGGACCGGACTGATGTCGGACTGGATGTCCTGATGGTCTTAGCAGTTTGAAGGCGATAAACCAGCCGTGGTGGATAGGCACAATTAATAAAAATATATATGCCAGTGATCATGCCCAAGTGGACTAGACGCGTTTCAGGGTTATTTAATGTAACCCTTTCCTCAGTAGGGTTACATTAAATAACTGAGGAAAGGGTTACATTAAATAACCCTGAAACACGTCTAGTCCACTTGGGCATGATCACTGGCATATATATTTTTATTAATTGTGCCTATCCACCAAGGCTGGTTTATCGCCTTCAAACTGCTAAGACCATCAGGACATCCAGTTCGACTTCAGTCCGGTCCAATATTGCCAACTACCTCCAGTGCAACGAACCCAGCTCCAGCAGCAGCTGATGTCACACGCCGGCAACACGAGGTGAGCTCCTCGTATCCAGTGTATGGTCCTCGTTTCCATCTAGCCAGCGGTGAGGACTTACCATCTCTAGCGCCTGCCAGCGCCAACGTCCTCCCGGCGATCTGTGATCATCGGCGCCTGCCAGCGCCAATCGCCACCGCTTCCACCAGGACCTTGCTGGACTCTACCATTACCATCTGGAACGTTGCACAGAGGACCCAGTGTACCGGCACCATCTACACACTGTGGAAACAGCGCCTCTTACCCAGGTTGCCACCAAAAGGATCGGTAACACTCATTTGAAACTGTTGTAAATTGTTGAACTATTATAAGGATACATTATATTTTAAAGAAGGAAAAGAGGGAAACGATTATACAGGCACCCTCAGCTACATTTCACTTATTGTGCAGTTGGTGCCTAGATACCAGCGGTAAAACACCAGCTGCACATTAGAAACTCACTATATGCCAGTGATATTATCATTATGCCATTAATATTGTCTTAACTTTTGGTATTTTTGTCATTTCACATTTTTATGTACATTATTACCTAAAGGTGGTTTTTATTTTATATGTTCTTCTCACATGGGCCCTGTGAGAAGTAACTAACTACAGTCTATTTATCCTATTTTAATACATTGTTTATATTATTATCATTAAAGCACGATCCAGACAATCATTTACTTGAATTTTCTCATTCAATATCCATATCATTATTTACTCACTTAGAAGGTCCGGGCAACTTCTCACTATTGGCTTTTCCTTTTTGTGCAATTAGGGTATAGTTGCATGCCCTAGCTTGACCTCGGTGTGTGTTATTATTGTGAGCTGCACATACACCCCTTTTTTTTTTCTTTAGATTTGTAAATTACTTCCATTAATAAATCTTAATCCTTCCAGTACTTATTAGTGGTTGTATACTACAGAGAAAATTATTTTCTATTTGGATTTCTTTTCTGTCACGACCACAGTGCTCTCTGCTGACAAATGTCCATAGCAGCATATGTTTGCTATGGGGAATGTCTCCTGCTCTGGACAGTTCCTGACATGGACAGAGGTGTCAGCAGAGAGCACTATGGTCATGACAGAAGGGAAATCCAAAAAGAAAATAATTTCCTCTGTAGTATACAGCCGCTAATAAATACTGGAAGGATTAAGATTTTTTTTAATAGAAGTAATTCACAAATCTGTTTAACTTGCTGGCATCAGTTGGTGAAAAAAAAAAAAGTTTTTCACCAAGCCTTTCACCGCTTACAACATGATGGCACAGTCAGATATATAACTCATATCTCCGAAAGGCAGGAAAAAAATAGCAACTAGTCCATTCATAAGCCACGCACTTTACATTTTTTTGTCCCCTGCTTGGATGAGGGTGAGGCCTCTTAGATTTATTAAAGAAATAGCACAGCAGCACAGAGTATTTCTAGAGGGAACTGTAGTGAGTCAGACTGTCTGCTTCGCTACAGTTCCTGCCAGAAATACTCTGTGCTGCTGGGAAGCCTACTCCATCTTCTACCTGCCTTTCACCGCCCCCTACATGATGGTACAGTCAGAGATATAAGTTATATTTCACATATAACTTACATCTCAGACTGTGTCATCATGTAGGGAGCAGTGAAAGGCAGGTAGAAGATACATACAACTATACAATTCATAAGCCACCCACCTGCCTGACCAGGCCAGTCTGTTTTTGGGTCCATGCAGATGTCGACTGAGAAAGCTGGCAGAGAGATCAGGGGCACTTCTTCAGCAGGGCTCTGTACACTGAGGGCTCTGTTTTTTTCAACCTTATGAACTATGTTACTGAGGACAAGCAGGGCTCTGTACACTGAGGACAAGTAGAGCCCTGTGCACTGAGGACAAATGGGGCTCTGTACACTGAGGATAAATGGGGCTCTGTACATTGAGGACAAGCGGGGCTCTGAACACTGAGGACAACCGGGGCTCTGTACACTGAGGATAAGCAGGGCTATGTACACTGAGGACAAGCAGGGCTCTGTACACTGAGGACAAGCAGGGCTCTCAACACTGAGGACAAGCAGGGCTCTGTGCAGTGAGGACAAGCAAGGCTCTGCACACTGAGGATAAGCAGGGCTCCATACACTAAGGACAAGCAGGGCCCTGTACACTGAGGACAACCGGGGCTCTGTACACTGAGGACAAGCAGGGCTCTGTACACTGAGGACAAGCAGGTCTCCGTACTCTGAGGACAAGCAGGGCTCTGTACACTGAGAACAAGCATGGCTCTCAACACTGAGGACAAGCAGGGCTCTGTACACTGAGAACAAGCATGGCTCTCAACACTGAGGACAAGCAGGGCTCTGTGCAGTGAGGACAAGCAAGGCTCTGCACACTGAGGATAAGCAGGGCTCCGTACACTGAGGACAAGCAGGGCTCCATACACTGAGGACAAGCAGGGCACCGTACACTAAGGACAAGCAGGGCCCTGTACACTGATTGCAGGCACACTGGTCTTCGGCAGCACCAGCAGTGAACCCCGGCGCTGCCATGCTTAGACATGAGGTTCAGCGCCTCTCCCAGACAGCCACCACGGTTCTCTTAAAGGGCCACCGCTACAGTGGCTGTCTGGGAGTGGAATATTGTTAACAGCTCCGAAATCTGAGCCGCAGAGACCTAGCGGCCGCTGTGGGCCCTTTCCCCATGCCGGGCCCGGCTATTTAAAAAAAAAATTTATTTTTATTTTATATGACTGGCGGTGGACAGTGGGCCCTTTTCCCAGCCGGGCCTTTGGACAACATCCGAATGGACTGGCTGGCCAGTCCGCCCCTTCCTGTGGGACACCATCTCTAATAATCTATTTTAACTAGGGCTTATTTATAGGACCATTGCAAAGTTTTCTCTTTCACAGCTCAGTTGGTATATGCTCAGTTCGCATAGATAAAGGTTATTGATGTTATATGATCTATCCAAAGAGGAATTGGGCATGTAGATTTCTTCATGCCTATTCCTTAGTTTCTATGTTAAATAAGCCACTGGTAGAGGTGCCTGCTAGTGTTGAGCGGCATAGGCCATATTCGAATTCGCGAATATTCACGAATATATGGACGAATATTCGTCATATATGAGCGAATATTCGCATATTCGTAATATTCTCGTTTTATTTTCGCATATGCGAAAATTCGCAAATGCGAAAACTAACATATGCGAAAATTTGCATATATAAAAATTTGCATAAGAGAAAATGTGCATATGCGAAAATTAGCATATGTTAATTTTCACATATGCGAAAATTTGCATGCCAGTCTCACACAGTAGTATTAGAGATTTCTTTACACCACACAAGCTGGAAGCAGAGAGGGGTGATCACTGTGATGTGTACTGTGAAAAAAAAAATAATTAAAACACGAATATTCGTAATTACGAATATGTAGTGCTATATTCGCGAATATTCGCGAATTCGCGAATATGCGATATTCGCGAATAAAATTCGCATTGCGAATATTCGCGAGCAACACTAGTGCCTGCAGAACTGTCAATGTTTATGATGGTGTCAGAAGAATTAGCCCTTTGGCAGATATTTCATGTGTATGGCCAGATTTCGTCATGCAGTAACCCCTTTATCCAAAACTGGTAGCCCAGAGAATACTTTCATCCCACCTCCTCCCCTCACTCCTCTCCCACAGCACAGAGAGTAAGAAAAACTACCTGTTTGAATTAGTGCTGATGCTGCTGTGATCACAGGTTTTTGGTTAAATTAACAGTCACATCTACATCTTGTAATTCTGTGTTAGGGTAGTTGGTTTATTTTAGCTTTATTTTAATTTCTCGAATGCACACAGAGCTTCAAATCCTAAGAGGTTTACTATTAGTAGACTTCAATTTATTATTTATTCAAAGTTTTGGGCATTTTCCTACTGTTTACCCATGTAAAAACATCACTGTCTATATAGCTGTAAAGGTGACACTGCCTAATAAAAGATATCAATGATACAGCAATAAATGTAATTAACTATTTGAAATAACTATAAAAATAGGCTATAAAAACCCACCAGGTAACTCCTAAGCAAAGAACGTTACATTCTAAATAAACAATGTACTAAAAATGTCTTGTAAATTTGCCGGCTGATGTCAAATTCAGAACTGTATTAATGCAACCAAGCTACAGGCCAAATACTGTCACATTCTACAGAGCTATGAAAACACCTACAGGTGTCACTTTTTCCTCACATTTTTGCGTAATTTTCTAATTAAAAGGACCAAAAGAATCTGAGGAAACAATAAATTTTTGAGACATAATTGCATGAATACCATACCTTGCCTATTGTTATATTTTTTTGTTAAACATAGTAATAAGTATAGTTACAGAATCTTATAGTAGATCATATCAGGGAAAAGTGACATCATCCTCACATTCCTCAGCCTATAGTTTCCCTTACCATGCTCACAGACCCCCTGCAAATGTTCAGAAACCTCATGATTTACCAAAAAATCCACTTGGACTAAAACAGTAAATAGACATGAAGAAAGAAGAATGTCTTTTTCTTTGAATGAGAGATGGAAGATGGACCAAGTGGCTTCGGCATAAAGGGGAGACGAGGGGGACAAGTAGCAAGGTGACAACCGAGTGGCACAGAGCACACAGCTCACATATGATATCAGAACATATTTGGGGGAGATTTATCAAAACCTGTGCCGAGGAAAAGTTGCCCATAGCAACCAATCAGATCGTTTCTTTCATTTTTCAGAGACCTTTTTAACCCCTTAACGACGCAGGACGTATATTTACGTCCTGCGCCGGCTCCCGTGATATGAAGCGGGATCGCACCGTGATCCCGCATCATATCGCGTCGGTCCCGGCACTAATCAATGGCCGGGACCCGCGGCTAATACCACACATCACCGATCACGGCGATGTGCGGTATTAACCCTTTAGAAGCGGCGGTCAAAGCTGACCGCCGCTTCTAAAGTGAAACTGAAAGTATCCCTGCTGCTCAGTCGGGCTGTTCGGGACCGCCGCGGTGAAATCGCGGCGTCCCGAACAGCTGATCGGACACCGGGAGGGCTCTTACCTGCCTCCTCGGTGTCCGATCGACGAATGACTGCTCCGTGCCTGAGATCCAGGCAGGAGCAGTCAAGCGCCGATAATGCTGATCACAGGCGTGTTAATACACGCCTGTGATCAGGATGAGAGATCAGTGTATGCAGTGTTATAGGTCCCTATGGGACCTATAACACTACAAAAAAAAAAGTTTAAAAAAAAGTGTTAATAAAGGTCATTTAACCCCTTCCCTAATAAAAGTTTGAATCACCCCCCTTTTCCCATAAAAAAAATAAAACAGTGTAAAAAAAAAAAAAATAAACATATGTGGTATCGCCGAGTGCGTAAATGTCCAAACTATAAAAATATATAATTAATTAAGCCGTACGGTCAATGGCGTACGCGGAAAAAAATTCCAAAGTCCAAAAAAGCGTATTTTGGTCACTTTTTATAACATTAAAAAATGAATAAAAAGTGATTAAAAAGTCCGATCAAAACAAAAATCATACCAATAAAAACTTCAGATCAGGGCGCAAAAAATGAGTCCTCATAATGCCCCGTATGTGGAAAAATAAAAAAGTTATAGGGGTCAGAAGATGACATTTTTAAACATATAAATTTTCCTGCATGTAGTTATGATTTTTTCCAGAAGTGCGACAAAATCAAACCTATATAAGTAGGGTATCATTTTAACCGTATGGACCGATTTTTACCGAAATATGCACTGCGTAGAAACGGAAGCCCCCAAAAGTTACAAAATGGTGTTTTTTTTTTCGATTTTGTCGCACAATGATTTTTTTTTCCGTTTCGCCGTGCATTTTTGGGTAAAATGACTAATGTCACTGCAAAGTAGAATTGGCGACGCAAAAAATAAGCCATAATATGGATTTTTAGGTGGAAAATTGAAAGGGTTATGATTTTTAAAAGGTAAGGAGGAAAAAACGAAAGTGCAAAAACGGAAAAACCCTGAGTCCTTAAGGGGTTAAAATGAAAGACGCGATCTGATTGGTTGCTATGGGCAACTGAAAAGCCCTGTGGTTGATGAAAAGAAGAAGAATTGGTGCAGAGTGTATATTAGGATATTGTATCTCATTCTCATTTCAGCCTTGGGCAGCATTCATTTCAAATGATATGCACCTCCAAAATAATTATATAAGAAATCAAATGATCACTGCTTTAATTCCTCTAGTAGGACAAAATATGTTTAATTACATAAATAAATTAACTAATTAAAAATTATGGTTATTAAAGTTTTATAATCCCCATCTCAAAAACAAATAAATAATGAATCAATAACGTTAATAGTGAACTGTATAAAAATGCCAGAATTCCTGGTTTATTTTGAAACTTACCACCCAAAAAGAGAGATAAAAGCCAATCAATACATTTCATGTACACCCACAATGGAACCAACAAAGCAGCAATTCATCACACAAAAAACAAGCTGTGGTATGGAGCGGTCCATGAAAAAATAAAATAAGTTATGGCTCTTTGAATGCAACAATCCAAAATTAACATTTCTCTCATGTTTTTATTGTGTAATTTATTTGTTATCTCTATGTTCATACAGACCTACAGAATAGTGTTGAGCGCAAACACTTGAAATGCAAATTTTTACCACCAATATCGGCAGTTTCGCAAATATTTAGAATATAATGAAATATATTCATAATGACAAATATTTGTTTTTTTAAAGCAAATTTATGCGAATATCGGCACTTTCAGAATGGACACTGATCCCTCCCTTCTTTTAGTTGAAAAACATAATTGTGGATGCGCACTATGCAAATTTTCTTACTAATTTCTGCATTAAAAAAACAAACGTATCGATTATGCAAATTTTGCGAACATAGGTCGAATTTTCATCCATATATTCGCGAAGTATCGCAAATTTGAATATGGCCCCTGCCGCTCATCACTACTACAGAATAAAGATTGCATATTATTTGTACCTGACGATAAACAGTGAAAACAATATCTATGTTATTGCTGACTTGTTTTTCATTCCTTAAAAACATATAAAGGGTATAAAAATGTAAAATTGTATTTGAACCCCCCCCCCCCTCCCTCCGGCAACATATATTTTTATGCCCTTATCCCCCTTTATTAACCTCCCTGGCGGTATGATTCTGTCTGGAAATGTGTACCAAAAGCGGTACAATTTTTTTTAACTGAATTTCACATCTCCCTCCGTCCATTTCACATCTCCCCCGTCACATTCCCCTCTCCCTTGTCACATCCCCAGTCACATTCTCCCCCCTCCTTGTCACATTCTCCCCCCTCCTTGTCACATTCTCCCCCCTCCTTGTCACATTCTTCCCCCCTTGTCACATTCCCCCCCTTGTCACATTCTCCCCCTTCATGTTACATTCCCCTCCCCCTGTCACATCCCCCCCCCTTGTCACATCCCCCCTTCATGTCACATTCCCCTCCCCCTGTCACATCCCCCCTTCATGTCACATTCCCCTCCCCCCCTTGTCACATCCCCCCTTCATGTCACATTCCCCTCCCCCGTCACATCCTCCCTTCATGTCACATTCCCCTCCCCCCCTGTCACATCCCCCCCTGTCACATTCCCCCCCCCAGTCACATTCTCCCCCTTGTCACATTCCCCCCTTGTCACATTCCCCCCTTGTCACATTCCCCCCTTGTCACATTCCCCCCTTGTCACATCCCCCCCCCTCTGTCACATTCTTCCTATCCCCCCCTTGTCACCTTGTCCTGCAGCAAATACACTAGGTTTGCCGGCAGATTTCAAACCTAGTGTATTTGCTGCAGAACAAGCCCTTTCCCCTTCAGCCAATCACAGGCTTTACACCACTGCGGCCTGTGATTGGCTGAAGATGAATAGTGAAGAGAGGACACCTCGGACCGCACGGAGGGGAACGGCATCTGCAGGGACCGGGACTAGGTGAGCAAAAGTTTTTTTTATTTTGCTACTTCTTCCTTTTACACTTAGCTCAGTGTTTTTCTACCAGGGGGCCTCCAGCTGTTGTGAAACTACTACTCCCAGCATGCCCGGACAGCCTTTGGCTGTTCAGGGATGCTGAGAGTTGTAGTTTTGCAACAGCTGGATGCCCCCTGGTAGGGAAACACTGACTTTTAGTATTTTTCTTTACCTGCTCTGTCCGGCCCCCGCAACGGGAGCCGACCCGAGCAGATAATCGCAAGTTTTCCCGGGGGCCGCATCGCTATATCGCATTGCTTTTGCGATATATCGTGCAGCCCGGCCGGGAACTCTGTAATTCTACCCCGAGCGTGACTCGGGGTTACCGATCCTGGCAGGGAAAATTAACCCCGAGTCACGCTCGGGATTACCGCTCAGGAGGTTAAAGAGTTTATCTAGGAATTAAAAAAACAAAAACTATTTTCTTTCAAAAATGGTTCCCCGTCTATCTCCAGGTTGGATATGGCTCTGCAGCTCAGTTCCATAGAATAGAATGGAGCCAAGTTGCCATGCCACACACAACCTGGGGACAGACGGGGAGCTGTTTTTGAAAGAAATTTGCTTGTTTTCCTATTCCTGGATAACCCCTTTAACATATTCTCTAAAATGGTGGCATTGGAAAATACAAAGCCCACATATAGCTTCATCAATGGAAAAATGTATGAAGCTTTTGAAATCATAGTTGGACTGAGGTACTTAGGGCCCACCAATTAAAAAAGAAATGGCATACTTGCCAAGTTTCATCCTGGATACTTCTCTGTGTCCACAACACCCTTATAGATAACAAGCTTTTAGTCAAACAACTCTCCGAATGCCCTAAAGTTATAAAGCTCTCTGTTTCTGAGAGATTTAGTCTGTTAACCCCTTTAGGACATCTGTTTTTTTTCCACTTTTGCACTTTTGTTTTTTCTGCCTCACCTTCTAAAAATCATAACACTTTCAATTGTCTACCGACAGACCCATATGAGGGCTTGTTCTTTGCGCTACCAATTTTACTTTGTAATGACATGAATAATTTCACAAAAAAATCTACGGCGCAACCAAAAGAAAATATTTGTGGGGCAAAGTTTTTTTTTTTTTAACGCCATTTTGTAACTTTTGGGGGATTCTGATGCACCATGATCTCTAATTTTTATCAGTACCATTTTTGTTTTGATGGGACCTTTAGATCGCTTCCTATACATTTTGTTAGGGTACACAAAGTGACCAAAAATACTCAATTCTGGTATATTTTTATGTACAGTGGTCCCTCAACATACGATGGTAATTCGTTCCAAACGACCCATCATTTGTCGAATCCATCGTATGTTAAGGGATCCGTGCAATGTAAAGTATAGTAAAATGTACTCACCTGTCCTCACCGCTCCCGATGCTGTCCCAGGGGCTCCCGATGCTGTCCCGCTGCTCTGGTGTCTTCTTCGCGATCCTCCGGCTTCTTCCGCATCTTCTGCAGGGTACGGGCCTCGCTTTCTGGTGACGTTATTACGCTGCTGTGCCGGCGCGGCGTGCGTAGTGACGTAATAACGACGCCGGAAAGCGAGGCCCGGACCCTGGAGAAGATGCGCAAGACACCGGAGGATCGCGAAGTGGACCCGGAGCAGCGGGAATAGGTAAGCGAACCTGCCAGGGATGCTTAAACTGCTATCCTACAGCAGCTTAAGCATTGTGCGCTGTCGGATAGCAGTTAATGCGATGGCCCCGACATATAAAAGCATCGTATGTCGATGCTGACATCAACATGCGATGGCCTCTTAGAGGCCATTGTATGTCGATTTTATCATATGTCGGGGCCATCGTAGGTCGGGGGGTTACTGTATACGCCATTGACTGTTCAGTTTAATTAATTTTATATTTTAGTAGTTTGGACATATATGCACGTGGCAAAACCACATATGTTTACTTTTGCTTAGATATTTGTTTTTTTATGGGAAAAGGGGAGTTATTCAAAATTTTATTGGGGAAGGCGATAAATCACATTTATTAACTTTTTTTCTTCACTTTTTGTACCTTATTTTTTAGTCCCTATAGAAGACTATTACATGCAATCCTTAGATTGCATACACTGTTCAATGCTATGCCGTTGATCAGTGTTATCGTTGGACGATTGTTCCAGCCTGCTGAACAAGGCACCAAGGCACCAATTAGGTGGTGAGGAGGCAGGTAAGTGCCTTCCAGTCATCCTCTCAGCTGATGGTGACACCGTTGAGCTACCGGGATGTTATTTTTTACTCTGATCGCGGCGTCTAATGGGTTAATACTGGACATCATCGTGATGTCTGGCATTAGCAATGGGTCCCAGCTGGACCAGTCACCAGGACCACTCCACTATGACAGGGAGTCAGCTCTTGACAGAAGGGGAGCGGGACAAGGATGTACTTGTATGCCCTTCACCCTCAAGCGGTTACTAAATGTGACAACATAACAAAGGTAAACTTATGGTTGTTTAGTGGTCATATATATTGTTAACATAGGTAAGCTAATTTTCTATGCATGGTAATACTTCCTAATATTACCTTTAATTAATAGTGATACAGTTACCAAATCATATTACTGTACAACAAACACATATTCTCACCATACATTACCAATAATACCAGTATACAAGGGGCAAATAATACTGCCATACTATGACCACTACCATTACCATACTATGCCATACTGCCATACCATGACCACTTTCCATTAGCCACATTGTGTCTTATACCATCATACTGTTAATTAATAAAACCCACTATAAAAAGACCAATAATATATAAGACTAAAGATTTCTTAGTGCCACAAGAAACATTTTAGGGTCCTTGCGCCAGTACCATTCTCTTACCTATACAAACTCCCAACCTGTAATGCCCCACACAGTAAAAGTACCCACTTAGTGCCCCCATATAGTAGACAGTATGCAGTCCCCTCTTTGCCTTCATATAGTAGTAAGGTCTCTCTGTGCCCCAACCTAGATGTTAGCCACCCCTCTGTTTCCCCCATATAGTAGATAGGCCCCTTTGTGCACCCATACAGTCATCGCTGTAAATGTTGGCACCCTTGAAATTTTTCTAGAAAATGAAGTATTTATCACAGAAAAGGATTGCAGTAACACATGTTTTGCTATACACATGTTCATTCCCTTTGTGTGTATTGAAAATAAACCAAAAAAGGAGGAAAAAAAGCAAATTGAACAATGTCAAAGTCCAAAAATGGGCTGGACAAAAGGATTGGCACCCTTTCAAAATTGTGGAAAAATAAGATTGTTTCAAGCATATGATGCTCCTTTAAACTCACCTGGGACAAGTAACAGGTGTGGGTAAAATAAAAATCACACCGGAAAGCAAATAAAAAGGAGAGAAGTTCACTTAGTCTTTGCATTGTGTGTCTCTGTGTGCCACACTAAGCATGGACAACAGAAAGAGGAGAAGAGAACTGTCTAAGGTCTTGAGAACCAAAATTGTTGAAAAATATACACAATCTGAAGGTTACAAGTCCATCTCCAGAGATCTAGATTTGCCTTTGTCCACAGTGCGCAACATTATCAAGAAGTTTGCAACCCATGGCACTGTAGCTAATCTCCCTGGGCGTGGTCAGAAGAGAAAAATTCATGAAAGGTGTCAATGCAGGGTAGTCTGGATGGTGGATAAGCAGCCCCCAACAAGTTTCAAAGATATTCAAGCTGTCCTGCAGGCTCAGGAAGCATCAGTGTCCGGGTGAACTATCTATCGACATTTAAATGAAATGAAACGCTATGGCAGGAGACCAAGGAGGACCCCACTGCTGACACAGAGACAAAAGCAAGACTAAATTTTGCCAAAATGAACTTGATTAAGCCTAAATCCTTCTGGGAAAATGTCTTATGAATAGATGAGACCAAGATAGAGCTTTTTGGTAAAACACATCATTCTACTGTTTACCGAAAACGGAATGAGGCCTACAAAGAAAAGATTACAGTACCTACAGTGAAATATGGTGGAGGTTCAATGATGTTTTGAGGTTGTTTTGCTGCATCTGGCACTGGGTGCCTTAAATGTATGCAAGGCATCATGAAATCTGAGAAATACCAACGGATTTTGGGTCGCACTGTACAACCCAGTGTCAGAAAGCTGGGTTTGCCACAGAGATCTTGGGTCTTCCAGCAAGACAATGACCCCAAACATATGTCAAAAAGCACCCAGAAATGGATGGCAACAAAGTGCTGGAGAGTTCTGAAGTGGCCAGCAATGAGTCCAGATCTACATCCTGTGAACCTGTGGATAGATCTTAAAATTGCTGTTGGGAAAAGGCGCCTTCCTGGTGGGTGCAAGGGGGGCCGGCCGCACCGGGTGCAACATCTGGGGGGGGGCGCGCTCACACTCGCAGCTCTCTGCCCCTTCCTGGCTCACTCACTCTCTCTGCAGTGCTGGCTGTGCGAATCCGTTCTGAGCCGCCGGGTCGCCGCCCACTGTGGAGGCAGTGGCGGATCCAGGGGGGGGGGGGGGGGGCAACTGGGCAATTGCCCCCCCTCGAGATTGTTGCCCCTCTTCCTGAACTATCGCATGGTGGAGGCGGAGCTGTCGGCTGTCCCGCTCCACCACCCCTTTCTCACGCCCGTCACCTTGCTATCACCCTGCTCCATTCCTGCAGTCAGTGAGAGCCAATCACGGCAGGCCGGCGCGATGACATCACATCATCGCGCCCGGCGCCCTGAGATCACGTCCCCGCGGCTCTCACAGACTGCAGGAATGGAGCAGCCGCAGCATGGGAGAAAGGTGACGGGCGTGAGAAAGGGGAGGGGGGAGCAAATTATAAGTGAGAGGGGCAAATGATGAGTAAGGGATACATGTCGGGGGTATTATATGTGGGGACACATGACAGGACCCCCCCCCCGTCATGTGCCCCTCATATATAATGCCCCCCCTGACATGTGCCCTTCACATATAATGCCCCCTGTCCTGCCCCCTCACGGGACATTATAAGTCAGGGTCAAATGTCAGGGGGGCATTATATGTGAGGGGCACATGTCAAGGGGCAATAAATGTGGGGGCACAGGACAGGGGCCCCCTGTCATGTGCCCATATAATGCACATATAATGCCTCCCTGCCATTTGCCGCTTACTTATAATACCCAAAGTCATGTGTCTTGGATCATCTCCAGGGTATGGTTCCATTTTGATGTTTAGTTTTTGTTCTTGATATTTTTTGACATTTACGATGGTTGTGAGACGACATATAATAGCATGGCCCATGCTAGGTTACTACATTTTTAGATTTGTATTCATAGACCTGCTGAAAATGTGGAGAATGTGTAATGCATGTTCGCACTCAATAAAGTGTTTGAAAATAAACTTGTATTTAGATGCATTTTACTTTAATTACATCAGTATTTTCATAATAAACAATACATGTGCTTAGGGGGTAAGGGTTTCTTTAATCTAGTGGAAGAGACTCGAGTGCTAAAATCCACGGGTTAGGGGGTGCAAATTACTTGCCTTGCCCCGGGTGCTGACAACCCACGCTATGCCACTGCGTCCAATAAGAGAGACCTAGAGCAGTTTGCAAAGGAAGAGTGGCCCAACATTCCGGCTGAGAGGTGTAAGAAGCTTATTGATGGTTATATGAGGCAACTGATTTCAGTAATGTTTTCCAAAGGGTATGCAACCAAATATTAAGTTAAGGGTGCCAATAATTTTGTCCAGCCCAAGTTCGGAGTTTAGTGTGACATTATGTCCAATTTGCTTTTTTTCCCTCCTTTTTTGGTTTAGTTCCAATACACACAAAGGGAATAAACGTGTATAGCAAAACATGTGTTACTGCAATCCTTTTCTGTGAGAAATACTTACAGTGGGGATCAAAAGTTTGGGCACCCCAGGTAAAATTTGTATTACTGTGCATAAAGAGGCCAAGGAAACATGGAAAAATCTCCAAAAGGCATCAAATTACAGATTAGACATTCTTATAATATCTCAACAAAAGTTAGATTTTATTTCCATCATTTACACTTTCAAAATAACAGAAAACAAAAAAAATGGAATCTGCAAAGTTTGGGCACCCTGCAGAATTTATAGCATGCACTGCAAAGCTGAGACCTGCCAGTGTCATGAATTGTTCTCAATCTTCATCTGGGAAGACCAGGTGATGTCAATCTCAAAGGTTTTAAGAAATCTGAAATTGAAAATAGTTGATGCTCACAATGCTGGAGAAGGCTATAAGAAGATAGCAACATGTTTTCAGATGTCAAGATCCTCTGTTCGGAATGTAATTAAGAAATGGCAGTCATCAGGAACAGTGGAAGTTAAAGCAAGATCTGGAAGACCAAGAAAAATATCAGACAGAACAGCTCGCAGGATTGTGAGAAAACCAATTCAAAACCCACATTTGACTGCACAATCTCTCCAGAAAGATCTGGCAGACACTGGAGTTGTGGTACACTATTCCACTATAAAGAGATACTTGTACAAATATGGTCTTCATGGAAGAGTCATCAGAAGAAAATCTCTTCTACGTCCTCACCACAAAAACAGCGTTTGAACTTTGCAAATGAACATATAGACAAGCCTGATGCATTTTGGAAACAAGTTCTGTGGACTGATGAGGTTAAAATTGAACTTTTTGGCCAGAATGAGTAAAGGTACGTTTGGAGAAGAAGGGGAACAGAATTTAATGAAAAGAACCTCTGTCCAACTGTTAAGCATGGGGGTGGATCAATCATGCTTTGGGGTTGTATTGCAGCCAGTGGCACAGGGAACATCTCACGAGTAGAAGTAAAAATGGATTCAATAAAATTTCAGCATATTTTGGATGCTAACTTGATGCCATCTGTGAAAAAGCCAAAGTTAAAGAGAGGATGGCTTCTACAAATGGATGATCCTAAACACACCTCGAAATCCACGGGGGATTACATCAAGAGGCGTAAACTGACCTCAACATAATTGAAAATCTATTGGTAGACCTTAAAAGAGAAGTGTGTGACAGACAGCCCAGAAACCTCAAAGAACTGGAAGACTTTTGTAAGAAAGAATGGGTAAAGATACCTCAAACTAGAATTGAAAGACTCTTGGCTGGCTACAAAAAGCATTTACAAGCTGTGATACTTGCCAAAGGGGGAAATACAAGATATTAACTCTGCAGGATGCCCAAACTTTTTTAGACACCATTTTTTTTGTTTTCTGTTATTTTGAAAGTGTAAATGATTAAAATAAAATCTAACTTTTGTTGACATATAAGAATGTCTAATCTGTAATTTTTCCATCTTTCCTTGGCTTCTTTATGCATATTAATTCAAATTTTTACCTGGGGTGCCCAAACTGTTTATCCCCACTGTAGTCTTCTAGAAAAATTTCAGGGGTGCCAACATTTATGGCCATGACTGTATAGTATTAGGCCTCCTCTGTGCTCCATATATTAGTGAGGCCTCTCTGTTTCAGTACAGTAGTAAGGACCCCTATGTGTCTGAAAGAATTGCAAAGACCTGAAAAGTCAGCTCTTCAGTGATTTTAAGGGGTTCTCTAACTATACATATTGATCCTAAGGATAGGCCATCAATATCTGATCGGCTGGGTAACAACACCTGACCCCCCACGATCAACTGTTCTGCAGAACCATTATGGCTGGAAGCAGGACGGTTCCATTAACTGTGTGTTACCTATGCTGAGTTAACACAGCTCAGCAACAATTCACGTCAGTGGGTGCTGCCATATATGCTTACTGCCATTCTGATATGTAATGGTCTATCCTCCTGATGACAGGCCATCAATATGCAAAACTGGAGAGCCCCCTTTTAATAGCCTGTTTGGGAATTCTGTGTCACTCTCCCCAGGCAGTCCATTATAAATAAGAGTAAATGAAGAAGTGAGTAATTCTAAATGTCTAACATTACATGCTCTATGAGTGGCTAGAAACAAGGATCTTCTAGGACTTTAAACAGCAAGCTATGTGATGCTTCTTGTTGCTGACTCACCAATATATAATGGTGGAAGCTGTACTCAAAAGGATTCTTAGACAATTAGAACACAACAAAGTCACTGTTGATTTACAGGAAACCTGCTTATTTCTTAAATACCTTATGTGGATATGTACACATTTGGATAGTCTACTGCCTCAGGGCACTTTCCTGTTCTAACCAGTGTGAAGCACCATTTGCAACAGTTAAATTGGTTAGTAATGCTTACAATCTTACAGTATTATTTAGTCAGGAATGCTGTTACTGGGGTTGTAACACGTAATCTGGTTCAGGGCAAACCATGTCTGTGGCCAACCAGATGTTCAATAACTTATACATACGTATCCATGATGAAAGATACCTGAACATCTACAGATATATTCATATATCAATACAGTTCTTTTACACTAGGCTCAACAAACAAGTGGAAGAACGTGTAACAAAAGGAATGGTATTACATAGGAACACAGGTGAATGTGGATCCGCTGGACCTGTGTGGCAGATGACTCGGACCATACAAGGGAGTGGAGTCTAAGATGCCGCTAGTTTTTACCAGAGCCCACCGCAAAGCGGGATGGACTTGCTGCGGCAGGTGGAACCCAGGTCGCTACCCCTGGTACGGCTCGACCACACAGGCGGCTGAAGAGATGTGAGACACAGGAGGCAGCTCAGTCTGGATAGCAGAAGGTCAGGGCAGGCGGAACAGTAGCGTAGTCAAGACGTAGCAAGAGTTCAGTAGGCAGGCGGCAGAGGAGCAAGGTCAAAGTCATAAAGCAAGGGATCAGATACACGGCAAGGCAATACTGAGGAACGCTTTCTCAAGGGAGTGAGGAGGGTGGAGGAATTTATAAATGAGCCACAGTTGAATTACACTAATGAGCGTACTGGCTCTTTAAATCTTAAAGGATCAGAGAGGCAGAGGCGGAGGCAGGAGAAACACCCGGACAGTGACGAGCTGGGGCTAGCATACGGGCGCGATTCCTGCGATGCGAGTCCCAGCCCCTTCGGCAGCAGTAGGTAAGGGGACCATGCGCTCACGGCCAGTATGTGAGGCCGGAGCGCATAATGTAACAGTACCCCCCCCTTTGGTCTCCTGAGAAGGACACTCTCCAGGATATTCTCCTCAGGCTCCTAAGATCTCTCCTCAGGACCGTAACCCTCCCTGTCGACCAAAAAAAATTGTTTACCTCTCACAGTTTTTGTCGCAAGAATCTGTTTAACTTTGTAGACCTGAGAAGAACCGGAGACAGGTGTGGGGACAAGATTCTTCTGAGAGAACCGGTTTATGACAAGAGGCTTGAGGAGAGAGACGTGGAAGGAATTGGGAATACGTAACGTAACAGGTAGACTGAGTTTGTAAGAGACAGGATTGATTTTTGTAGAATCTGGAAGGGACCAAGGTAGCGGGTACCGAGCTTGTAACAAGGGATCTTGAAGCGGATGTACTTGGATGAAAGCCACACCATGTCACCAGGAGAGGACGGAGGAGGTCTTCTACTTTTATCCACTTGCGCCTTCATACGTGAAGAAGCCTGGGATAACGACTGTCAGGTCTGTAGCCAGATGGTGGCGAAGTCACGAACCAGCTCATCAACAGCAGGCACAGCGGAGGAGACTGGGAGAGGAAGAGGAGAACGGAGATAGAGTCCGTTGACATCAAAAAAGGGGGACAACCTTCTGGACTCGGAATCCTTATGATTAAATGAGAATTCAGCCCATGGGAGAAGGTCGACCCAATCATCTTGGCGAGCTGAAACAAAATGCCGAAGATAAGTCTCAAGGATTTGATTAACCCTCTCCACCTGACAGTTGGACTGAGGGTAGTAGGCCGAGGAGAAGTCCAGATTGATGTCCAGAGGGTTACAAAGGGCACGTCAGAACTTTGAGACAAATTGCACACCTCGATCCGAAACGATATGCTGAGGAAGACCATGTAAACGAAAGACATGTAACAAGAAGTACTTTGCACACTGCGGGGCAGAGGAAAGACCTGGTAGAGGAATGTAATGAGCCATCTTGAATAACCGATCTACAACAACCCAGACAGTGTTATTATGAGATGGTGGCCAATCGTTGATGAAATCCATGGCGATATGGGACCAGGGAGTCTCTGGAATGGGTAAAGGCTGTAAGAGTCCTGACGAGGAGTTTTGTCACGGGCACATGTTTCACAGGACCGAACAAAATCAGAAACATCACGTTCAAGATGGGGCCACCAGTAGTTCTGGGAAATAAAAAGTAGAGTCTTGTGTATTAGTGTTGAGCGGCATAGGCCATATTCGAATTCGCGAATATTCGCAAATATATGGACGAATATTCGTCATATATTCACGAATATTCGCATATTCGTTATATTCTCGTTTTATTTTCGCATATGCGAAAATACGCGTATGCGAAAATTAACATATGTAAAAATTCGCATATGCGAATATTAGCATGTGTTAATTTTCGTATATGTGAATTTTCGCACGCCAGTCTCACACAGTAGTATTACAGCCTTCTTTACACCACACAAGCTGGAAGCAGAGAGGGGTGATCACTGTGATGTGTACTGTGAAGAAAAAAAAAAAACGAATATTCGTAATTACGAATATATAGCGCTATATTCGCGAAATTTGCGAATTCGCGAATATGCGATATTCGCGAATAATATTCGAATTGCGAATATTCGCGAGCAACACTATTGTGTATTCCAGGATGTCCTGCTGTCAAGCAAGAATGACCCCATTTCAGGACCTTTCGTCTCAATCTGGCAGGCACAAAGGATTTTCTCGGAGGAAATTGCTGAATCTCGGCAGGAAACAAACAGTCAAGAGGAATAATATGCCTAGGCGTGGAGTCCAAACCAATGACATCAGAGGACCTGGAGAGAGCATCAGCCCTCATGTTCTTGTCTGCTGGATGGAAGTGAATGAAGACGTTGAACGTAGAAAAGAACAGTGACCATCTTGCCTGGTGGGGGTTCAAACGCTGAGCAGACTAAAGGTATAGAAGATTCTTATGGTCGGAATAGATGCTGACCGGATGAGAAGAACCTTCCAATAAATGTCGCCATTCCTCCAAAGCTAGCTTAATAGCGAGGAGTTCACAATCTCCAATGGAGTAATTCCTCTCAGCAGCAGAAAAGGTCTTGGAGAAGAACCCACAAGTTACACTCTTGCCCTTAGCGTCTTTCTGAGTGAGAACGGCACCCGCTCCAATAGATGAGGCATCAACCTCCAAAGCAAAGGGCCTCTCCGGATCAGGTCTTGTAAGCATGGGAGCAGAGGCAAACGCAGACTACAAAGAAGAAACCAGCTCCAGCAGGAGAAGAGGACTTAAGGATAAATCCCTTTTGGAGATTCTGCTGGATATACTCAGCCATGGCTTTGGTCTCAGGAACTGATAGAGGGTATATCCTTCCACGAGGAGGAGTGGTACCAGGCAGAACATCAATAGGCCAGTCGTAAGGACAATGTGAAGGCAGAGACTCAGTCTATTTCTTGCAGAAAACATCAGAGAAATCTTGGTAAGGTGGCGGCAGACCAGGTAAAGGAGGAAGACGAGAAACAACTTTACGCAGAACTGGTTGGAGGCAAATTTTGACAGGATTGTCCCCAGCAGATTATTTCTCCAGTTCTCCAATCCAGTTGCAGGGAATGGCGTTGCAGCCAAGGAAGGCCAAGAAGAATCTCAGAAGTACAGTGTGGCGGGAACATAGAATTCAAGCTTTTCTTTATGCGATACTCCCACTTGCATAACGAGAGATTCAGTACGGAAGTGATCCTTACAGTCCAGATTTTGTCCATTAACAAAGCAGATGAACAAGCGCTTGGCAAGCCGAGTAAGGAGAAGATGATACCTGTTGACTAAAGCTGCATCAATAAAGTCACCTGCTGATCCAGAATCCAAAAATGATGTAGCTGTTGCAGGAATAGTTAAGCATGGAGAGGTAGTATTCACACCCAGGGACGCCTCTCCCACGTATCCTAGGTGCGGGCGAACTGTACAGGCCTTGAGAAAGGGCTTCGGGCTAGCGCAATACAAGCACAAATTCTCATTGCGTTGTCATGATCTCTCCTGTTGCGGAAGACGAGAACGTTCTCCCTGTATAACCTCTTCGGCAAGAGGCGCAGGAAACTGAAGATGTGGACATTGAACCACGGATGTCATGCGGGCAGGTTCCCTCTCTAAGCGCAGTTCCTGTTGTCTCTCAGCAAAACGCACATCAATGTGTGTGGCCAAGTGGATACGTTCTGTAAAAGATGGAGGATCATGTGCAGCAAGGGCATCTTTAATGCTGCTAGACAGTCCTTTTTTGAATGTGGCACACAAGGCCTCATCATTCCAGGCACGTTCAGAGGCTAGAATGTGGAATTGAACCTCGTAGTCACCAACTGAAGAATTCCCTTGATAGAGGTTCAGTAGCGCCATCTCAGCTGAAGAGGCATGTGCGGGTTCCTCAAAGACACTGTGAAATTCTGCCAAGAAGGCCGATAAATTGGAGGATACTGGATCACCACGGTCCCAAACGGGAGTAGGAATAAGATAGAGGAAGAGTGTTTGGCAACTGTGGGAATGGGGACAGTGGGCTCAATGCTGTGCTCCTGCTGCTGTTTGTGACGTGTGGTGGTGCTCAGGTCAGTGGCCTACCAAGGGGGGGGGGGGGGGGGGCGATCCGCCCCGGGTGCCACTCAAGGGGGGTGCCAGGGGCGGACTGACCCACCACTGCAACTACTGAGGATATGGGACACTTTTCCCAGATCCCCAGCAGACAGCGCTACATTCTCCTGTAGGCGCGATACACGCACATACAGGAGAAGGCATCCCCTCTGTATGAGCCGCATCCGCAGCTACACAGAGGAGACCTGACCTCCACCACCATGCAGCACGCAGTACAGGCGCCGGTGACATCACTCATCGGCACCTGTACTGTGGAGGGGAGAAGACGTGGGCCCTGCAGCTGAGGAGATAGCTGCGTGGGATATCAGGTGAGCTTCCTTTTTTAAATTTTTTTTTATCCTGCCTATACCTACAGGGAAGAGGGGGGGTGCTCTGCATATACTTATGGGAAAAGGAGGGAGAGGGGAGTGCTCTGCATATACCTATGGGAAAGGGAGGGAGAGGGGGGTGCTCTGCATATACCTATGGGAAAGGGAGGGAGAGGGGGGGTGCTCTGCATATGCCTATGGGAAAGGGAGGGAGAGGGGGGTGCTCTGCATATACCTATGGGAAAGGGAGGGAGAGGGGTGGTGCTCTGCATATACCTTTGGGAAAGGGAGGGAGAGGGGGGTGCTCTGCATATACCTATGGGAAAAGGAGGGAGAGGAGGGGTGCTCTGCATATACCTATGGGAAAGGGAGGGAGATGGGGGGGTGCTCTGCATATACCTATGGGAAAGGGAGGGAGGGGGGGGGGTTGTAGCACTGCATATACCTATGGGGAAGAGGGGGGGTGTAGCTCTGCATATATCTATGGGAAAGAGGGTGGGGTGTAGCTCTGCATATACCTATGGGGAAGAGGGGGGGGGTGTAGCTCTGCATATACCTATGGGGAAGGGGGGGTGTAGCTCTGCATATACCTATGGGGAAAAGGGGGTGTAGCTCCGCATATACATATGGGAAAGAGGGGGGTGTAGCTCTGCATATACATATGGGAAAGAGGGGGGGTGTAGCTCTGCATATGCCTATGGGAAAGAGGGGGGTAAAACTGCATATACCTATGGGAAAGATGGGGGTTGTAGCTCTGCATATACCTATGGGAAAGAGGGGGGAGTGTAACTCTGCATATACCTATGGAAAAGAGGGGGTGGGGGTGTAGCTCTGCATATAGTTATGGGGAAGAGGGGTGGTGTAACTCTGCATATACCTATGGGAAAGAGGGGGGGTGTAACTCTGCATATACCTATGGGAAAGAGGGGGTTACCTGGCTACCTACCTACCTGCCCTTTTACTGTGCAGGACACCAAGGATGGCATTATTACAGTTTGTGGGCCTATGGATGAGAAGATTGTGTAGAGGATGGGAGGGCACTGAAAAAATGCAGAGTCTGACATGTTTTTCCTACAAATGTTAAGAGATCCACATGGCGGTCTTATCCGGATGGAGAAGAAAAGGAAAGAGGACGCCGCTGATCAGAAAATACGTAATTGTGAGTCCCAAAATGTAACTGTAATCACTTATATGGTATACACATCCTGTGTACAGCTGATATTTACCGACCATATGGTCCTGTATATAATCACTTTTATTGTATACAGATTCTTTATAGTATACTGGTCTGTGTATAGTGGTTTTATTCAGTACATTATGGTGGTATTATCCAGTTATTGTGTGGTGGTATATATTTGCTCCTTGTATACCAGTATTATTGGTCATGGAAATTTACCTACGTTAAAGTGTTTCTTACATATATAAATTTTAATTTTTTGTGTGTGGGATTTGGGTGGAATAGGAGCGTGGCAGAAGATTGACGAGCTGCAGAGCCTAGCTGGGGCCCTTGCCTTTTTTTTTTGGTCCGGGGGCCCCGAGTGTTGTCAGCCTGCCCCTGGGGGGAGGGAGGGGGTGTAATTAAGGGGGGGGGGGGTGCCAAACAAAGGGTCCGCCCTGGGTGCCAAATGCTCTAGGTACGCCCCTGGCTCAGGTTGCAGTAATATACATGTACAATCCCAGGCAGAGTATGTAAAGAAAAAACGGCCACTTACCATTTTTTTGTCTTCAAAGAAAAACTTCTTTATTCTTAATACTCACAAATGCATATTAGGGAGAGGGACAGGACACCGGGGGGGGGGGATATACAGATAGACGACAAGCTCCGTTTCGCACGATTTATGCACATTATATACAGGTACATACTTCAGGTGATTGCTTGCCTTAGGTTACACCCACACACTGAACTAGTAGCACCAAGAACGATTGGGTGGAGGTTGCTGGTTTTAAAAGCACACTGCTATATAGGTTCTATCATTTAACCCCAGAGGGCCTGTTGCATTGGATCGAATTATCCAATACAACTCCCTCTGTAGGAATCTCCTGTATGTGCGTTCACCTGCTTTAATTTAAATTTTTTCCAGGCCTGCGAATCACAGACACTCTGGGTTATTCACATGCGATTCTTTTACATGTGCAAGGAGACGCATGGAGTAGAAATGCTCTCGAATGCGTACGAATAGTTGGCATCCCGTCTTCCCTATGTAGTAAAAGCCGCATGGGCAGAAAATCACATATACAATATTTTTAGAGCGACATGTTATCAGTTTATTAACAGTATGGTGAATTGGGCCTATTCTTAGATGTTTTGTTGCTTGGTTATAATTGCAAAAATTGCAATTATGGCATTTAAAATTTCCTTTAGGAACTAGATCTCCTAGCCATGTATTTTTGTATTTTTTAATGCATCTCCTATGGTTTTATTTCTTTTATATGTAATTAATGGTTTTTTACTCGCAACTTTCTTCAAATCCTGATCTGTTTCTAATATAAACCATTTTCGTCTTATTGCAGATTCTATTATTTTGTTCATTGGGGAATTCTCGAAAATAAAAGTAATGCGTTTATCAGGAATTTGTTTCTGTTTTATTTTTAGTAGGTCTTGTCTTTCTTTTCTATCTGCTCTCATTCTACTTTTTCTAATTATTTGATCTGGGTATGCCCTTTCTCTTAGTCTTATTTCTAGCTCGCCTGCTTGTTTGTTATAGGATTCTTCTGATGGGTTGTTCCTTTTTATTCTTACAAACATTCCATACGGAATTCCATTTTTTACAGTTTTTTTATGGGAGCTGTTATAGTGGAGCAAGGTGTTTCTAGCTATTTCGTTTCTCTACCCTTCGGAGATTATTCTATTGTTATCACTTTTTAATTTTATATTTAGGAATTCTGGGGTCTCTCCTCCAAATACCATAGTGAAAGCCATGTTTACAGTATTATTATTAAATATGCAACGAAATCCGAAAACTGCTGTTCTTTTCCTGACCAAACAATTAGGACGTCGTCTACATATCTGACATAGGTTTTTATATGTTTAACCCCTTAAGGACGCAGGACGTACTCAAACGGCCCCTTTTCCGAGTCCTTAAGGACTCAGGACGTTTGAGTACGTCCTGTCAAATCCCAGCCCCTGCCACTAGCCGGAGGGGAGCCTGTGCCCGATGCCTGCCGAGATCGTTCAGCAGGCATCGCGGCATATCACCCAGAGGGGTCATGATGACCCCACATGTCGGCGATGGCCGCAAATCGCTGGACAATTCAGTCCAGCGATCTGCGGCAGATTCCGGGTCAATCGGGTCTCTGACGGCCCCGAACAGCTATAGCCAGCATGGGTGAGGTGGCACGACGAGGGACTGACCTGCAGCGTGGATCGTTGGTGGTGAGTGACAGCCTCCTGCTGTTGCTTAGCAACAGCTCCCAGCATGCAAAAAGGGCATGCTGGGAGCTGTAGTTTTGCAAGAGCAGGAGGCAGACCACCACAACTCCCAGCATTCCCTTATGGGCATGCTGGGACTTATAGTTTTGCAACAGCTGGAGGCACATTTTTTCTATGGAAAAGTGTAACTTCAGCTGTTATATAACTACAACTCCCAGCTTGCACAATCAGCTAAAGTGCATGCTGGGAGTTGTAGTGGTGCATCTGCTGGTTGCATAACTACAACTCCCAGCATGCCCGTTGGCTGTCAGTGACTGCTGAGAGTTGTAGTTTTGCAACAGCTGAAGGCACACAGTTAAGTAGCAAACCAGTGTGTCTCCAGCTGTTGCATAACTACAATCCCCAGCATCCCCAGCCAAAGTAGTATGCCTCCAGCTGTTGCATAACTACAAGACCCAGCATGCTCTTCCGCTGTCCGTACATGCTGGGGGTTGTAGGCAGCTTTTGCAACAGCTGAAGGCACACTGGTTGGAAAACACTGAGTTTGCTACCAAACTCGGTGTTTCACAACCAGTGTGCCTCCAGCTGCAGCAAAACTACAACTCCCAGCATGCACTGATAGACCGTACATGCTGGGAGTTGTAGTTTTGCAACAGCTGAATGTTCCCCCCCAATGTGGACGTACAGGGTACACTCACATGGGCGGAGGTTTACAGTAAGTATCCGGCTGCAAGTTTGAGCTGCGGCAGAAAATTTTTGCCGCACCTCAAACTGCCAGCGAGAAACTACTGTGAACCCCCACCCGTGTGACTGTACCCTAAAAACACTACACTACACTACACTAACACACAATAAAATAAAAAGTAAAAAACACTACATATACACGTACCCCTACACAGCCCCCCTCCCCTCCCCAATAAAAATGAAAAACGTCGGGGGGGCGTGGCTAGCCATGCACGGAGAAGGTCACTAGCTCGCTGAGCTCCGTCTCCACGGCCCAAACAACGGGGGTAATAATCGCTCCACATGCGCCAAAAGAGGTCTGGACAGAACCAGAGGTCAGGGGGACCTACCCTGCAACCACCGATCCCGATTTCCAACTTCTTCGGCCCACTCCGGAGTCTTCGAGAGCCCGGGAACCAGATGACGGTGCTTTCCAAGATGGCGCCGACCCCTTCTCCTAAGACCGCGCTGCTGCATTCCCCACCCGTCACTCGCAGAAGCGCGGCCGGAGCAGCTACACGAGGTGGACAACTGAAGGCGTTACTCGACTTACCGACGAGGACCCCGACTGTGCAAGACAAGGTTCCTGCGGTCGAGCGCCACTGCACGGGTGCCCCGACCGGACGCGGTAGGCCCCAGCCTACGGCCTGCGCCGGACTTGAGGGAGACGCCTCGAGACTCCCCTCACGCTCGGGTCCTCAGCGCACCTCATCACGGTCCTCCCTCTCAGACCACCACGAGGGATGGATGGACCACAGCTCCCGTCCTCCTAGGGGTGAGCCCCAGCAACCAGAAGCGGGTCCGCCTGCCGACACCAGGAACCCGACCCCAGAGAGTCTCCGGCGGCCCTCCTTGCTCCCCGGCTTGGGAGGTGAACTTAGAGGACAGAGACTTGGCTCCTCCATGGCCACTGAAGACGAGGTAGGACCAGAGGGAGAGACTGTTCCCACATCTTCCCCCTACTGCTCCCCTCCACGTCCCCCTGGTCCTCCAGAGGAGGCGGCTGCTTCCCCTTCCCAAAGCATCCCCTCCATTCTTCGAAGCCCTAGAGACTCCCTGTGCTCCCAGTTGTCCCGCTCGGATGCTGATGAGGGTGAAGCTCTGCGCCCCGCTACCTTGACTGACGGCCCATACCCCTCGGGGTCTGCTCCTGGGACTGCTTGGAACCTTGCTGGCCCGAAACTGGCCCACAACCATGCACCAGGCACCCCAGGACACCACGAAGTGCATCCTGGGACGACTGTAGGCCTTCCACCAACTGGGCCTCCTGCAGTTCACCCACAGCTCCAGCATTGCCTCGCCCCACTACAAAACCTTGGGGACCCACTTTCCTCTACACTGCCACCCCCGGCCCAAGCGGTCGCCTTGTTAAAGGGGCACCCCGAACTGCAAGCGCTCCTGGCCCTCCTGCCTACCAAAAGTGATCTGTCAGCCTTGGCACTCGACCTGAAACACGCCTGGCGCCAGGACCTACACCCTGTCCAGCAAGATGTCTCTGACCTACAGGAAAGGGTGGCAGCCCTAGAGACCTTCCAGGCTACGGCGTTGGACACTATAAGAGGCTTGCAGTCCTCCTTATCTACTCAATCTTCTACACAGCTGGCGATGGCAGATCATCTCGACGACGTAGAGAACAGAAGTCGCCGGAACAATGTTCGTATCCGGGGCCTCCCCGAGGCTACGAGAAACCAAGAATTATTCCCCACTGTAACTGGGATCTTCAACTTACTACTGGGGCGCCCCCCGGATACCCACATTGAACTCGACAGAGTACACAGAGCACTCCGGGCGCCAAGTACAGACCCCACGCGCCCACGAGATGTAATATGCAGAGTCCACGAATATGCCCTGAAAGAACAGATCATGACAAAAGTAAGACAGCGAGGAGATGTGGACTTTGACGGAGCAACCTTACAGCTGTACCCTGACCTGTCCAGACGCACCCTGCGTCAGAGAGCAATTCTACGACCACTTCTGCGAGAACTTCAGAATCGAAATCTACCCTACAGATGGGGCTTCCCTTTTGCCCTACACGTTACAGCCGGGGAGGTATCGGCCTCCCTGCGGGAACCTGGGGACTTACCGCTCTTCCTTTCCTCGTTGGGCTTACCGCCCTTGACCTTGCCGGATTGGGTCAATTTCCTGAGAGATCCGTATGCTGTGCCTCCAGTTTCCAGACCCTCCCTGAGACCCCCAGCGAGACGTCCCAACCCAGGCTGGCCGCAGCCACAGCGACAGAGGAGATCCAGACGTTCTTCCTTAGGACCCACCCCTGAGGACTGATTGACTAGCTTACTTGTTTTTTGTTGGTCTATGACCTGCTCATCTGGATTAGCAAGCGGAGTAATGTGAAGTACCTGGCTGTCCACCTCCCCACCCCTGTATACCCCCCCCCTTACCACATGTCCCTCCCTTCTTCTCCTCGCCCTTCTCCCTCCCCCCTATACCCCCCCAGACCTTCCCACCACTCCCACTGCCAACCGACTCCCTCCTCTGTACCTTTGCCCCAATTGCCCTGCCCGTGCTCCCTCCCACCCCCCCTTCCCTCGTCCACCGGGATACTAATCGCCCTCCCCATTAATGATCTTACAGAGTCCCCCCCCCCCCCACCCAATCCTCCTCTCCAGGTCCTGATTTCTTACCCCCCCCCTCTTTCCCCCCCCTTTTCCCTTTCTTTCCCCGCCCACCTCGATCACATTCCCTCTCCCTCACCCTCTCCTTTACATGCTCGCCCCTCTCCCCCCCCCCTCCCCCCCTGTCCTCCAACCCTCCTGGACATTCCCGTCAGGGGACCATCTACGCTTACTCCTCCTTTTCTGCTCTATACCCAGACCTCTGGTGACCCTACTTACACACTTCCCCCTATCTAATGCCTACAGTGGCCCTCCTGAGGGTCGCTTTCATCGTCCCACCATGGCCGTGGACGGACGCTTTCCACATACTTTAATTTTGACACACCTCAGAGTAGCTGAGCTGAGAGCCCTCCCACTGCTGGCTTAGCACTACCCCACATAGGGTCGGTGTAGGTACTCTACACCCATTTGGCAGACGATTTTTTCTGCCACTAGTTTTACCTTGCAGGCACTTGAGCTTGCTTTTTTGGTTGGTTGTTCCCTCTTTATTTTATTTTTGAGTGTTTTGTTTTACTGATCCTATTCCTTGTCCCTTTCCTTTTCTCTTTCTTATTTTCAGATTCTCTGGTGTGACTCGCCTCCCATCGGGGTCCCTCCACGGTGTTCTATTATTCTACGTTCTGCGGCAGGCAGTCAGAACACTCCATGGCAGAGGTGAAGATGGCCACCCTGAACGTTCAGGGATTTAGAGTGACCTCTCCCCTGGAGTTGGCTGTCGTGTCGCGGAGCTATGAGGATGGGATATTCCGAGATTGGGGACCCCGGCGGTGACTGCGACTCCGACCTCAAGTAAGTGCTACGTTTGCAACCTTGAGGTGTCCTCCTCACACCGACCACAGCTATGCTGAAGCTGACCCTGTTCTTTCTTTTTTTCTTTTCTCTTTTACTCCTATTTCTAATATTCCCCACTTTTTTCTCCCCCTCCCCCTACTTTTATACTTACGTGTTCTTCCTCCAGTTATTACCTGGTTTCACTATTATTGATGCAATGTTGTGTCTCACTGCTCAGATTCACCTAATTAGCCGCGACATCCCTATTCCGATGACAAATTGTTGTAGGAGCGAAGGTGTTGACTTGAACTCCACGCTTTTATACCGCTATTATTGTCTTAATTACCGTGGCTTGTCTATCTATGTTTTTCTTAATAAAGCATTGCTTTGATTACAAAAAAAAAAAAAAAAAAATGAAAAACGTCTGGTACGCCACGGTTTCCAAAATGGAGCCTCCAGCTGTTGCAAAACAACTACTCCCAGTATTGCCAGACAGCCACTGACTGTCCAGGCATGGTGGGAGTTTTACAACAGCTGGAGGCACCCTGTTTGGGAATCACTGGCGTAGAATTCCCCTATGTCCACCCCTATGCAAGTCCCTAATTTAGGCCTAAAATGCGCATGGTGCTCTCACTTTGGAGCCCTGTCGTATTTCAAGGCAACAGTTTAGGGTCACATATGGGGTATCGCCGTAATCTGGAGAAATTGTGTTACACATTTTGGGGGGTATTTTCTGCTTTTACCCTTTTTAAAAATGTAAAATTTTTGGGAAAAGAAGCCTTTTTTTTACATATGCAAAAGTCGTGAAACACCTGTGGGGTATTAAGGTTCACTTAACCCCTAGTTACGTTCCCCGAGGGGTCTAGTTTCCAAAATAGTATGCCATGTGTTTTTTTTTTTGCTGTCGAGGCACCATAGGGGCTTCCTAAATGCGGCATGCCCCCAGAGCAAAATTTGCTTTCAAAAAGACAAATGTGACTCCTTCTCTTCTGAGACCTGTAGTGCGCCAGCCGAGCAATTTTCACCCCCATATGGGGTGTTTTCTGAATCGGGATAAATTGGGCTTCAAATTTTGGGGGGTATTTTCTGCTATTACCCTTTTTAAAAATGTTAAACTTTTGGGAAACCAAGCATTTGAGGGATTTTTTTTTTTTTTTTACATATGTAAAAGTCGGGAATCACCTGTGGGGTATCAAGGTTCACTTTACCCCTTGTTATGTTTCTCGAGGGGTCTAGTTTCCAAAATGGTATGCCATGTGGTTTTTTTTGCTGTTCTGGCACCATAGGGGCTTCCAAAAGGTGTCATGCGCCCCAAAAACCATTTGTCGCTCCTTCCCTTCTGTGCCCTCTACTGCGCCCGCCGAACAATTAACAAAGACATATGACGTATGTGCTTACTTGAGAAAAATTGGGTTTCAAATACAAGTAAAAAATTTCTCCTTTTTACCCCTTGCTAAAAATAAAAAATTGGGTCTACAAGAACATGCGAGTGTAAAAAATGAAGATTGTGAATTTTCTCCTTCACTTTGCTGCTATTCCTGTGAAACACCTAAAGGGTTAAAACGCTGACTGAATGTCCTTTTGAATACTTTGGGGGGTGCAGTTTTTATAATGGGGTAATTTGTGGGGTATTTCTAATATGAAGACCCTTCAAATCCACTTCAAACCTGAACTGGTCCCTGAAAAAAAGCGAGTTTCAAAATTTTGTGAAAAATTGGAAAATTGCTGCTGAACTTTTAAGCCCTCTGGTGTCTTCCAAAAGTTAAAACTTGTCAATTTTATGATGCAGACATAAAGTAGACATATTGTATATGTGAATAAAAAAAAATTATTTGGAATATCCATTTTCCTTACAAGCAGAGAGCTTCAAAGTTAGAAAAATGCTACATTTTCAAATTTTTCATAAAATTTTTGGATTTTTCACCAAGAAAGGATGTAAGTTACCACAAAATTTTACAACTATGTTAAAGTAGAATATGTCACGAAAAAACACTCGGAATCAGAATGATAACTAAAAGCATTCCAGAGTTATTAATATTTAAAGTGACAGTGGTCAGAATTGCAAAAAATGGCCGAGTCCTTAAGGTGAAAAAGGGCTCAGTCCTTAAGGGGTTAAGGAATCGATTTTTTTGAGAGTACACATAGTCATTTTCAAACTTGGCCAGAAATAAATTGGCGTAAGTACAGGAGACCAGGGTCCCCATAGGGGTCCCAGTCTCCTGTCTGTACCACTTTTCTTCATACTTAAATGTACTGTTTGAGAGTATAAGTTTCAACCCTTCACAAACAAAATTAACAAATGCAGTCGATCTGTCCGTTTTTTGTAAAATTTCCTTTATAGCCTGTACACCCGCATCATGTGGGATGCGGGTGTACAGGCTAACCACATCAACAGAGCATAATTTGTATCCCTCCTCCCAATGTAAATCTTTTATTATTTCCAGTAGGTGTCTTTTATCCTTTATGTAGGATAGGATGGAGGGAAGGAGGGGGTTAAGAAGCCATTCTATATATTGTGATAAGTGTCACTGAGCCAGCCAGGGGTGTAGCCCAAGCCAGGGTTTTTCCGGACAGTAGACTAATGACAAAGACCACCTTCATACGTTCAGTCGGAAACAGTTCAGACATGAGCTCCAAATGCATGGAGCACTGTGTAACAAAGCTGTCAGGATCCGGACTGGTAGGCAGCGAGGACACTGGTGGTGGATCCTCTCTGTCAGTGGGGTGATGGCGTGGGCCGTACCAGGGGAACGGAGTCTAAGGGGTTACTGGTTTTCACCAGAGCCCGTCGCAAAGCGGGATGGACTTGCAGAGGCAGGTAACCACCAGGTCGTTCCACCCGATAGAGACTCAACCCCAGCTGACAGCTGAGACAGGCGCGGTACACAGGGACAAGGCAAGAGCAAGGTCGGACGTAGCAGAAGGTCAGGCAGGCAGCAAAAGTCGTAGTCAGGGGCAACAGCAGGAGGTCTGGCTACACAGGCTTGGGAACACACTAAATGCTTTCACAGGGCACAAGGCAACAAGATCCGGCAAGGACAGGAAGGGGAAGTGGGTTTATATATACATAGCACAGGTGCAGGTACTGATTGGGCCAGGCCCCAATCAATGGTGCACTGGCCCTTTAAATTTCAGAGAGCCGGCGCACGCGCGCCTTAGAGAGCGAGGCCGCGCGCGCCGAGATAGAACAGCAAGAGGACGGGGCAGGTGAGGAGATTGGGATGCGACCCGCGGGCTGGCGCGTCCCGCTACGCGGATCGCATCCCCGCCGGTGACACCAGTGCAGCGCTCCCGGTCAGCGGGTCTGACCGCGGCGCTGCACAGTGACGAACGCTGCGAGCGCTTCGGGGAGGAGCAGGGACCCGGAGCGCTCGGCGTAACAAAAGCCTCTACATGACTTGGAATCTCCATCATACTTGGGAGGTAAAGGCAGATGTAGCTAGGAGCCAGAAGACACTGCAGGAGCTGGAGGTGGGAGTGGGCCAGATTGTGGTACCTGCTGCGGTTGCGAGGCCAAAAGCTGTTGCATCATGGCTGAAATTTGAGAAAATTGCTGTGCCTGTCGGGCCAACTGCTGCGACTGACGTATCACAACGGAGGGAAGATCCGCACCTTCAGGAAGGGGTACCTCAGCGGGATCCATTGCTGGATCTTACTGTAACACTCACATTTCAGAAGACAGGAACACCGGTGGAGGAGAAGCAACAAGTGAGTGACGGACTGGGGCTCGCATGCGGGCGCATCCCGCAATGCGAGTCCCTGCCCCTTCGGCAGCAGCAGGTAAGGGGACCATGCGCTCACGGCTAGCATGTGCGGCCGGAGTGCATAAAGTAACATATTATTCCTGTGAACATGTCTGCAATAGGTAAGGCTTGGTTTTTATGTGACAAGTGTTTTATTATGTCTGCATTTGACTATGTTGCAGAACCTACATTGACAGTGTACATCTGTTGATGACGGTAATTGTTGAGTCTTTTTTTTGTTGTATGTCTCCTTTATTGTTTTATTATATTTTTGTACTAATAAAGTATATATCTGTTTGATTACTTTCCTGTCTGTGCATTTTCAGTTTTTTTACATTTATGTGTGATCCATTATGCGTTATTGACATAGCCCACGTTATAGATACTTTAGTTTGAACAAGTGCCAAGGATAATAGAGGAAACATAATGTGTAGGAGATGAACCACTACAAAGGACATTTTATTGCCTTTCCACATCAGAGCAAACGTGATGAAAATACTGGAAACTGGTTTTGTGCTATAATTAAAATATGCTTATAATGTCATAAAGAAAACAGGAAAGGGCATTTTTAAGACATGCTGGTTTTATAGGAGACACTTTAAAAACAATAAAATATCTTGCTTTTACCTTATGGACATTCTTCTTATTTAGGGGTAGGAAGGAGGAGAAGTGGGGAAGGGACTTTTAAAAAATTCAGATCCCCTGGACATTGGTTGATGACAACTGTATTTAACCCCTTAAGGACCCAGCCCATTTTCACCATAAAGACCCAAGCATTTTTTGCAAATCTAACCACTGTAACTTTAAGCATTAATAACTCTGGGGTAATTTTACTTTTCATTCTGAAAATTTTTTTTGGTGACATCTTCAAATTTATGTTAGTGTAAAATTTTTGTCGATACTTGCATCATTTCTTGGTGAAAAATTCCAAACTTTTTCTTTGCTTATAAGGAAAATGAACATCCTAAATAAATAATATATTAATTCACATATACAATATGTCTACTTTATGTTTGCATCATAAAGTTGACATGTTTTTACTTTTGGAAGACATCAGAGGGCTTCAAAGTTCAGCAGCAATTTTCCAATTTTTCACAAAATTTTCAAAATCTGAATTTTCAGGGACCAATTCAGTTATGAAGTGGATTTGAGGGGCCTTCATATTAGAAATACCTCATAAATTACCCCATTATAAAAACTGCACAAGTCAAAGTATTCAAAATCACATTCAGAATGTTTGTTAACCCTTAGGTGTTTCACAGGAATAGCAATATTGGGGTGGGGGAGGTAACTGTGTGGGGGTATGTGTATATGTAGTGTTTTACTTTTTATTTTGTGTAGGTGTAGAGTAGTATAATGTTTTTAGGGTACATCCACACAGGCGGGGGTTCACAGCAAGTTTCCCACTGTAAACCACGCCCATGTGAAACTCCAGCAAACCTCCAGCTGTTGCGAAACTACAACTCCCAGCATACTCTTTGGCTGTCCGCGCATGCTGGGGTTTTTAGTTATGCAACAGCTGGAGGCACACTGGTTGCAAAACACAGAGTTTGTTGCTTAACTCAGTGTTTCCCAACCTGTGTGCCTCCAGCTGTTGCAAACAAAAACTCCCAGCATGCATGGTCTGTTGTAGTTTTGAAACTCCTAGAAGCAGCAGTGAAGATCAATGTACAGCGACCTTCACTGTTGCCTCTGACGCCGGCGCTGCCTCCACTTGCCTGTCGGTCCTCCATGCTGCCTGCTTCACTCACCGGTCCCCAGTCCTCGCATCTTCCAGGTACCTGCCACTGGTTCCCCCGCCTCAGGCCTGCCTTGCGATTTGTCGGTGACCCCCGCCACCTCAGGCCACCAGGGGTTTGCACAGGGTGCCTGCTGAAAGATTTCAGCAGGCATCCCGGTCTGGTCCCCGCCCGGCGAGCGTTGGGGATCGGAATTTCCACGGGCATACAGGTACGCACTGGGTCCTTAACCCCTTAAGGACTCAGCCCATTTTGGCCTTAAGGACTCAGACAATTTAATTTTTAAGTTTTCATTTTTTCCTCCTCGCCTTCTAAAAATCATAACTCTTTTATATTTTCATCCACAGACTAGTATGAGGGCTTGCTTTTTGCGCAACCAGTTGTCCTTTGTAATGACATCACTCATTATATCATAAAATGTATGGCGCAACCAAAAAACACTATTTTTGTGGGGAAATTAAAACGAAAAACGCAATTTTGCTAATTTTGGAAGGTTTCCCAAGGTTACCCATTATTATAT